>NC_091291.1:97359353-97708936 GCF_032444005.1 Ranitomeya imitator
CAGTGTAGTTTCCAACAACTACTAAACGAGAGCCGGAATATCGAAGCTCAGGAAAGGCAACCTGGGGAACACCTTGGAGTGTAACACACCCTCTCTCTACACCCCATACCCAATTTGAAGGCCTAATGCAGTGTAGTTTCCAAGAACTACTAAACGAGAGCCGGAAGATCGAAGCTCAGGAAAGGCAACCTGGGGAACACCTTGGAGTGTAACACAACGTCTCTCTACACGACGGAAGGGCTGATTCTTAGGAAGGAAGGCTGTTGGAAATAAGCATTGCGCGTCCGAGGGTGATTAGATTCTTATTAGGTATATACTCACCCTCGGACGCGCCCTGCTTCTTTATTTGGAATGAATGTTTATTTGCAATGTGGTGTTGACTTTCTCTATTATTTTGGTAATTAATGATTTTATTATTTTCATTATTTTGCATCTTCTCGGCAATAATATAAAGAAGACGCGACAGGACAACACTCGGTGGATGCCATATGTGTGTTTTCAATTTAAAAAAACTTTCAGTTAACTACTTGCAGGAGAAAGTAATTGTAGCTGGTGGCCATTTTTAGTACTGTACCAGATTTTAGTTGTGTGTTTGTTTTTAATGTTAAAATGTCTGCATTTGATATCTCACCAGTATTTTCTTTTTTATAAGCAAAATACTTATTTTTATATTTTCTGATGTTGGTTCCAGGGGTACACGGCCAGCAGTGCCCTGGTCAGTGTAGTAGTAGTTGAAAGAATGGACCGCAGACAGGCATCGAAGGCCTAAAATAAAAACACATGGCTGTAGGCAATTTTAAATTGGTTCCAGGGGTACACGGACAGCAGTGGTGTGGTCAGTGGAGGCCTAGTGGAAGGAGTGACCGCAGACAGGCATCGAAGGCCTAAAATAATAACACATGGCTGTAGGCAATTTTAAATTGGTTCCAGGGGTACACGGGCAGCAGTGACCTGGTCAGTGTAGTAGTAGTTGAAAGAATGGACCGCAGACAGGCATCGAAGGCCTAAAATAAAAAAATTGGGCTGGCTGTAGGCAATTTTAAATTGGTTCCAGGGGTACACGGGCAGCAGTGGTGTGGTCAGTGGAGGCCTAGTGGAAGGAGTGACCGCAGACAGGCATCGAAGGCCTAAAATAATAACACATGGCTGTAGGCAATTTTAAATTGGTTCCAGGGGTACACGGACAGCAGTGGTGTGGTCAGTGGAGGCCTAGTGGAAGGAGTGACCGCAGACAGGCATCGAAGGCCTAAAATAATAACACATGGCTGTAGGCAATTTTAAATTGGTTCCAGGGGTACACGGACAGCAGTGGTGTGGTCAGTGGAGGCCTAGTGGAAGGAGTGACCGCAGACAGGCATCGAAGGCCTAAAATAAAAACACATGGATGTAGGCAATTTTAAATTGGTTCCAGGGGTACACGGACAGCAGTGGTGTGGTCAGTGGAGGCCTAGTGGAAGGAGTGACCGCAGACAGGCTTCCAAGGCCTAACATAACAAACTTGGGCTGGCTGTAGGCACTTTTAAATTGGTTCCAGGGGTACACGGGCAGCAGTGGTCTGGTCAGTGGAAGTCTAGTGGAAGGAGTGACCGCAGACAGGCTTCGAAGGCCTAACATAACAAAATTGGGCTGGCTGTAGGCACTTTAAATTGGTTCCAGGGGTACATGGGCAGCAGTGTATGGTCAGTGGAAGTCTAGTGGAAGGAGTGACGGCAGACAGTCTTCGAAGGCCTAACATAACAAAATTGGGCTGACTGTAGGCACTTTTAAATTGGTTCCAGGGTAACACGGCCAGCAGTGCCCTGGTCAGTGTAGTAGTAGTTGAAAGAATGGACCGCAGACAGGCATCGAAGGCCTAAAATAAAAACACATGGCTGTAGGCAATTTTAAATTGGTTCCAGGGGTACACGGACAGCAGTGGTGTGGTCAGTGGAGGCCTAGTGGAAGGAGTGACCGCAGACAGGCATCGAAGGCCTAAAATAATAACACATGGCTGTAGGCAATTTTAAATTGGTTCCAGGGGTACACGGACAGCAGTGGTGTGGTCAGTGGAGGCCTAGTGGAAGGAGTGACCGCAGACAGGCTTCCAAGGCCTAACATAACAAAATTGGGCTGACTGTAGGCACTTTTAAATTGGTTCCAGGGTAACACGGCCAGCAGTGCCCTGGTCAGTGTAGTAGTAGTTGAAAGAATGGACCGCAGACAGGCATCGAAGGCCTAAAATAATAACACATGGCTGTAGGCAATTTTAAATTGGTTCCAGGGGTACACGGACAGCAGTGGTGTGGTCAGTGGAGGCCTAGTGGAAGGAGTGACCGCAGACAGGCTTCCAAGGCCTAACATAACAAAATTGGGCTGACTGTAGGCACTTTTAAATTGGTTCCAGGGTAACACGGCCAGCAGTGCCCTGGTCAGTGTAGTAGTAGTTGAAAGAATGGACCGCAGACAGGCATCGAAGGCCTAAAATAAAAACACATGGCTGTAGGCAATTTTAAATTGGTTCCAGGGGTACACGGACAGCAGTGGTGTGGTCAGTGGAGGCCTAGTGGAAGGAGTGACCGCAGACAGGCATCGAAGGCCTAAAATAATAACACATGGCTGTAGGCAATTTTAAATTGGTTCCAGGGGTACACGGGCAGCAGTGACCTGGTCAGTGTAGTAGTAGTTGAAAGAATGGACCGCAGACAGGCATCGAAGGCCTAAAATAAAAAAATTGGGCTGGCTGTAGGCAATTTTAAATTGGTTCCAGGGGTACACGGGCAGCAGTGGTGTGGTCAGTGGAGGCCTAGTGGAAGGAGTGACCGCAGACAGGCATCGAAGGCCTAAAATAATAACACATGGCTGTAGGCAATTTTAAATTGGTTCCAGGGGTACACGGGCAGCAGTGACCTGGTCAGTGTAGTAGTAGTTGAAAGAATGGACCGCAGACAGGCATCGAAGGCCTAAAATAAAAAAATTGGGCTGGCTGTAGGCAATTTTAAATTGGTTCCAGGGGTACACGGACAGCAGTGGTGTGGTCAGTGGAGGCCTAGTGGAAGGAGTGACCGCAGACAGGCATCGAAGGCCTAAAATAATAACACATGGCTGTAGGCAATTTTAAATTGGTTCCAGGGGTACACGGACAGCAGTGGTGTGGTCAGTGGAGGCCTAGTGGAAGGAGTGAACGCAGACAGGCTTCCAAGGCCTAACATAACAAACTTGGGCTGGCTGTAGGCACTTTTAAATTGGTTCCAGGGGTACACGGGCAGCAGTGGTCTGGTCAGTGGAAGTCTAGTGGAAGGAGTGACCGCAGACAGGCTTCCAAGGCCTAACATAACAAAATTGGGCTGGCTGTAGGCACTTTAAATTGGTTCCAGGGGTACATGGGCAGCAGTGTATGGTCAGTGGAAGTCTAGTGGAAGGAGTGACGGCAGACAGTCTTCGAAGGCCTAACATAACAAAATTGGGCTGACTGTAGGCACTTTTAAATTGGTTCCAGGGTAACACGGCCAGCAGTGGCCTGGTCAGTGTAGTAGTTGTAGAAAGAAGGGACCGCAGACAGGCTTCGAAAGCCTAACATAACAAAAATGTCAAAACAATGGTATTGTCAGTGCCAGGCATTGAAGGATGTCAGCGCCTAGACTACACATTGGTGAAGCTGTGAGAGATAATTTTGCTAGTGGTAGAGCACTGTTTGAGCTGGGGGGGGGAACTGTCTTGTGGCCGGCGTTACAGGCACAGGGCCCCTCATATTACAACGGTGTGTCTGACGTTGGGTGCGCACCACCACCGCCAGAGACACTTTATTGTACTATGAGGGACCCAGTGGCAGTGCCGTCGACCAAAAGCGGCCACACCCACCTCTTCAGACAAACAGCACTCTCAAGGGTCCAAGCGCAAAGTGGCGATAGCACGGCCCCGTGTGGGGAGTTTGGCCATTTCGTGAGGTGGAAACATGTCGTATGCTGGACAATCAGGTGAAGAAAATTACGAGATTGGAAAAGTCATTCAGAATAGTCCACAGGCAAGACCTTTTCATAGGAAAGCTAGGTGTCAGCCGGGCAGGGTGGGGCAAAAGATTTTGAAATCCAGTTGTGGTTCATTTTAATGAAGGTTAGATCATCTACATTTTGGGTAGCCAGACGAGTCCTTTTTTCTGTTAGTATTGAACCTGCAGCACTGAATACTCTTTCTGATAGGACACTAGCTGCCGGGCAAGCAAGCTCCTGCAATGCATATTCTGCCAATTCTGGCCAGGTGTCTAATTTGGATGCCCAGTAATCAAATGGGAATGACGGTTGAGGGAGAACGTCGATAAGGGATGAAAAATAGTTTGTAACCATACTGGACAAATGTTGTCTCCTGTCACTTTGAATTGATGCTGCAGTACCTGTCCTGTCTGCGGTCATAGAAAAATCACTCCACAACCTGGTCAGAAAACCCCTCTGGCCAACGCCACTTCTGATTTCTGCCCCTCTAACACCTCTGGTCTGCTGGCCCCTGGAGCTCGTGTGAGAACGATCACGGGCGCTGTGTGCAGGGAATGCCAGAAGCAAACGGTCAACAAGAGTTGATTGTTTTGTTGCTAATATTAGTTCCAAGTTCTCATGTGGCATAATATTTTGCAATTTGCCTTTATAGCGAGGATCAAGGAGGCAGGCCAACCAGTAATCGTCATCGTTCATCATTTTTGTAATGCGTGTGTCCCTTTTGAGGATACGCAAGGCATAATCCGCCATGTGGGCCAAAGTTCCCGTTGTCAAATCTGCGGTTGTGCTTGGTTGAGGGGCAGTTGCAGGCAAATCTACGTCACTTGTGTCCCTCAAAAAACCAGAACCCGGCCTTGCCACGCCACCAATTTCCCGTGCCCCCGGGAAAGCTTCCTCATTAAAAATATACTCATCCCCATCATCCTCCTCATCCTCCACCTCCTCTTCGCCCGGTACCTCGTCATGTACACTGCCCTGACCAGACAATCGCTGACTGTCATCAAGGCTTTCCTCTTCCTCTGGTGCAGACGCCTGATCCTTTATGTGCGTCAAACTTTGCATCAGCAGACGCATTAGGGGGATGCTCATGCTTATTATGGCGTTGTCTGCACTAACCAGCCGTGTGCATTCCTCAAAACACTGAAGGACTTGACACATGTCTTGAATCTTCGACCACTGCACACCTGACAACTCCATGTCTGCCATCCTACTGCCTGCCCGTGTATGTGTATCCTCCCACAAAAACATAACAGCCCGCCTCTGTTCGCACAGTCTCTGAAGCATGTGCAGTGTTGAGTTCCACCTTGTTGCAACGTCTATGATTAGGCGATGCTGGGGAAGGTTCAAAGAACGCTGATAGGTCTGCATACGGCTGGAGTGTACAGGCGAACGGCGGATATGTGCGCAAAGTCCACGCACTTTGAGGAGCAGGTCGGATAACCCCGGATAACTTTTCAGGAAGCACTGCACCACCAGGTTTAAGGTGTGAGCCAGGCAAGGAATGTGTTTCAGTTGGGAAAGGGAGATGGCAGCCATGAAATTCCTTCCGTTATCACTCACTACCTTGCCTGCCTCAAGATCTACAGTGCCCAGCCACGACTGCGTTTCTTGCTGCAAGAACTCGGACAGAACTTCCGCGGTGTGTCTATTGTCGCCCAAACACTTCATAGCCAATACAGCCTGCTGACGTATGCCAGTAGCTGCCCCATAATGGGAGACCTGGTGTGCAACAGTGGCAGGTGCGGATGGAGTGTTTGTGCGACTGCGGTCTGTGGACGAGCTCTTGCTTCTGCAGGAGGACGAGGAGGAGGGGGTGCGAACGGCTACAGACAACTGTTTACTAGACCGTGGGCTAGGCAGAACTGTCCCAAACTTGCTGTCCCCTGTGGACCCTGAATCCACCACATTTACCCAGTGTGCCGTGATGGACACGTAACGTCCCTGGCCATGCCTACTGGTCCATGCATCTGTTGTCAGGTGCACCTTTGTGCTCACAGATTGCCTGAGTGCATGGACGATGCGCTCTTTAACATGCTGGTGGAGGGCTGGGATGGCTTTTCTGGAAAAAAAGTGTCGACTGGGTAGCTCGTAGCGTGGTACAGCGTAGTCCATCAGGTCTTTGAAAGCTTCGCTTTCAACTAACCGGTAGGGCATCATCTCTAACGAGATTAGTCTAGCTATGTGGGCGTTCAAACCCTGTGTACGCGGATGCGAGGCTAAGTATTTCCTTTTTCTAACCATAGTCTCATGTAGGGTGAGCTGGACTGGAGAGCTGGAGATCGTGGAACTAGCGGGGGTGCCGGTGGACATGGCAGACTGAGAGACGGTGGGAGATGGTATTGTTGCCGCCGGTGCCCTAGATGCAGTGTTTCCTACTACGAAACTGGTGATTCCCTGACCCTGACTGCTTTGGCCTGGCAAAGATACCTGCACAGATACAGCAGGTGGTGCGCTAAATGGTGGTCCTACACTGCCGGAAGGGATGTTGCGTTGATGACTAGCTTCATTGGCCGAGGGTGCAACAACCTTAAGGGACGTTTGGTAGTTAGTCCAAGCTTTCAAATGCATGGTGGTTAAATGTCTATGCATGCAACTAGTATTGAGACTTTTCAGATTCTGACCTCTGCTTAAGGAAGTAGAACATTTTTGACAGATGACTTTGCGCTGATCAATTGGATGTTGTTTAAAAAAATGCCAGACTGCACTCTTTCTAGCATCGGATACCTTTTCAGGCATTGCAGACTGAGCTTTAACCGGATGGCCACGCTGTCCTCCACCAGGTTTTGGCTTTGCCACGCGTTTTGGGCAAGATACGGGCCCGGCAGATGGAACCTGTGGCGATGTTGATGCCTGCTGCGGCCCCTCCTCCTCCTCTGCTTCAGAACTGCTGCCGCCTGCACCCTGTTCCCCCAATGGCTGCCAATCGGGGTCAAGAACTGGGTCATCTAATAACTCTTCTTGTACCTCCTGCGCAACTTCGTCTGTGTCACCGTGTCGTTCGGTGGTATAGCGTTCGTGATGGGGCAACATAGTCTCATCAGGGTCTGATTCTTGATCAGCACCCTGCGAGGGCAATGTTGTGGTCTGAGTCAAAGGACCAGCATAGTAGTCTGGCTGTGGCTGTGCGTCAGTGCACTCCATGTCAGATTCAATTTGTAATGGGCATGGACTGTTAACTGCTTCACTTTCTAAGCCAGGGACGGTATGTGTAAAGAGCTCCATGGAGTAACCCGTTGTGTCGCCTGCTGCATTCTTCTCTGTTGTTGTTTTTGCTGAAGAGGACAAGGAAGTGACTTGTCCCTGACCGTGAACATCCACTAACGACGCGCTGCTTTTACTTTTACCAGTTTCACGAGATGAGGCAAAAGAGCTAGAGGCTGAGTCAGCAAGATAAGCCAAAACTTGCTCTTGCTGCTCCGGCTTTAAAAGCGGTTTTCCTAATCCCAGAAAAGGGAGCGTTCGAGGCCTTGTGTAGCCGGACGACGAACCTGGCTCCACAGCTCCAGACTTAGGTGCAATATTTTTTCCCCCACGACCACCTGATGCTCCACCACTACCACTACCCTCATTACCAGCTGACAATGAACGCCCCCGGCCACGACCTCTTCCACTAGACTTCCTCATTGTTTTAAAAACGTAACCAAACTAACGTTATTTGTTGCAGTCACACAACTTACACGGTGAGCTATAACTTCAGTATGATTTAGCTACCCCTTTACAGGTTGGTGAGACCACAGCGAAAATCAGGCCCAATGTTACACACTCTTTTTTTGGTGGCTGCAAATTAGAGAGATGCCCCACACGCAGGACTGTCACTGAAGCACAAATGTTAATATTAATGTCACACTATTATTTTTTTTTTATTTTTATTTTTTTCAGGAACACTTTAGAAACCCCCCCAAAAAAAAAAAAAAGATTTTTGCAGGGAGAATTTAGAAAACAAATGTAACAAACTATATGCTTTCTATGGGCCACTGAGTGAGAGATGACGCACACAGGAATCAGGAGTGGCACACAAGCCCAGAGGCCAATATTTTTCTACCAATGATTGATGGAGTTATTTTCTCTGGTAGATTTTGGAACCCAAATCAAGGAAAAAAAATGTAGGCTTTCTATGGACCACAATTGGAGAGAGAGAGAGAGAGAGAGAGAGAGATGGCACACCCAGGAGTCAAGACTGGCACACAAGCAGAAAGGCCAATATTAATCTCCCACTGTTTTTTTTTTTTTTTTTTTTTTTTCAGGGAGACTTTAGAAAAAAAAATAATAAAAAAAATATGATTTTATCAGGAAGAATTTAGAAACCAAATAAAATAAAATGATTTTTTCAGGGAGAATTTATAAAACAAATAAAAACAAAAATAGGCGTTCTATGGCCCACTGACTGAGAGATGACGCACACAGGAGTCAGGAGTGGCACACAAACCCAGAGGCCAATATTTTTCTACCAATGATTGATGTAGTTATTTTCTCTGGTAGATTTTAGAACCCAAATCAAGGAAAAAAAATATAGGCTTTCTATGGACCACAATTGGAGAGAGAGAGAGAGAGAGAGAGAGAGAGAGAGAGAGAGAGATGGCACACCCAGGAGTCAAGACTGGCACACAAGCAGAAAGGCCAATATTAATCTCCCACTGTTTTTTTTGGTTGTTTTTTTTTTTTTTTTTTCAGGGAGACTTTAGAAAAAAAAATAATAAAAAAAATATGATTTTATCAGGAAGAATTTAGAAACCAAATAAAATAAAATGATTTTTTCTGGGAGAATTTATAAAACAAATAAAACCAAAAATAGGCGTTCTATGGCCCACTGACTGAGAGATGACGCACCCAGGAGTCAAGACTGGCACACAAGCAGAAAGGCCAATATTAATCTCCCACTGTTTTTTTTTTTTTTTTTCAGGGAGACTTTAGAAAAAAAAATAATAAAAAAAATGTGATTTTATCAGGAAGAATTTAGAAACCAAATAAAATAAAATGATTTTTTCAGGGAGAATTTAGAAAACAAATAAAACCAAAAATAGGCGTTCTATGGCCCACTGACTGAGAGATGACGCACCCAGGAGTCAAGACTGGCACACAAGCAGAAAGGCCAATATTAATCTCCCACTGTTTTTTTTTTTTTTTTCAGGGAGACTTTAGAAAAAAAAATAATAAAAAAAATGTGATTTTATCAGGAAGAATTTAGAAACCAAATAAAATAAAATGATTTTTTCAGGGAGAATTTAGAAAACAAATAAAACCAAAAATAGGCGTTCTATGGCCCACTGACTGAGAGATGACGCACCCAGGAGTCAAGACTGGCACACAAGCAGAAAGGCCAATATTAATCTCCCACTGTTTTTTTTTTTTTTTTTCAGGGAGACTTTAGAAAAAAAAATAATAAAAAAAATGTGATTTTATCAGGAAGAATTTAGAAACCAAATAAAATAAAATGATTTTTTCAGGGAGAATTTAGAAAACAAATAAAACCAAAAATAGGCGTTCTATGGCCCACTGACTGAGAGAGAGAGAGAGAGAGATGGAACGCTTAGTACTGGCACACAAGCCCAAAGGGCAATATTAATCTCCCTTTTTTTTTCCAGGGAGAATTTCTAAAACCCAAAAAAAAAAAAAAATAGGCTTTCTATGGCCCACTATTTGTGAGAGAGATGGGACGCTCAGGACTGGCACAGATGGCACGCTCAGGACTGGCACAGAAGCCCAGAGGCCAATATTAATCTCCCTTTTTTTCTGGTAGAATTTATAAAACCAAAAAAAAATTTAAATAGGCTTTCTATGGCCCACTATTTGTGAGAGAGATGGCACGCTCAGGACTGGCACAGATGGCACGCTCACAACTGGCACACAAGCCCAGAGGCCAATATTAATCTCCCTTTTTTCAGGGAAAATTTATAAAACAAAAAAAAAAAATAAATAGGCTTTCTATGGCCCACTATTTGTGAGAGAGATGGCACGCTCAGGGCTGGCACAGATGGCACGCTCAGGACTGGCACACAAGCCCAGAGGCCAAGATTAATCTCCCTTTTTTTCAGGGAGAATTTATAAAACCCCCAAAAAAAATAAAATAGGCTTTCTATGGCCCACTATTTGTGAGAGAGATGGGACGCTCAGGACTGGCACAGATGGCACGCTCAGGACTGGCACAGAAGCCCAGAGGCCAATATTAATCTCCCTTTTTTTCTGGGAGAATTTATAAAACCAAAAAAAAATTTAAATAGGCTTTCTATGGCCCACTATTTGTGAGAGAGATGGCACGCTCAGGACTGGCACAGATGGCACGCTCACAACTGGCACACAAGCCCAGAGGCCAATATTAATCTCCCTTTTTTCAGGGAAAATTTATAAAACAAAAAAAAAAAATAAATAGGCTTTCTATGGCCCACTATTTGTGAGAGAGATGGCACGCTCAGGACTGGCACACAAGCACAGAGGCCAATATTAATCTCCCTTTTTTTCAGGGAGAATTTATAAAACCTCCAAAAAAAATAAAATAGGCTTTCTATGGCCCACTATTTGTGAGAGAGATGGGACGCTCAGGACTGGCACAGATGGCACGCTCAGGACTGGCACAGAAGCCCAGAGGCCAATATTAATCTCCCTTTTTTTCTGGGAGAATTTATAAAACCAAAAAAAAATTTAAATAGGCTTTCTATGGCCCACTATTTGTGAGAGAGATGGCACGCTCAGGACTGGCACAGATGGCACGCTCACAACTGGCACACAAGCCCAGAGGCCAATATTAATCTCCCTTTTTTCAGGGAAAATTTATAAAACAAAAAAAAAAATTAAATAGGCTTTCTATGGCCCACTATTTGTGAGAGAGATGGCACGCTCAGGGCTGGCACAGATGGCACGCTCAGGACTGGCACACAAGCCCAGAGGCCAATATTAATCTCCCTTTTTTCAGGGAAAATTTATAAAACAAAAAAAAAAATTAAATAGGCTTTCTATGGCCCACTATTTGTGAGAGAGATGGCACGCTCAGGGCTGGCACAGATGGCACGCTCAGGACTGGCACACAAGCCCAGAGGCCAATATTAATCTCCCTTTTTTTCAGGGAGAATTTATAAAACCAAAAAAAAAAATAAATAGGCTTTCTATGGCCCACTATTTGTGAGAGAGATGGCACGCTCAGGGCTGGCACAGATGGCACGCTCAGGACTGGCACACAAGCCCAGAGGCCAATATTAATCTCCCTTTTTTTCAGGGAGAATTTATAAAACCCCAAAAAAAATAAAATAGGCTTTCTATGGCCCACTATTTGTGAGAGAGATGGCACACTCAGGACTGGCACACAAGCCCAAAGGCCAATATTAATCTCCCACTGTATTTTTATCAGGGAGAATTTATACACCCCACAAAAAAAAATACAGAAAAATGAAAAGGCTTTCTATGGCCCACTATGTGAGAGAGATGGCACACACAGGGATGGCACTCTAGCAGAAATGCCAAATTGCCAATCTTAATCTCCCACCAAAAAAAAAACAAAAAAAAAAAAACAGGGAATGTCCTACAATTACTATCTCCCTGCCTGCAGTAATCTCAGCCAGGTATGGCAGGCAGCTACTATCTCCCTGCCTGCAGTAATCTCAGCCAGGTATGGCAGGCAGCAATAAGGAGTGGACTGATGCACAAATGAAATAAAAAGTGTGGACAAACAAAAAAGATAGCTGTGCAGAAAGGAAGGAACAAGAGGATTTGTGCTTTGAAAAAAGCAGTTGGTTTGCACAGCGGCGTACACACAGCAATGCAGCTATCAGGGAGCCTTCCAGGGCAGCCCAATGAGCTACAGCGCTGAGGGGAAAAAAAAAAAAAAAAAAACTTCCACTGTCCCTGCACACCGAGGGTGGTGTTGGACAGTGCAAATCGCTGCAGCACAAGCGGTTTTGTGGTTAATGGACCCTGCCTAACGCTATCCCTGCTTCTGACAAAGCGGCAGCAACCTCTCCCTAAGCTCAGATCAGCAGCAGTAAGATGGCGGTCGGCGGGAACGCCTCTTTATAGCCCCTGTGACGTCGCAGACAGCAAGCCAATCACTGCAATGCCCTTCTCTAAGATGGTGGGGACCAGGACCTATGTCATCACGCTGCCCACACTCTGCGTTTACCTTCATTGGCTGAGAAATGGCGCTTTTCGCGTCATTGAAACGCGACTTTGGCGCGAAAGTCGCGTACCGCATGGCCGACCCCGCACAGGGGTCGGATCGGGTTTCATGAAACCCCGACTTAGCCAAAAGTCGGCGACTTTTGAAAATGTTCGACCCGTTTCGCTCAACCCTAGTTAAGATCATCTAGTCTAAGTTAGGATTACCTATTGGTAGACTTATTCTGTGCAAAAAATGTGCTCCACAATTTTGGAGCAGTTTTTCACTTAAGCCTCACCCCTTGCTGTTAAGTCGCACACCCTTTTCAGTGAGGCTGCACTCTCTAGTTAGAGAAGTCATAAAATGTGTCTAAAACACATCAGAAATATGGTGTAGGCCATGAAAGATAGTTTTTGGGGGGCTCCAATGACACTAGAATTCTGATGCAGTTAGTAAAGTATGTCCCACTGATTCCTCCGGCTCAGACAAAATATGAAGTCTGCAGCAAGAGCTGGGGAGACGGATGAGGACACAGGCAGCAGTGAGGCTCTCACGTCTGCTGGCGTCTTGGCATGGTTCCCCCCCCCCATGGGGTGATGCCAGCTTGCTCACCGCCCCAGCCGCAGCAGCTTCCCCATGTGCTCCATCCTCCTTCCCTGTGTACGGCGCACTGTGTTCGACGGCGTGCCGAGTGTGCGCGCTTCTATGTTCTTAAAGAGGCAGCGCGTGCACAGGGTAAAATATTCCCAGATAACAGCTGGGAGGCATTTAGTTAATGTGTGCACATGCAAGGTGCCTCTCAGTCAATAGCGGGGAGGCAGATTGTGTATAAGGCACCCTTTCCAATAGCGACCTCCCTATTGGAAAGGGTGCCTAAGAAATCCCTATAGTTACTGTTAGGTGGTTTAGTGTTGCAACTGCCAGGTCCCCCATCCCTACTCTGTTAATGTTTCCCGTATGCTGTGTCCTGTTAGTTCAGTATAGTTAGTCATTGTTCCTGTGTCCGCTTCCGCGGTGTCCGTACCCTGAAACCGTATTGGTGGTGCATGAACTGTTTCCTGGGACCAGTGTGTCTACCCTGTCCATGTGGCCGTCCCGTCTGCTATACGGAGTGTAGAAAAGCCGCGGAGACACCATCATGTGTTTCTCAACGCAAGCAATAAATAGCCAGGTCTTTCACCGGGAAGGAACAACCACGGGAAGGGCAGCATCCAAAGAGGAAAACCACCTATGCCAAAACATGGTATCCATCCACAGACAGCTGTTTCAGGGTATTTGCCCCTCATCAGTGTGGAGTAGAAAACTGGCTATTAGGAGCAGTGCCTAGTAAAAGGACTATAAACATAAGGATGAATGACCTCGTGGAGATCAAAACATCCAACACCGCGGAGACACCATCACGTGTTTCTCAACGCAGTGATCCAGAACACAATCCAGATCACTGCGTTGAGAAACACGTGATGGTTTCTCCGCGGTGTTGGATGTTTTGATCTCCCCGAGGTCATTCACCCTTATGTTTATAGTCCTTTTACTAGGCACTGCTCCTAATAGCCAGTTTCCTACTCCACACTGATGAGGGGCAAATACCCCGAAACAGCTGTCTGTGGATGGATACCATGTTTTGGCATAGGTGGTTTTCCTCTTTGGATGCTGCCCTTCCCGTGGTTGTTCCTTCCCGGTGAAAGACCTGGCTATTTATTGCTTGCGTTGAGAAACACGTGATAGTGTCTCCGTGGCTTTTCTACATGCATTTGCATATTTCCCATAAGGGATGGGGGCAGTGTTCTGGATCACTGCGTTGAGAAACACGTGATGGTGTCTCCGTGGTGTTGGATGTTTTGATCTCCCGAGGTCATTCATCCTTATGTTTATAATGCTATACGGAGTGTTCACAGTCTGAACCTGTCCCTGTGACCGTCCCGTCTGTTATCCAGTGACTGCACAATCTGAGCCTATCCCAAGTGGCCTTCCTGTCCGTACAGTCAGAGCCTCTCCTAGTGGCCATCCTGCCCTATCTATGAATCTGAGAAAACGGCTAGACTCTTGGGGTCAGCTGCTCCTGCCATACGCCGCCCTGGAGTGGCACCTGGCATCCACCTGCTGCACAATAGCCTATATACCAAGCTAACACAAGCAATACATAATCCAAGTCGATTAAATAACATGGAAGGGTGCAAGGATGTATAGGAAAAGTTCAGTGCAAAAGTATAAATATCATATCAAAGAAAAAGCACTAGTAGAACCAAAATTACTAAAAGTAGAAACTTTATTGCAATCACAATAAAATTTATTGTTTCGGCGTAGTGCATTCTTCCCGGGGTATCTTAGGGTCTTCATCTTTTTGGAAGTTGAACATTGCTCCCAGTCTCAAATCACTGACCCCCGTAAAAAGGCACTACACTGAAACGCGCGTTGGGGTGGGTGGGTCCACAGTGCTACAGGTAACTCCTCAGGTCTTTATGCACTTTATGCTAATGACTATCGGTCCAGCACTTTTTCTTATGTATGGCTATTACTAGCCTCTCTGGATTCTGTATGCTTATAGTGTTTTCCTCTTTTTGGTACTTATTCTGTCATTGTACAGTGATATACACTTTAGCACAATGCACTTTCACTTTTGACCTGATTGTCATGTTTACTTCGCCTGAGGATTGCAACTCTTTTTTGCCTGTTATATCACCGTGGTCCCATCTTTTGACTTACTATTGTCTTTTCCCTGTATAATTTACCTGCTGCACAAGCCTGACTTCACCACTAGAGGCTCCAGCGAACGACAAGGTAACTGCTTAGTTACACCCCTCCAGGGTAGGTCCTGTCTGTGGCACAGTGGGTCCACAAACCACGTGTGCCACATGCGTGCGTAACAGAGGCAGAGCAGCTAGGGTCCATTTTTTAAATATAATAAAATGAAGTGCATAGCCTCTTTCAAACGATCGTCCTGAATGTATTGTGTGATAATATTCAAAGTTTTTATTGTTATTTTATACCCTCATTGTCCTATGATGTACTTTTTATTCCTTGGGCCTCATCATTTCTAATTGTGATGTCTCATTTAACATGGCGCTGAAGAAAACTTGAGTGGGTTTCTCTTTCTCTCTGATTAGCTTGGATATGTAGTATCTATCAAGCTGTGTCCGACTCCCACCCATGGGAATAGATGAGAGGGGATAAATATGGGTCACATACTAGTCTTATGCAGTCTTGGGTGTGAGTATTAATCATCAAGAGCTTGTTCCTCAAAGCCCAAGTCTCAGACGGAGGAAGCTGAAGATTTGCGCTTCTCGCCATTGTGCTTGTCATCGCCCCCTGCATCACGGAAGCACAATGTGTACTTACCAAAATTGTCACGTTGGCTGCAGTGTTAACTTTCTTTATTTGCAGTACTGTTAGAACTTCTTGCACATGAAAAAAATCTTGAATGCAAAAACTCTCTGATAAACCTAACAATGGATGATAATATTCACTTTCGTGTCCCACACAGTGAAATGGTAATATAGTTCTGATACATCCAGTGATGTTTTTTTCGGATTGTGGCCGCTTGTTTTTTCTTTTCTCTTTCTGACCTAGATCACCATGAAGACTTCTTCCAGTCATCAGTCAACTCTGCACACAAACTTCTCTTCCTGCTACTGCCCCCACCGCCTCTGTCCCTTACACAGTAATAACTCTTCATAATCATTCTTAGTCAGTCACTATTGTAACACAAGGTAATATCATCCATTCCAGCAGTGTGATTTAAAGGAGTTTTCTGGTTGCAAAAAAACTCCTGCCTGCAGTTACAATAATATCAGGAGACTTATCCCTGACCCCTGAAAGAAGTAAAGTACCGTATATACTCGAGTATAAGCCGACCCGAGTGTAAGCCGACCCCCTAATTTTGCCACAAAAAACTGGGAAAACGTAATGACTCGAGTATAAGCCTAGGGTGGGAAATGCAGCAGCTACCGGTAAATGTCAAAAGTAAAAATAGATACCAAATAAAAGTAAAATTAATCGAAACATCAGTAGGTTAAGTGTTTTTGAATATCCATATTGAATCAGGAGCCCCATATAATGCTCCATAAAGTTTATGATGGCCCCATAAGATGCTCATATTAAAATACGCCCCATATAATCCTGTATAAAGGTTAATAATGGCCCCATAAGATGCTCCATAGGCACATTTGCCCAATATAATGCTGCACAAATGTTGATTATGGCCCCATAAGATGCTCCATAAAGATATTTGCCCCATATAGTGCTGCACAAACCTTGATTATGGCCCCATAAGATGCTCCATAAAGATATTTGCCCCATACAGTGCTGCACAAACGTTAATTATGGCCCAATAAGATACTCCATACAGACACTTGCCCCATATAGTACTGCACAAACGTTATGGCCCCATAAGATGCTCCATACAGACACTTGCCCCATATAGTACTGCACAAACGTTAATTATGGCCCAATAAGATACTCCATACAGACACTTGCCCCATATAGTACTGCACAAACGTTATGGCCCCATAAGATGCTCCATACAGACACTTGCCCCATATAGTACTGCACAAACATTAATTATGGCCCCATACAGACACTTGCCCCATACAGTGCTGCATAAACGTTATGGCCCCATATGATGCTCCATACAGACACTTGCCCCATTTGCTGTTGCTGCAAAAAAAAAATCACATACTCACCTCTCCGTCGCTCAGGCCCCCGGCACTTTCAATATTCACCTGACTTTGTTCCGCCGCCGCTCCATCTTCAGTGTCTTCTGCACTGACATTCAGGCAGAGGGCGTGCACTAACCACGTCACCACGCCCCCTGACCTGAGCGTCACTGCAGAAGACGCTGAAGACGGAGCAGCGCCCGGAACGAGGAGCAGGTGATTACCGCGCAGCGCTCCCCCTCCCCATTATACTCACCTGCTCCTGGCGCGGAGCAGTCCCTGCTTCCCCGGTGCCGCAGCTTCTTCCTGTACTGAGCGGTCACCGTTACCGCTCATTACAGTAATGAATATGCGGCTCCACCCCTATGGGAGGTGGAGCAGCATATTCATTACTGTAATGAGCGGTACCATGTGACCGCTCAGTACAGGAAGAAGCTAGGGTGCTGGGGAAGCAGGGACCTGCAGGGACCGCGCCAGGAGCAGGTGAGTATAATTAGACAGCCCCCGCTCCCCCTCCCCTGCCGATCCCTGGGTATGGCTCGAGTATAAGCCGAGAGGGGGACTTTCAGCCCAAAAAAATGGGCTGAAAATCTCCTTATACTCGAGTACATACGGTAGTTTATTTATTACAAAACTGCAGCCAGGGAGGAAGAGTCTTCCAAAACCATAAAACCCCTTTAAGTAGAAATGTAGGATTTTAACTCTACCACACACTGTCAATAAGTAGTTGTTCAGTTAACATTTAATATGGTGATTGGGGCCTGTGTGACACAACTGTAACCTTTGCATCTCCTATTGCTTCACCGCTAAGCAATAACCTAAGTTATAAGGGTGTGTTGTGGTCAAGTCATGTTTTGAAATAGTGTTGTTATATTTATGATATACTAGCTATTGAACCCGTTCTACGCCCGGGTGGTGAGCATTTATATTGGTATATGGTCTCCATCCTGGTATGTGCTGCTCCATCCTGTGCCCCCATCCTGTCATGTGCTGCTCCCATCCTGCGCCCCCGTTCTGTCATGTGCTGCTCCCATCCTGCGCCTCCATTCTGTCATTTGCAGCTCCCATCCTGTCATTTGCTGCTCCCATCCTGCGCCCGTTCTGTCATTTGCTGCTCCCATCCTGCGTCCCCGTTCTGTCATGTGCTGCTGCCATCCTGCGCCCGTTCTGTCATGTGCTGCTGCCATCCTGCGCCCGTTCTGTCATGTGCTGCTGCCATCCTGCGCCCCCACTGTCATGTGCTGCTGCCATCCTGCGCCCGTTCTGTCATGTGCTGCTCCCATCCTGCGCCCGTTCTGTCATGTGCTGCTGCCATCCTGCGCCCGTTCTGTCATGTGCTGCTGCCATCCTGCGCCCGTTCTGTCATGTGCTGCTGCCATCCTTCGCCCGTTCTGTCATGTGCTGCTGCCATCCTTCGCCCGTTCTGTCATGTGCTGCTGCCATCCTGCGCCCGTTCTGTCATGTGCTGCGGCCATCCTGCGCCCGTTCTGTCATGTGCTGCTGCCATCCTGCGCCCGTTCTGTCATGTGTTGCGGCCATCCTGTGCCCGTTCTGTCATGTGCTGCTGCCATCCTGCGCCCGTTCTGTCATGTGCTGCGGCCATCCTGCGCCCGTTCTGACATGTGCTGCGGCCATCCTGCGCCCGTTCTGTCATGTGCTGCTGCCATCCTGCGCCCGTTCTGTCATGTGCTGCTGCCATCCTGCGCCCGTTCTGTCATGTGCTGCTGCCATCCTGCGCCCGTTCTGTCATGTGCTGCTGCCATCCTGCGCCCGTTCTGTCATGTGCTGCTGCCATCCTGCGCCCGTTCTGTCATGTGCTGCTGCCATCCTGCGCCCGTTCTGTCATGTGCTGCTGCCATCCTGCGCCCGTTCTGTCATGTGCTGCTCCCATCCTGCGCCCGTTCTGTCATGTGCTGCTGCCATCCTGCGCCCGTTCTGTCATGTGCTGCGGCCATCCTGCGCCCGTTCTGTCATGTGCTGCGGCCATCCTGCGCCCGTTCTGTCATGTGCTGCTCCCATCCTGCGCCCGTTCTGTCATGTGCTGCGGCCATCCTGCGCCCGTTCTGTCATGTGCTGCTGCCATCCTGCGCCCGTTCTGTCATGTGCTGCTGCCATCCTGCGCCACCATTGTATTATATGCCCCCCGCTCCAGTGTGTATGCCCCCGAATGCTGCTGCCATATAAAAAAAAAAAAAAATACCATACTCACCTATCGTCCGGCTCCACTGCAGGTATGTCTTCAAGAAAATGGCGCCGGAAAGCGGGGACTGCGCAGGCGCCGATTCCGGCAGCAGGAATCGGCGCCTGCGCAGTCCGCGCTTTCCGGCGCCATTTTCTTGAAGACACACCTGCAGTGGAGCCGGAGTGTGTCTTCAAGAAAATGGCGCCGGAAAGCGCGGACTGCGCAGGCGCCGATTCCGGCAGCAGGAATCGGCGCCTGCGCAGTCCGCGCCCTCCGGAGCCGGGAGCAGAGGAGCCGGGAGACGGAGCCGCAAGCAGCGCTGGAACCGGGAAAGGTGAGTATACTTACCCTCCCTCCTGGCGGTCCCTGACTCTCCGGTGGAGATCGCGGTATGCGTTCAGTGCTTACGCATACCGCGATCTCCCGGGAGCGTCGCTCTGTGAGGCCCAGACTGCGCCGGCGCTTGCGCTTGCGCAGTCTATAGAGGCTTCGGACAGAGTGACGCTCCCAGCGTTATATTATAGATCCTACTAGTACCGTATGGTCGGGAATGACCATGTTTTAGGTGGGAGGTATGTGTATTGGGGTCATTTCATTCCCTGAATCCCTTCCTGGTAAAGCAGGTACGTTTTAAGTGTAAGAAGGTGTATTATGTGGTAATGCTTTATTGGGTAGTAAGATGCTTTATGATGTAATGATGTATGTGTAATGTGTAGTAGTTATGCGTCTTTATGGACTAATGATAGGGTTAGGGAAGTACAGTTTAAGTGTAGGATTAAGTGAGAGCAATAGTCATCAGTAGTATAGGGTTTAGTACAGTGGGGGGCACTGTAGATTAGATAAGGTTAGGATTAGTGATGAGCGAGTGCACTCGTTGCTCGGGTTTTCTCGAGCACGCTTGGGTGATCTCCGAGTATTTATGACTGCTCGGAGATTTAGATTTTATCCCCCCAGCTGGATGATTTACAGCTACTAGCCAGGCTGAGTACATGTGGAGGTTGCCTGGTTCCAAGGGAATCCCCCCATGTAATCAAGCGGGCTAGCAGCTGTAAATCATTCAGCTGCCGCGATAAAAACTAAATCTCCGAGCAGTCATAAATACTCGGATATCACCCGAGAGTGCTAGGGAAAACCAGAGCAACGAGTACACTCGCTCATCACTAGTTAGGATAAGAACTGGTTAAGGGAATAGGGGATCTCCAAGTTAGGAGGGGCCAGAGTAGTGATAGATGTGACACTTCCTGGGTTTAGTCTGTTAGAAAGTGAGATGAAGATCAGCAAGGTTGTTGCAGGAACAAGAAGAGTCCAGCAATCCAGGGCCTCGGGGCTGGAAGTCACACGAGCACGAGGGGACAAGAGCAGCATGAGAGAAGCAGCGCCAGGTTCAGTGGGAAATCTCAAAATGTCCAAGCCCTATGGTCTGGAAAAGGTTGGAAAGCGCCATCCTTGATTTAGCTCTTGACAGGGAAAAATGGGCGGGGAACCCCAGGCATGAACTAGTCTGGCTAGTAGGGAGGCTGCGGTATCGGAGGGTACTATACCAGAACAAAATATGTCAGAAGAGCAAGAGACAGCACAGAGGAAATGATCTATGATCAATGAGGATTACTGTGCGATGCCTGTGACTGAATTGGACATGCTGAGAAAAGTTGTTTTGTAAAAAATGAACTTGGACGCTGTCTGTCACTGTATGACGATATCTGAAATCGGGACCCTGCAACCTGAGGAGGACTCTAACCTAAAAGTGAGTGACTTGCATTGCACACATCACATAGCAGTTGGGACATTGTAATTTCTTCGTGGAGTGCCAGGGTGTGCTGCTACAGCAGCCCCTCGCCATGACTACTACCTTGGCCACCTCACAAAGTGCAACCCTGGCATCCTCATCCAAACAAAAGTTAGATGGTGAGGTGGTCTGCAGCTGCTCATCAGGGCAGAGGACCTCCATTCTCTCAATAGGCAGGAGTGCTGCCACCTATCCTGTTGTGTGGCTATGCCATAACTATCTAAGATGGAAATACAGCTATCAAAACATTTATTTCTAATTTCCAATACCAGAATCTCTAAAAAAACAAACCAAAAAACCCACTACGTTTTCGACTTCCAGAAGGTGATGCGCTGAAAAGTAGTAATTTGTTTGCCCTTGCTGCATCATGATATCTTCACAATGGCATTTCTGTGGAGATGTGAGTCAGAGACATCAATGATTTGCATATACGGGAGTCCTCATTCACAGAACATTGTGTCATCAGGGCATAAAGTTGGTAAACGCAGAAAATAAATCTTGCTGGACAAACCTGTTGAGTTTATTAATGTTTGCTCTTATAGTAGTAAAGTGATTCATTCAATGCAAGGAGGCAGTGAGCGTCTGGCAGAGACGCAGACTAATGAGAGGATATCATCACATCCAAAGTTATTGTATTAAAAAGCTTCAATTATAGCTGATTCATCCCGTCCAGCATTTAATTCCCCTTCATCTCCCCCGACGTTCCCTGTAACCTCCCAGTGTCTTCATTTTTTACTCCAGTCGTAACTGAGAATATATGTTATGCATAACCTTAAAGAGGTCCACTGTATATTATTACTGAATATTAAAAACTAGATGGTGGCCCGATTCTAACGCATCGGGTATTCTAGAATATGCATGTCCACGCAGCCACGTAGTATATTGCCCAGCGACGTAGTATATTGCCCAGCGACGTAGTATATTGCCCAGCAACGAAGTATATTGCCCAGTCATGTAGTATATTGCCCAGTTACGTAGTATATTGCCCGGTCACGTAGTATATTGCCCAGCGACGTAGTATATTGCCCAGCCACGTAGTATATTGCCCAGTTACGTAGTATATTGCCCAGTAACGTAGTATATTGCCCAGCGACGTAGTATATTGCCCAGCGACGTAGTATATTGCCCAGCCACGTAGTATATTGCCCAGTTACGTAGTATATTGCCCAGTCACGTAGTATATTGCCCAACGACGTAGTATATTGCCCAGCCACGTAGTATATTGCCCAGTTACGTAGTATATTGCCCAGTTACGTAGTATTGCCCAGCCACGTAGCATATTGCCCAGCCACGTAGTATATTGCCCAGTCACGTAGTATATTGCCTAGCCACGTAGTATATTGCCCAGCCACGTAGTATATTGCCAAGTTACGTAGTATATTGCCCAGTGACGTAGTATATTGGCCAGTCATGTAGTATATTGCCCAGCCACGTAGTATATTGCCCAGCCACATAGTATATTGCCTAGCCACGTATGTCACCGGTTAATAAAAAATAAACATACTCACCTTCCAATCCGAGGGCCCCTTGTAGTTCTGTCGCCTGTGCGAGGTACAGGCGGCAGCTTCCGGTCCCAGCCTGCGCGCGCAGGGCCTATGATGACGTCGCGGTCACATGAAGAGTGACGTCACAGCAGGTCCTGCTCGCGCAGGCGCGCAGGGCCTGTGATGACGTCTCTGTCACATGACCGTGACGTCACGGCAGGTCCTTCTGCCAGACGATCTGTGCCAACGGAACGTGGCGGTTGTATCGCGAGGCGCGGGAAAGGCGGCGTAGGTGAGTATATAATCGTTTTATTTTTTTATTATTTTTAACATTAGATGTTTTTACTATTGGCGCTGCATAGGCCGCGTCAATAGTAAAAAACGTGGTCACACGGGGTTAATAGCAGCGGTAATGGAGTGTGTTACCCGCGGCATAACGCGGTCCGTTACCGCGGGCATTAACCCTGTGTGAGCGGTGACCGGAGGGGTGTATGCAGGCGCCGGGCAGTCAGTGCGGGGAGTAAGGAGCGGCCATTTTCTTCCGGACTGTGCGCGTCGCTGATTGGTCGCGGCAGCCATGACAGCCAGCTGCTGAGACCAATCAGCGAACGAATAACCATTACAGAAGGACAGACAGACAGACGGAAGTACCCCTTAGACAATTATGTATATAGATGGTCAATAGGGATCTTAAAAAGAAAACAAAAACAGATCCTGATGTACCAAATCACTGCTTCTGTCCTCTGTGGGTCTCCTTGAGGAAATAAGGACCTCCCAAGGATTCATTTTTATTATTACACAGGAATGATATACAGTACAGTGGAGAACCCATTTGGGGGCAATATAAAATCTGCAAAAATCAATCTCTGGAGCATATCTAAGCCAAAAAGGACCATTATACCCACCATATACCCTCCCCCAAGCCAATTATTGATATGGAAAAAATTACATATTTTGCCCCTGTGGTATATAAAAGTGACCAAGAGCAGTAAACATCACCGAGCTGCTGTCCCATTACGCTCTGGCTCTTTACAGTCAAACATTATCCCAGTCCCAGTGCGCTGTCAGATGTGGGGTGCATCACACTCACTTGTAGGCCTCAGGCCTCCGCTGTCGCTAGGCTTCTATTTTCAGGAGCCGCCGCACACAACTCAGGAGACACCAAGTTCACTTTAACAATCAAACGTTTACGATTACGACCACTATCAACTAGCTATTATTATAGCAGAGGTCGTAAGCATCGATACCTAAGGTCCTGTGATGCCTGAACATGAGGAAAGAGACATAGTGAACCAGAAAACTATACTACAATTCTAATTGGAGGTATTTGCTAATATTATTATCATTACATCTACTGCACGGTGGCGCAGTGGTTAGCAAAGTAGCCTTGCAGCGAAATAGGACAACACAGCAAAATAGTTCCGGGACATAGTGCGCATGCGCACTAATGCTTTTCGGCTTTGCCCGCAGTTGGTTTGCGCAGGCGTGTACTACGGAGGACAAAGAATGAACTTCAATCCAATATTGCGGCCAGCATGCAGCCAGCAGGTAAGGAAAGGGTGAATCAAACACCCGAAAACTCCACCCATATGACTGAAAACCGGTCCCGCCAAATTCAGGTGACAGGTTCCCTTTAAAGTTTAATTTAAGGGCTCCCACCTTAAGTTGGGTTCTTACAATTTTATATGGTATAATGAAAAGTTCTGCAACTTTCTAATAAACGTTGGACCCGATTAATTAAGACTGGCATACACAACTTAATGAAGGCACTGCTGGAACAATATGCACCTAATTAATTAAGGGGCATTACGCCTTTTAATTAATTTGATGCCTCTTACAGCTGCTGAGCACCTCCGCCAGAAATGCAGTGAGTATTCAGACCCCTAAATTTTTCACTCTTTGTTTCATTGCAGCCATGTGGTAAATTCAAAAATTTCATTTTTTTCCATTAATGTACACTCTGCACCCCATCTTGATTGACAAAAAAAAATGTAGAAATTTTGGCAAATTTATTAAAAAATAAAAACTGAAATATCACATGGTCATATGTATTCAGACCCTTTGCTCAGACACTCATATTTAAGTCACCTGCTGTCCATTTCCTTGTGATCCTCCTTGAGATGGTTCTACTCCTTCATTGGAGTCCAGCTTGTTTAATTAAACTGATAGGACTTGATTTGGAAAGGCACACACCTGTCTATATAAGAACTCAGAGCTCACAGTGCATGTCAGACCAAATGAGAATCATGAGGTCAAAGGAACTGGCCAAGGAGCTCAGAGACAGAATTGTGGCAAGGCACAGATCGGGCCAAGGTTACAACAGAATTTCTGCAGTACTCAAGGTTCTTAAGAGCACAGTGGCCTCCATAATCGTTAAATGGAAGAGGTTTGGGACCAGCAGAAGTCTTCCCAGACCTGGCTGTCCAGCCAAACAGAGCAATCATGGGAGCAGAGCCTTGGTGAGAGAGGTAAAGAAGAACTCCAAGATCACTGTGGCTGAGCTCTAGAGATGCAGTAGGGTGATCGGAGAAAGTTCCACAAAGTCAACTATCACTGCAGCCCTCCACCAGTCAGGCCTTTATGGCAAAGTGGCCCGACGGATGCCTTTCCTCAGTACAAGACATGGAGTACTCCAAGACTATGTGAAATAAGATTCTCTGGTCTGAGGAGATGAAGATAGACCTTTTTGGTGATAATTCTAAGCGGTATGTGTGGAGAAAACCCAGGCACTGCTCATCACCTGCCAAAACCAGGTGAAGAACAATCATAGGAAAAGTATAATAGAAACACGTCACCACTTCTGCATTTTTGACCCAGTCCTGGTTTTGGCTTACAAATACTGATGGGAAATACTGACTAAATGCTGATGTATGACCGTAGCCTTAGAAGGGCTTTTAGTATGATGGTTCAGGGTCAGCATCAGTATCAAACTGTGCACACCCAGGCCTGGATAACTACTTTCTCCCTCTAATCAGAACTGTCCCTGAGCTCTGCAATGGTGTCAGTTAGCCATGGTGGCGCTAGTCCTTTTATAACTTCTGATGAGGTAATGAAGACAGTCAATCACAGTAATGCCACTACCAAGATAGCTACAGCATTATAGTGACTGGCAGGCAATCCCCGCATGCTTATTGGCTGTGTAACAGGCGCCAAACATGCTGGGTGAGGATTCGAGCTTCAAATGCAAGCACCAGCCAATGTTCGTTGAGTGCCGAGCACCCAGATACTCAAGTGTTAACTGAGTATCATGGAGTACATTTGCTCATCCCTAATCATAATCCATTTGTAGAAGCTATCCTCTTTTAAATTTCAGCTTTTTTTTACAGATGGTGTTATGTTTCCATCAAGAATTTTTTGAAATTTCATTGAATCCTTTTTCCCCTCTACCTTTGAAATGTTCCCCATGAAATTAGATGCAACACCACCCCCAAAGCATGGTTGGTCAACCAACATGCTTAATTGCTTAATGGTTGGTGAGATGTCCTTGTTCTGAAATTCTGTGCCCTTTTTTCTTCACACATACCTTTGATCATTGTGCCCAAAGAGTTCTATTTAAATCTCATCGATCTACAGGACTTGTTTCCAAAATGCAACAGGATTGTTTAGATGTTCTTTTGCATAAGTCTGATGCTGACTTTTATGGTAAGGATGCAGTAGAGGTTTTATTCCGATGACTCTTCCATGAAGGCCATATTTATGCAGGTGTCTCTGAACAGTAGAACAATGTACCACAATCCCAAGGTCTGCTAAATCTTTCTTCAGGTCTTTTGCAGTCAAGCGGGGGTTCTGACTTGCCTGTCTCGCAATCCTACAAGCAGCTCTCACTGAAATTTTGCTTGGTCTTCCAGACCTTATCTTGACCTCCATTGTTCCTGTAAACTGTTGCTTCTTAATTACATTTTTAACTGAGGAAATGGCTACCTGAAAACACTTTGCTGTCTTCTCATAGCCTTCTCTTACTTTGTGTGCCTCCATAATTTTCATTTTCCGAATGCGAGGCAAATGCTTAGAAAAATCCATGGCAGCAGTTTTTTAGCCCAAGGCAAGAGGAGGCTACGCTTTTATATATGAGGGGTGTTCTTAAACAGATTTCCGCTGACCCACTTTATGTGGACTGAGAGCAATAAAACATGACTGCTCTGTATTCCACTATCCATCATCAAACCTCTTCAGCATCTGTAAAATCAAGACCATTATCAGTTCTGAGTTGCAAATTGGCACGTAACTGTTCCTGGTAACTGACATTTCTAAATTATTGTCACGAAGTGACTGTCCTGCGTGACATGACCCGACGAGTGGACAATCACCAAATGGCGAAACACACAAGGGTACATCGGGGACACTTTAACAATGGTGCGCCCTGTTGGTAGGGAATGGGAAATGGACACCTCCTGCACTCACCTGAGGATGTGCCCTGCTCTTACTACCATCCCTATACGGGTTCTTTCAACTCGTCACTGAATACTATACCTAATCCCTCATTTGCCCTGCTCTTATCCCTAAGTAGGGAACTGGCAGGTGAGAGCACTGGTCCCACCGCTGTGCTAATACAACACAAGGTAAGGTAAGACAACAAAGCGACAAAGTGACAAAGAAACGATAACACCACACTTAGCTTTCTATGCTGCAATACACCGCACAGCAGAGTAAGGCACCAGATAAGAATTTAGCTGAAGAACCACTGCACTCAGCAAGCTCCTGACTCCAGCTAGGTTGGTCTCCAAAAAGACCTGTATAACCATCAGTCAGCTGATGCATCAGGTGACCTTTTGAAGGATGGTGGGAGTGGTCACCACCCACATCAGCCGACTAGGCAGCAATGTAATTACACTAGCGGCCACCTGGGGGGAAAACTGCATTAACCCCCGATGACCTGAAAGGAAAAAGGTTTTAATCTGAGGGAAATCAGATCTGCCACAGATCCAAACATGGATCGTGACAGTACCCCCCTTTCAATGAGGGGCATCTGGACCCTCAACACATGACTTCAACAGATAACAACCTACGGTGAGGATGCCTCGATCCACCATAGTTCACCTGACTCTCAGGTTTATGGCAAATATGGCCTGAAGAAAATGCCAACAACGTAGGCTCCTGAGGCGCCACAAATCTCCAGAGCGCCGACCTGGGGAATGAGTTGTGTACATGCATAACTGGGGGTAACTACAACTGAAAAGTCCCCGGGCTGAGAATGGCCGACACTCGATATGGCCCAATCACCTTGGAACTCCAGGTCCCAGTTGCACACTTCCACCTGATGTTTTTGGTGGACACCCTTAAGTACTCATTCACACAAAGGTCCGGACCTGAACGTTTATTTCCATGCATACATTTCCCACAATTCTTTGAGGAATTGACAACAGAGGTGTCCCCCCGTGTCATCACACTCACACCCCCACAATGCTCAGAGGGAACCACCACCCTCCCCTGACCCCTCACCCTAAGGGGACTCCGACACTCAGGGTTAGAATGTGGTGAGGGTTGAGTCCTGCCCCTACTCCCTGACAGCACCTCTGCTGCCCCCACTGGAGAAGGAGTAGGTTGTAGAAGGACGGAAGAGACAGGTGCCACCGGGCAGCAGCCCTCACACTACTGATCCCAGCTGACCACTTCCCTTGACCGCCAATCTATGACCGGGTTGTGTTTTTCAACCAAGAGAGTCCTAAAACAATGTGTGTTGGCATTCCCCCCAAGACGTAGCACGACAGGGACTCCTCATGATGAGTCCCTATATGCCGGTGTATATCATCCATGACTTGGGTCACCCACCCCTGGCTGAGTGGTACGGAGTCAATAGCCTAGACGCTTAGTGGTTTAGTTAGGGTCCTAATCCTCAGGCCATGGATCTGGACAAAATGAGCATCCATCAGATTCTCACCTGCTCCACTTTCCACAAGCACCGGTATACACTCAGTTATCCCGCCAACCACTACTTCAGCTGACAGGGTACACCAAGGAGAAGAAATGGAGGAAATATACACTCCCTGGTCGCCTCCCTCCACACGACCAGGGGGGCGCGGCTTCTTAGATAGTACAGGTATTTTGGCAAGAGCTGGGCAGACACAGATGAAATTACCAGTCTGCCCACAATGAAAACATGCCCCCACACCACGGCAAACCGCAGGCAACCCACTTTGGGAACCACCTCCTCCCACCTGCATGGGTTCGTCCACCTGCTCAAGTGTGTCCCCCTTCCTAGCAAGGACTACCGGGGACATATTTGGTGTATGTCTCTCCCTCAAGCGCCTATCAACCCAGGTGGCAAGGGACATGGTGGCCTCCAACGACCTGGGGGCGGTGTACTGCACAAGAGTATCCTGCAACCTTGGAGACAGACCCTGTCTAAAATGGCTCCTAAGGGCAGGCTTATTCCACTGTGTGTCAGTGGCCCACCTCCTGAACTCCAAGCAGTACTCCTTAGCCGGCTGACGCCCCTGCTTGATTTTACGCAGTTGGGATTCTGCCAGGGAGACGCCATCAGGATCCCCATACAAAAGCGCCAATGCCGCAAAAAACTCATCCACCAACCGTAAAGATGGAGAACTGGCCGACAGGGAGAAAGCCCAGGATTGGGGATCAGATCACCTTTAAGAAGGGAGATTATAATCCCCACATGCTGTTCCTCACTCCCTGATGAACGAGGGCGGTGACTGAAGTACAACTAGCAGGCCTCCTGAAAAAACAAAAATGTATCTCTCCCTCCAGAGAACCTGTCAGGAAGAAATATCTTGGGTTCTGGTTGAATCTGCACCTGGGCCGAAGCCCAAAACCCCACCAGCTGCTGCAGCTGCTGCACCACCTCACCACGCAGCACCTTAAACTCCTCGGTGAAGGTCTGAAGCAGTTGGGCAAAGGCCTGCATTTGAGCCATGGCTCACCAGAAAAAATGGGTCGGTTGGTTATAATGTCACGAAGTGACTCTCCTGGCGTGACACGACCCGACACCTCCTGCACTCACCTGAGGATGTACCCTGCTCTTACTAGCGTCCCTATACGGGTTCTTTCACCTCATCGATGAACAGGATACCTGGTCCCACACTTGCCCTGTTCTTATTCCTAAGTTGGGAACTGGCAGGTGAGAGCACTGGTCCCACTGCACTAATACAACACAGGGGAAGTTTCAGACAACAAGGGGACAAAGAAACAATAACACCATACTCGACTATAAGCCGAGATTTTCAGCCCATTTTTGGGGGCTGAAAGTCCCCCTCTCGGCTTATACTCGAGTCATACCCAAGGGTCGGCAGGGGAGGGGGAGTGGGGGCTGTCTAATTATACTCAAATGCTCCTGGCGCGGTCCCTGCACGTCTTTTCCCCGGCGCCCCAGCTTCTTCCTGTACTGAGCGGTCACATGGTACCGCTCATTACAGTAATGAATATGCGGCTCCACCTCCCATTGGGATTGTGTCTGTATGGAGCATCTTCTGGGGCATAACGTTTGTGCAGCACTATAATGGGGCAAATGTCTGTATGGAGCATCTTATGGGGCCATAACGATTGTGCAGCACTATATGGGGCAAACATCTTTATGGAGCATCTTATGGGGCCATAATCAACATTTGAGCAGCACTATATTGGGCAAATGTGTCTGTGGAGCATCTTATGGGGCCATTATAAACCTTTTATGCAGGATTATATGGGGCATATTTTAAAATGGAGCATCTTATGGGGCCCATCAAACTTTATAGATCTTTATATGGAGCTCCTGATTCAATATGGATATTCAAAAACACTTAACCTACTGATGTCTCAATTAATTTTACTTTTATTGATATCTATTTTTACTTTTGACATTTACCGGTAGCTGCTGCATTTCCCACCCTAGGCTTATACTCGAGTCATTAAGTTTTCCCAGTTTTCTGTGGCAAAATTAAGGGGGTCGGCTTATACTCGGGTTGGCTTATACTGGAGTATATACGGTAGCCTTCTATGCTGCAATGCACTGGGTGGGGGGGGGGAGGGGGGTACTGCAAGGGTGCCCAAACTTTTCCTTTGGCCCATTTTACTATATGTAATTTAAAAAATGACAATATTTTTTTGCCTAAAATACAAAGGAAATGTGTCGTCTTTAACTTTAGGCCTTTTAGAGATCATTTCATCTTCAAGTTGCTTAACTCTTCACAATAACAGTAATTTGGCCACTGTATATTCATAAAGTAATAGTAATTGTGTGTGAATGCTATGGCTATTATACAATGAATATGATACCTCAATTAATATGGCACGAATGCATTGATTCTGTTCTTTGGCCCTGTGATCCATGCACTTATTTCTGTTTTTGTGATTACAAGTGTTCCAACATATGGTGAGCCCAACATAAAGTGCATTGCAGCCAGTTCTTAGTGTGTGTCCTTTACAGATGTAGCACATCTGATAGCATCTTCATGAGCCCTGGCACCCTGAAGACGGCCACGTGGGCATCACGTTCCGGTCATGCCAAATCGACTTTTGCTCATAATGAATATAAACAAGATAAAGAGAAGACATTTGTCTCCTAGCCTCTTACTGATCAGTTAATAATGACATAAGAGGTCCGAATGAATGGCTCTGCTTGAAGAGAACAAGGGGGCATACACACCGCACCCCCTACTAGTCCTCTAGGTTTTCCATCATGGAATAGATAGCAACATGTGCATACAAACAGCTTATCTCTGCCAAATATAACATGGTCCCAAGCCAAAGGGTAGTGATCTGTGGAAAAAGAGAGGATATGCACCATTACTGAGGAGTTTATCGTAGGACGAAGAAGCTGAAAGAGGCTCTTTGTGGTGAGAAAATCTAAATACTTATGTTGGGCGAGAGAGGGCAAAAAAGCATAAAATTGCTATATTGCATAATATCACATAAAAAGGCAAGGTTGATTTTACAACAAACGAACAAAATTCTTATCTAACATTTGATAATTCAGACAATCTAGACTATTTTACACCTATTTCTAGCGCAGAGCGACATAATACTTCGGAATCCCACAAGATTGAGCTGGGAGAATTAATTAGAGAACTCCATGGTATCCATAAGTCAATTTCAGTTTTTACCTTAGAATAATACATTAGGACGACAGATTAGCAAGTCGATTCGTGTTGCTGTGGTCTGGAGTCCAGTCTGGTCCTTTGTGCCATTCAGTTTTTATTTTTGCACCCAGCATCACAGGGACCTCTTGACAAGAATGCCCGGGGCAGATACTGTATGTAACGCTCGCGCCCAGACTGGTTGGTGCGGGGCGTGCGGGGGTGTGGCCTCACTGGACCACAGACCAGACTTCCCTGGAAGGGGCGTAACTAAGTAGCTTCCTAGGTGTTCGCTGGAGCCTCTGATGGTGAGGTCAGACTTGTGCAGTAGGTAGCTACAAGGTACCACTCCAGGGTGGAGTCTGACTGTGGACGCTGATCCCACCGGGGACAAGACACAGGCAGGCAGGCACGGCTGTGACACTGGCTGACGGACGGTATGGCAGAGACCCTGACGGGCAGACTGGCTTGACGGATATACAGGCAGGCAGACGGGCATGGCTGGCACTCTGGCAGACAGGCGGGCACGGCTGGCACTCTGGCAGACAGGTGGGCACGGCGGGCACAGCTGGCACCCTGGCAGACAGGTGGGCATGGTGGGCACGGCTGGCACTCTGGCAGACAGGCGGGCACGGCTGGCACTCTGGCAGACAGGCGGACAGGGCTGATACTCTGGTAGGAACTGGTAAACAGGCGGGTGTATGGAAACAGGTAACAACGTGTTCAGACTGGAGGGTATATGGAAACAGGTAGGAACCTGTTCAGACTGGTGAATATAAAGAAACAGGTAGAGACCTGTACGGCAAGTTGCTGAACAGAGATAGAGCAAGAGCACATGCAAAGCAGAACCACAGGAGGCGGAATAAGAGCAGGAAGGAGAAGGCAGAGCTAAGAGCAAGAAGGAGAAGGCAGAGGAGGCGGAGCCAAGGATGGAGCCGCTGGGGGCGGAGCCAAGAACGGAGCCACTGGAGGTGGAACCAAGAACTGTCACTGGAGGCGGAGCCAAGAGCGGAGACGCTGGAGGCAGAGCCAAGAGCTGAGATGCTGGAGGCGGAGCCAAGAGCAGAGATGCTGGAGGCGGAGCCAAGAGCAGAGATGCTGGAGGCGGAGCCAAGAGCAGAGATGCTGGAGGTGGAGCCAAAAGCAGAGACGGTGGAGGCGGAGCCAAGAGCAGAGATGCTGGAGGCGGAGCCAAGAGCAGAGATGCTGGAGGCGGAGCCAAGAGCAAAGATGCTGGAGGCGGAGCCAAGAGCAGAGATGCTGGAGGTGGAGCCAAAAGCAGAGACGGTGGAGGCAGAGCCAAGAGCGAACCGCAGGAGGCAAAGCCAAGAGCCAGAGAGTGCAGAGCCACAGGTTGTGGCGAGCAAAGCTGAGAGGCACAGAGCCACAGGTAGTGGCGAACAGAGCAGAGAGATGCAGAGCCATTGATAGTGGCAAGCAGAGCAGAGTGGTAACGCAGAGGTAAACACAGCAGAGTGAGAATGGTAACCAAACAAAGAAGGAAAAGGAACAGACATAGACCAGAGTACAGACAGAGAAGTAACTGAACACAGATTCAGACCAGGGTACAATGCCCCACTGGGTGGTGTACACAGAGACACAAACAGAACACAGATAAAGGCCTGCGTATTGCAGCCCTCAGAGACAGGAAACAGACACGACCTGGCAGCTCAGTAGCAAATGCTAACTGAGGGAAATAGTTTGCTCAGGCGTCCTCCAATGGGTGAGGATGCCTTAAGTATCAGAGGCCTCTAGGCTACTGCCAGGGACACCTTAGGGAGGTGCACACAGTCTCAATAAGAATCCGGAGTTGCTGGCGCCGCCCCCCTATGCACACAGACAGGAAGTATACACAGAGTAAGCGGCCATGGAGCACATGGCATGGACCCGGCAGCAGACAGATATCACAGCATGGCACTGGGTGAGTGAGTTGATGTAATAGGCAGGTGGGGAATGGAAGGCCATGCAGTGATCCTGGCAGGGTTGTTACACTGTATGAGGACCAGGTTCCATGGAGGACCAGACTGGACACCAGACCAGGACAGTGCAAATCAAAATGCTCATCCCTAATTAGGGTTATATATTATGAATGTAAAGTGAAATTTGTTTTGTGGGGTGGAGGATCGATTTAAGATGACCTTGCACCTTTGATAAGTTGCTGACTACACTTTCATTTAGATAACTGCTATTCTTCCTGACAATACTATGTAAGTGTGGATAGTGTGGTAGTTATAGCTCATAAGAAGGAACAGTGTAACTATTATATTCATAAGTGATGGATCAGTTTGGTGGCTATTTTTCATAAAATAGGCTGATGTGGTAGTTATGCTTCCTAAGGGAGGATGGTATGGAGGCCACAGATCATAAAGTAGGACGATGTGGCAGTTATATTTGATAAGGGAGAAAGGTGTGGCAGGTATAGTTCATAAGGGAGGAAAGTGTGGCAGTGATTTGTGAGGTTAATTTCAACTTTGTATTGTCAGGTGAAATCAAGTCAACTGGTTAGTAATGGAAAGGCATCTATAAGATGCCTCTCCATTACTAACTCCATAGTCATAGTGTAAATAAATAACACAGAATGTAGACCTTTATTTGAAATAAAAATCCACGCCTTGTTTTACAAATTTATTCTCACCTCACACCCATTCCATTGAAGCACACGTTCTCTGTAAAGAAACAGCAAATAATAAATAACCATATACTTGTCTTATGCATAATCCACCGATGCCCATGTCACCTATAAAAAAAAAAAATAATAACCAACCATATCCCTCACCTGTTCGAAGTGAAGATGTCCCACGCCGTAATCCATGTCTGCAACATGTGGTTTGCAACCTGGACGCTGCCATGATGCCACTGTCTAGGCTGAAAACCAAAGGGAATGAGCTGTTGCGAGGGCAGCGTCAGTGACTAGCGGTGACATCATTGAGGTTACCACAGGTCACTGAGGCTGCGTTCCCACCGGCACTACACTGTGAACCTGGACGATGAACTGTGGTTATCTCATTGAGGTGACCGCAGTTCATCGTCTCGGATAACAGTGAAGTGTGGGAACACAGTCTCAATGACCTGCGGTAACCTCAATGTTGTCACTGCAAGTCATTGTGGATGCACTTGCAGCACCCCCATTCTCCCATCATTTTCAGCCTGGACAGTCGCATCATGGCAGCGTCCACTTTGTAAACCATATATCGCAGACATTGATTACGGCGTGGGACATCTTGACTTCGGACAGGTGAGGGATATGATTGTTTATTATTTTTGACTTAACATAGGAATTTCCAGAAATAGATATAAAATATAACTTTTAATGTAATTAATTAAAATAGTACAAACATCATACACAAAAAGTGCACACTAGATTCACCCTACATTAGGGACCCTCAATTTGTCCCCTGCCTACCAGAGGAGGTTGGCATCCTAGTTATGTCAATACAACAATGGTGCCCCGTTCCTCGGCGGCTGACCCTCACTGCCCTGATTATCCCTCTAGATAAGTGAAATCAGTCACCCAATTATGCAATAATGGGGATGTAGGGGAAGAAATCAAGGCCAGTGGGCAGCTGAAGCTAAAGATGTGGGTAGGCCAGTGTCAAAAAATGCAACGGTAACTGAACCATTGAGCATCATTCAGATGTTGGATATTATAAAGTAAATATTGTTAATATCTGATATTATTTGTATATTTCCACTTCCTATGCTGCCTCCTATCTGAATTGGCCTGCCTATCAGCGGAGGATGGCTCCCTACTTGACAGCAGATATAGCAGTCCCACTCAACGATGGCTGAGTCTGGGAGTACTTAGGATTAGTAATGAGCGAGTGTGCTCATTACTCGAGTTTCTCCGAGCATGCTCGGGTGGTCTCTGAGTATTTCAGGGATTGCCTGTTTGTTAGGGAGTCCCCACATGTATTCAAGCTGCAGCCGCAAATCATGTAACCGCGTCAACATAAACTAAATCTCCAAGCACGCTGAAATACTCGGAGACCACCGAAGCATGCTCAGAGAAACTCAAGGCACACTTGCTCATCACTACTTAGGATACATAATATAACCCCCAAGTGAGAATACAGGCAGGCAACTTTAATTATACAATGAAGAGTGAATCCTCTATTTACAATCACTCTGAGTCCCTTCTCCTTCTTACAGACATAGCTTCCTTACATGACACAGAGCTGCTGCCACTTTTTATAAAAACCACAATAACAGCAACAGCTTGATTTGGTTGCCCCCCCCTCACACATAGCAAAACTCGTACAATCAACAGGCAGCCCTGGGTGACTAGCCTGACCAAAGAACTGAGACGGGCTTCCAGGGTCGCTGAGCGTAGATGGAAGAGATCCCGCTCTGCCAAGCACTTCATTGCATACAAGCAGTCCCTTGCCAGCTTCAAGTCCACACTGCCGCAAAACAAACTTCTCATCTCTCATATCCTCCCTGTCTTTTCAGCACTTTCAATTCTCTACTCCGTCCCCCAGCACCTCCCCCTCTCCTCTCAATTCTGCTGAAGTCTTTGCCTTTTTCTTTTAAGCGGAAGATTGATACGATCAGAGAAAGCTCTGGCCCACAGCACCCAATGCTCCTCCTCTTAGCTGCTCAGCCCTGTTCCTCCAAAACCAGCTTCTCCACCATGACAGAAGATCAGCTCTCCACCCTCCTGTCAAGATCACATCTCACCACTTGCACACTTGACCCGCTCCCGTCCCACCTTATCCCTAACCTCGCCACAGTCTTCATCCCATCCTTAACACATCTCTTCAACCTCTTACTTACAAATTGTGTCTTCCCCTCATCTTTCAAACATGCCTCGATCACACCCATCTTCAAAACGCCCTCCCTCGACCCATCCTCTGTGTCTAGCTATCACCCGATATCTCTTCTCCCTTATGCCTCAAAACTACTGGAACAGTATATTCATCTTGAACTGTCCTCCTACCTCTCCTCCTGCTCCCTCTTTGACCGGTTACAATCTGGCTTCCAACCGCATCACTCAACTGAAACTGTCCTAACTAAAGTTACCAACGACCTACTAACCGCCAAGAGCAAGCAACACTACTCTGTCCTCCTCCTGGACCTGTCTTCTGCCTTCGACACTGTCGACCATTCCCTCTTGCTACAGATTCTCTCATCTCTTGACATCACAGACTTGGCCCTATCCTGGATCTCGTGATATTTAACAGACTGAACATTCAGTGTCTTCCTCTCCCACACCATCTCCTCACCTCACCCCCTGTCTGTTGGCTCAGTCCTAGGGCCCCTGCTCTTCATCTACATCTTTGGCCTGGGACACCTCATAGAATGCCACGGTTTACAGTATCATCTCTATGCCGATGACACACAGGTCTACCTAACTGGACCCGACCTCACCTACTTACTGACCAAAATCCCACAATTTCTGTCTGCTATTTCAGCTTTCTTTTCTGCCCGCCTTATAAAACTGAACATGGATAAAACAGAATTCATCATCTTTCCTCATCTCACTCTACCTCTCCACGAGACCTATCCATCAATGTCAATGGCTACTCACTTTCCCCAGTCCCACATGCTCGGTTCCTTGTGGTGATCCTCGACTCTGCCCTCTCTTTCAAGCCACATTTCCAAGCCCTTGCTTCCTCCTGCCGGCTCAAACTCAAAAATATTTCCTGCATTCCTTGACCATGAAGCCACAAAAACGCTAGTGCACGCCGTTATCATCTCCTGCCTTAACTACTGCAACCTCCTACTCTCTGGCCTCCCCTCTAGCACTCTGGCACCACTCCAATCCATCCTACACTCTGCTGCCCGACTAATCCACCTGTCTCCCCGTTTTTCTCCAACATCTCCTCTCTGCCAAGCCCTTCACTGGCTTCCTATTGTCCAGAAGCTTCAGTTCACATCTGACATGGTGAACTTCTCACTTCTGTGACATGGTCTTCCGGTATTTACCCACACGCAACGTTTGATCCTCTCAAGATCTCCTTCTCTACTCCCCTCTTATCTCTTCTTCCCACAACCGCTTACAAGACTTCTCTTGTGCTTCCCCCCTACCTTGGAACTCTCTACCCCAACACATCAAACTCTCGCCTTCCACGGAAACCTTTAGAAAGAACCTGAAGACCCACCTCTTCCGACAAGCCTACAATATTATTATTATTATTATTAATCCTTAGTCTGCTGAACCACTGCATGACCAGCTCTACCCTCTCCTTGTGTATTCTCACCCATCCCCTGTAGACTGTGAGCCCTCGCGGGCAGAGTTCTTTCTCCTTCTGTACTTGTGTGTGCCTTGTTTTACTCATGTTTATTGTACTTGTCTATATTTGCCCCTTTCATGTGTAAAGCGCCATGGAATAAATGTGCTTTTACACAATAAAAACTATTTTATAGAAAAAATAAATTATTTTTGCATCGCTTTATTCTGAGAGCTATAACTTTTTTATTTTTCCGCTGATGGAGCTGTATCGTGGCTTGTTTTTTTATGAGACAAGATGACATTTTCAGAGGTACCATGTTTATTTATTTCTGTCTTTTTTATCATGTTTTATTCCACTTTTTGTTTGGCGGTATGATGATAAAGCATTGTTTTTTGCCTTGTTTTTTTATTTATTGTTTTATGATGTTCACTAAAGAGGCTAACTAGTGGACCAGTTTTATAGGTTGGGTCGTTTCAGACACGGCAATACCAAATCTGTGTACTTTTATTGGTTTTTTTTTCAAATATTTATTTATAGATACAATATTTTTTATTTTTTATATTATTTTTTTCTTTTTTAAAATATTTTGACAATTATTTAAAAACATTTTTTTAACTTTTTTTCAACTTTTTTTTCTTTTTCCCACTGTGAGACTATCATTTTTTGCAGGCTGATTGCTTCTACAGCATGGGGATGCAGTAGCATCCCCATGCTGTACAAACTGTCAGCTCTGCACTGACAGGGAAAGTTGCTGATCATGCACTGCACATGATCAACAAGTCTCCTAGCTCTGGTGACCCGGATGACGTCATGGCGACATCCGGTCACCATGACAACATTGGGACCCTGCGTCATGCAGAGGGGTCTCCAATCCAAAGGCATAGGGGCTGTTAGTCCTCTGCCGGCTCCCAGAATGCTGCAATCCAGTTCAATTGCAGCATTTCAAGGGGGTTAAAGTGCTGGGAACGGTGCCATGGAATAAATGTGCTTTTACACAATAAAAATTATTTTATAGAAAAAAAAAATTATTTTTGCATCGTTTTATTCTGAGAGCTATAACTGTTTTATTTTTCCGCTGATGGAGCTGTATCGTGGCTTGATTTTTTGTGAGACAAGATGACATTTTCAGAGGTACCATGTTTATTTATTTCTGTCTTTTTTATCATGTTTTATTCCACTTTTTGTTTGGCGGTATGATAATAAAGCCTTGTTTTTTGCCTTGTTTTTTTATTTATTGTTTTATGATGTTCACTAAAGAGGCTAACTAGTGGGACAGTTTTATACAGTAGGTTGTGTCGTTTCAGACACGGCAATACCAAATCTGTGTGCTTTTATTGTTGTTTTTTTTTCAAATATTTATTTATAGATACAATATCTTTTTATTTTTTTATATTATTTTTTGTTTTTTAAAATATTTTGACAATTATTTAAAAACATTTTTTTAACTTTTCTTCAACTTTTTTTCTTTGTCCCACTGTGAGACTATCATTTTTTACAGGCTGATTGCTTCTACAGCATGGGGATGCAGTAGCATCCCCATGCTGTACAAACTGTCAGCTCTGCACTGACAGGGAAAGTTGCTGATCATGCACTGCACATGATCAGCAAGTCTCCTAGCTCTGCTGACCCGGATGTCATCATGGCGACATCCGGTCACCATGACAACATTGGGACCCTGCGTCATGCAGAGGGGTCTCCAATCCAAAGGCATAGGGGCTGCCGGCTCCCAGAATGCTGCAATCCAGTTCAATTGCAGCATTTCAAGGGGTTAAAGTGCTGGGAGCGGTGCATGGCTGCTCCTGGCACTGAGTGCCGGGTGTCAGCTGTCAGAATCAGCTGACACCCGCATGGCGATTGCCCGCTCACTACCTGTGTGCGCGTACGATTGCGTGGACGTAATAATCTGTACCTGGTCAAATAGGCCCAGGGCACATGGACGGATTATTATGTCCGATGTCGGAAAGGGGTTAAATAAATCTCGTTCAATGTGATAGAGGTGGTAAGACCTAATTCCAGAGGTGGGAACTTTGATAGAATGCTGTTACAGGAGGAGTGTGGTTGGATATTCCGGATGGACTCTGTGTCCCGCTCTGGGCTAAATTAGAATGTCATATACCTGTTTCTTGTGAATCCTAACTTATTTCCAATCAATTGGAATGATATCCAAATGCCTGGTTGTGTGTCTACAACCCGACAGTAATGACCTGTGACTGAATATCACATTTATTGCCATGACTACAGTATTTATTATGCCCTGTTTTCGGGGCCCACATATTTAAGAGAACCTGTCACCCCCAATATCGAAGGTGAGCTAAGCCCACCAGCATCAGGGGCTTATTACAGCATTCTGTAATGCTGCAGATAAGCCCCCGATGTATCCTGAAAGATGAGAAAAAGAGGCTAGATTATACTCACCTGGGCGGGTGGTCCGATCCCATGGGCGTCGCGGTCCGATACGGGGCCTCCCATCTTCTTACGATGACGTCCTCTTCTTGTCTTCAGGCTGCGGCTCCGGCGCAGGCATACTTTGTCTGCCCTGTTGAGGGCAGAGCAAAGTACTGCACTGCGCAGGCGCCGGGCCTCTCTGACCTTTCCCGGCGTCTGCGCACTGCAGTACTTTGCTCTGCCCTCAACAGGGCAGACAAAGTACACCAGAGCCGGAGCTGCAGCGTGAATACAAGAAGAGGACGTCATCGTAAGAAGATGGGTGGCGCTGGACCGGACCACGACACCCATCGGACCGGACCGCAGCGGGAACGCCCCTGGGTGTGCATAAACTAACCTCTTTTTCTCATCTTTCAGGATACATCGGGGGCTTATCTACAGCATTCCAGAATGCTGTAGATAAGCCCCTGATGCCGGTGGCCACAGCTCACCTTTGATTTTGGGGGTGACAGGTTCCCTTTAATGTGGTGATTTTTGTTTGTAATGGTAACCAAATGATTACCACTTATTTATTCACACCTTGTGGATATTCATATGTACATCCACTGTTGCTCAACCCTCAGGATTGGCTTCCTTGTTTATGTATCTCTTCACATGCACCGCGCTGATAATCAACAAGCCCGGGGGGGTGGGACAGTGTTCGTTCTGAGATGTGGAGCGCAGCCTCCACGCATGTCTAATTGGCACTGAAGTCTACTACTTCATCATAGGGTTTATTAAATATCCTCCGCATGCGCACTCAGCCTTGCCTTAATTTACCTGACCGCACACCCCTTTGCTCCAATTTACATGTCACGGGGCTGTGCACCTCTGGAGAGAGGTTCCTTGCAGTTGAATGCCCCTCTCCATCTACATTTGCAGTATTGTTCTGCCTCAACTGAGCAGGGTGGCTTAGGCCTCTTTCACACTTCCGTCTTTCATCTCCCGTCATAATGCGTTGTTTTGTGAAAAAAATGGATCCTGCAATTTTGCCCGCAGGATGCGTTCTTTTCCGATAGACTTGTCATTACTGTCCGCCAGGCGGAGACAACGCACAGAGGAATGTTTTTTCTGCAGGTTGGAAAATCGCTCCGTCGCTGACTGTGAAAAGCAGGAATCCAGCGACGGATGATGTCTTTTCAAACTGAGCATGCGCGGAAGAATTTCCCGTCAGGGAAATTCTCTCTCTCTTTTTACTATTGATGCTGCTGCCTATGCAGCATCAATAGTAAAAAGATATAATGTAAAAAAAAAAAAAAAAAAAAATCATGACATTCTTACCTTCCGGCGTCCCGCGTGGCCCTTGCAGCCTTCTCGCGGCCCCTCTCTCCGCCCCCCCCCCCCCCGATGCTCGCAATACTGCCGGCAGCTTCGGTTCTCAGTGATGCATCGCGAAATGACCCGATGACGTACGGTCTCATGAGACCGCTACATCATCACAGGTCATTGTCTCGCTATGCATCACTGGGAACGGAGCATCGGGAAGGCTGTGGAATGTCACGATTGTTTAATTTTTTTAAATTATTTTTATCATGGGTTGTGTTGTGTATGCGTTTTCGCAGCGAAAAACCACGGCGAAGACGCATACACAACGTGTGCACATAGCCTTCTAGGATGCACTGGAACCGTCAACAAAATGGCTCCAGTGCATTTGTTTTTTACAATCAGCACAGGATCTTATCAACATTTTGACGGATCCTGTGCAGATTGTAAAAAACGGAGGTGTGAAAGAGGCCTTAGGCCTCTTTCACACCTCCGTCTTTCTTTTTCCGTCACAATGTGTCGTTTTGTGAAAAACCGGATCCAGCAAATGATTCTGCTGGATCCGTTTTTTTCTCATAGACTTGTATTAGTGACGGATTGTGATAGATGGCCTTCGGTTTCATCCGTTGTGCACTGGATCCGTCGTAAAATTGCTGTCCGTCGGGCGGAGACAATGCACAGAAGAACGTTTTTTCTGTACGTCGGAAAGTCGCTCAGTGATGATGTAATGGAAGCCTATGGACGCAGGATCCGTCGCTGACTGTCAAAAGCAGGAATCCAGTGACGGATGCCGTATTTTGAAACTGAGCATGCACAGAAGATTTTCCCGTCAGGGAAATTCTCTCTCGCTCTCTCTTTTTACTATTGATGCTGCCTATGCAGCATCAATAGTAAAAAGATATAATGTTAAAAATAATTAAAAAAGTAAAAAAATCGTGATATTCTTACCTTCCGGCGTCACCCGCAGCCTTCCCGCCCTTGCAAAATGACCCGATGATGTAGTGGTCTCGCGAGACTGCTACGTCATCACAGGTCATTGCTCGCAAGGCATTACTGGGAATGGGAGCTGCCGGAAGCATCGCGAGCATCGGGAAGGCTGCCGGAAGGCTGCGGGTAACACCAGAAGGTAATATCACGATTTTTTATTTTTGTTATTATTTTTAACCTGGGTTGTGTTGTGTATGCGTTTTCGCTGCGGAAAAATGCGGCAAAGACGCATACACAACATGTACACATAGCCTTGACGGATCCGTAAAAAAAACGGACCCAGTGCACCCGTTTTTTACAATCTGCACAGGATCCGTGTTTTCAATATTTTGATGGATTGTGACTGATTGTAAAAAACGGAAGTGTGAAAGAGGCCTTAATCAGGGCATCCAGAAGTGGTACCCGTGGGCCAAGTACATGTGCTCTCAGACCCACGGCATGTCTCCACTGCGTTCCACTCTGGAACGCAAGCCGGTCACAGTGTTTCCTACTTCTGGTCTTATAGACACCTCTGTTACTAACCTGTGGGATTGATGTCCGCGGCCATACTGTAAAACAGCTGACATCAACCCCAAAAATATTTCTCCACTTGCCACCGCCACAGTGGTAGGAGCCCGGCAAGTGTCAGAATTGGTGTATATAATAGATGCGGCTTTTCTGGGGTGGATGCAGGCTGCTATTTTTAGGCTGGGGGGACCAATATCCATGTCCCCTTACCAGCCTAAGAATACCAGCTCTCAGCTGTATGCTTTAGCTTGGCTGGTTGTCAAAAATGAAGGGGGCCCACGCCGGCTGATGAATGCTCCCATCGGTGCCTGGTCTTGCTGTTATCACTGAACTTTACTGTTTGGGTTCGCCCATCACTAGTGTTTACCATGCAAGGCAAAGCCCCAAGTCCACCTAGAGGTATAGCCAACAAGGAAGTGCAGGGAAGGGTGAACATATAAAACCCAAGCCAGAATGTGATAGGACAGACTAAAATGAGAAAATAGAAAACACCTGGAGAGTAACAAACCAGGAAGGGGGACCAAAGACAACTGGAAACATCAGCATTTGGACAGGGGAAAAAGGGCAATAGCTCAGCATATAGGGGAATCGACCATAGAACAGCAGGTCAGTATATTGAATCACCATAGTGAACCATTACATATACTTCATAAGGGTAAACAGTTTGGCAGTTGTAGTTTATAAGGGTGGATACTATGTGTGCCATCCGTGTACTGTACATGGTTTACATGGACCCATAGACTGGTATTAACCTTTTCAGAAAAAAACAGACATGTGAACAGCAGCATAGATTATAATGGGTGTGTGCTTAGATTATAATGGGTGTGTGCTGTATATGTGAACAAAAATGGATACAACACATGTGCAACATCTCAATAAGACTTAAGAAGGGACAGTGTGGTTACCACTACTATTGTTCATAAGGGAAGATGGTATGGAGGCAACAGTTCATAAAATAGAATGGTCTGGCAGTTGTATTTCATAATGAAGGATGATATGGCATTTAAAGTTCATAAAGGAGGATGATGTTGCAAGTAGACCATGGTTCATAAAGTAGGGCGGTGTGCCAGTTATATTTTTTAACTGAGGATGGTATGGTGGTTATAGTTCATAAGGGGACAGCGTGGAGGTTATAGTGCATAATAGAGGACAGAGTTGAAGTGATAATTTATAAAGGCAAACAGTGCAGTGGTTATAGTTCATAAGGGCAGAAAGTTGGATAGTTAGTTTTAATCAGGGGGACTTTTTGGTGGTTAAGGTTAATAATGGCAGATGGTGTGTTAATCGCTCATAAGGACGGACAGTGTGGCGGTTATAGTTCATAAGGGAAACAATGTGGCAGTTGTAGCTCATAAAAGGGCACAGAGCGGAGGTACTGTATTAAAAGACGGACAGTGTGAGGCTCATATTTTGTGCAGGAAGCACAACGAGGGTTAAATTTTTTACTCAAGGGCACAACAGGGGTACATATTTTTATACAGGAGACATTATAATGATACTATTCTTTTAAATGTGCTGCAGAAGGCCATAGATCAGAGAAGTCTGCAGAGATGAGCTGAGGATATGAAGTTTACCCTGGCGTCGAAACAAGATGGAAACTAAACGAATGAGAAATACTAAAAATCCAAGAAGACATCACCTATAAGGTACCTAGGTGTAAATGTTTATTTGTGATATGGACTGTGCCTAATCTGTGCTGTGGTTACTGTATGGTCCATAATTTGATAATTGCTGATAACAACACCAACCAGTATCTCCTGGTAGTTGTTAAAGGGGTTGTCCACTACTCGGACAACCCCTACTCAATTACTATGTTCCCCGTTTACAAAATAATAACAGCTATACTTATCTTCGCCAGTGCTAGCGCAATTCCAACGGTGACGGCACTGGCTCTCCAAGGTCTTGCATGACATTCACGCGAGACCAACAACCAATGAGTGGATGCTGCACTTTCTCCTTTTTTTAGATAAATCAAACACCCAGAGGAATCTAAATCAGCCCCAGCTCTGACTTCTTCTGCATGTCTTATTTGTCCAAAAGAGGTTAGAGTGAAACAGCCGCTGACAGGCTACAGGGCTCGCATGATATCATAATATCCCTCTTGCACCAGAGGAGAGCTTAGCTGCTATTATTTTGTAGAAGAAACGTAGTGATTGAATAGTGATTTCAGGTCATACTGGGAATTCCACGTTTATGGTATTCCTGGTGATATATTCATAAACTGTATTCCTGTACTGATGGTGGCTCTGTTGATGTATACATATACTGATGATAATTCTGGTAATGTATTCATGCACTGATGCTGGTTCTGGTGATGTATTTGTATACTGATGGTAGTTCTGGTGATGAATTCATATGATGATGATGATTCTGGTGATGTATTGATGTACTCAATGTGATCCTGGTGCCGTATTCTTGTACTGATAATGGTTCTGGTGGTGTAATCATGCACTAATGGTGGTTCTGGTAATGTATTGATAATGGTTTTGATGCTGTATTCATATACTGATGATCGTTTTGGTGATGTACTGTATTCATGTACTGAGGATGATTCTGGGGTTATTTTCATCTACAGATGATGGTTCTGGTGATGCATTCCTGTACTGATGGTGGCTCTGATGCTAAATGCATGTACTGTTGGTGGTTTTGTTGATGTATTCAAGTACTGAAGGTGGTTCTGGTGATGTATTCATGCATTTATGTTGATTCTGGTGCTCTATTCTTGTATGGATAGTAGTTTTGGTTCTGTCTATACTGACAGTGGTTCTGGTACTGTGTTCATGTGCTGATAATGTTTCTGGTAATGTATTTGTTTCTGGTAATGTATTAATACGTATACTGATGTTGGTTCTGGTAATGTATGGTGGTGGTTTGATTGTGGTTCTAATGTTATATTTATATACTGATGATGGTTTGGAGATGTATTCATGTACTGATGGTGGTTCTGCTGCTGTATTACTGTACTGTTGCTGGCTGTATTTCAATATACATGTACTAATGATAGTTCTGGTGCTGTATCCCTGTATTGACAGTGGCTCTAGTTCTATATTCATGTATTTATGGTGGTTCTGGAGAGGTAATAATAGTCTTTATGTTTATATAGTGCTAACATATTCCGCAGCACTTTATAGTTTGCACACATTACAATCGCTGTCTCCGATGGGGCTTACAATCGAAATTCCCTATCAGTATGTCTTTGGAATGTGGGAGGAAACCGGAGTACAGGGAAGAGGCCCACGCAAACACGGGGAGAATACACAAACTCCTTGCAGATGTTGTCCTTGGTGGGATTTGAACCCAGAACTACAGCGCTGCAAGGCTGCAGTGCTAACCACTGAGCCACCGTGCAATGTATTAATGTACTGATGGTGGTTCTTCTCATGTATCCATATACTGATGATGATTCTGCTGATGTATTCATGTACTCATGGTGGTTCTTGTGCAATGTTCTTCTATAGATAGCAGTTTGGGTTCTGTGTATACTGATGGTGGTTCTGGTGCTGTATTCCTGAACTATTGTTGGCTCTGTTTCTGTTTTCATGTACTGATTATGCTTCTAATGCTAAATCAGAAAAAAATTGGCACTCAAGAAGAATTTTGGTGTAAAGAAGAAGATCCTTTAACCCCTTCATGACCCAGCCTATTTTGACCTTAAAGACCTTGCCGTTTTTTGCAATTCTGACCAGTGTCCCTTTATGAGGTAATAACTCAGGAACGCTTCAATGGATCCTAGCGGTTCTGAGATTGTTTTTTCGTGACATATTGGGCTTCATGTTAGTGGTAAATTTAGGTCAATAAATTCTGTGTTTATTTGTGATAAAAACGGAAATTTGGCGAAAATTTTGAAAATTTCGCAATTTTCACATTTTGAATTTTTATTCTGTTAAACCAGAGAGGTATGTGACACAAAATAGTTAATAAATAACATTTCCCACACGTCTACTTTACATCAGCACAATTTTGGAAACAAAATTTTTTTTGCTAGGAAGTTATAAGGGTTAAAATTTGACCAGCGATTTCTCATTTTTACAACGAAATTTACAAAACCATTTTTTTTAGGGACCACCTCACATTTGAAGTCAGTTTGAGGGGTCTATATGGCTGAAAATACCCAAAAGTGACACCATTCTAAAAACTGCACTCCTCAAGGTGCACAAAACCACATTCCAGAAGTTTATTAACCCTTCAGGTGCTTCACAGCAGCAGAAGCAACATGGAAGGAAAAAATGAACATTTAACTTTTTAGTCACAAAAATGATTTTTCAGCAACAATTTTTGTATTTTCCCAATGGTAAAAGGAGAAACTGAACCACGAAAGTTGTTGTCCAATTTGTCCTGAGTACGCTGATACCTCATATTTGGGGGTAAACCACTGTTTGGGTGCACGGCAGGGCTTGGAAGGGAAGGAGCGCCATTTGACTTTTGAATGAAAAATTGGCTGCACTCTTTAGCGGACACCATGTCAAGTTTGGAGAGCCCCCGTGTGCCTAAAAATTGGAGCTCCCCCACAAGTGTCCCCATTTTGGAAACTAGACGCCCCAAGGAACTTATCTAGATGCATAGTGAGCCCTTTAAACCCCCAGCTGCTTCACAAATTGATCCGTAAAAATGATAAAGTACTATTTTTTCACAAAAAAAATTCTTTTAGCCTCAATTTTTTCATTTTCACATGGACAACAGGATAAAATGGATCCTAAAATTTGTTTGGCAATTTCTCCTGAGCACACCGATACCTCACATGTGGGGGTAAACCACTGTTTGGGCACATGGTAAGGCTCGGAAGGGAAGGAGCGCCATTTGACTTTTCGAATGAAAAATTATCTCCATCGTTAGCGGACACCATGTCGCGTTTGGAGAGACCCTGTGTGCTTAAACATTGGAGCTCCCCCACGAGTGACCCCATTTTGGAAACTGGACCCCCCAAGGAACTTATCTAGATGCCTAGTGAGCACTTTAAACCCTCAGGTGCTTCACAAATTGATCCGTAAAAATGAAAAAGTACTTTTTTTTCACAAAAAATTTCTTTTCGCCTCAATTTTTTCATTTTCACATGGGCAATAGGATAAAATGGATCCTACAATTTGTTGAGCAATTTCTCCCGAGTACGCCGATACCTCATATGTGGGGGTAAACCACTGTTTGGGCACACGGCAGGGCTCAGAAGGGAAGGCGCGCCTTTTGACTTTTTGAATGGAAAATTAGCTCCATTTGTTAGCGGACACCATGTCGCATTTGGAGAGCCCCTGTGTGCCTATGCAATGGAGCTCCCCCACAAGTGACCCCATTTTGGAAACTAGACCCCCCAAGGAACTTATCTAGATGCATACTGAGCACTTTAAACCCCCAGGTGCTTCACAGAAGTTTATAATGCAGGGCCATGAAAATAAAAAATAATTTTTCTTTTCTCAAAAATGATTTTTTAGCCTGGAATTTCCTATTTTGCCAATGGTAATAGGAGAAATTGGACCACAAATGTTGTTGTCCAGTTTGTCCTGAGTACGCAGATACCCCATATGTGGGGGTAAACCACTGTTTGGGCGCACGGCAGGGCTCAGAAGGGAAGGCACGCCATTTGGCTTTTTAAATGGAAAATTAGCTCCAATCATTAGCGGACACCATGTCGCGTTTGGAGAGCCCCTGTGTGCCTAAACATTAGAGATCCCCCACAAATGACCCCATTTTGGAAACTAGACCCCCAAAGGAACTAATCTAGATGTGTGGTGAGCACTTTGAACCCTCAAGTGCTTCACAGAAGTTTATAACGCAGAGCCATGAAAATAAAAATAAAAAATTCTTTTCTCAAAAATGATTTTTTAGCCCGCAATTTTTTATTTTCCCAAGGGTAACAGGAGAAATTTGACCCCAAAAGTTGTTGTCTAGTTTCTCCTGAGTAAGCTGATACCCAATATGTGGGGGTAAACCACTGTTTAGGCACATGCTGGGGCTCGGAAGTGAAGTAGTGACGTTTTGAAATGCAGACTTTGATGGAATGCTCTGCGGGCGTCACGTTGCGTTTGCAGAGCCCCTGTTGTGGCTAAACAGTAGAAACCCCCCACAAGTGACCCCATTTTGGAAACTAGACCCTGAAAGGAACTTATCTAGATGTGAGGTGAGCACTTTGAACCCCCAAGTGCTTCACAGAAGTTCATAACACAGAGCAGTGAAAATAATATATACGTTTTCTTTCCTGAAAAATAATTTTTTAGCCCAGAATTTTTTATTTTACCAAGGGTTACAGGAGAAATTGGACCCCAAAAGTTGTTGTCCAGTTTCTCCTGAGTACGCTGATACCCCATGTGTGGGGGTAAACCACTGTTTGGGCACACGTGGGGGCTCAGAAGGGAAGTAGTGACTTTTGAAATGCAGACTTTGATGGAATGGTCTGCGGGCGTCACGTTGCGTTTGCAGAGCCCCTGTGTGCCTAAACAGTAGAAACCCCACACAAGTGACCCCATTTTGGAAACTAGACCCCCAAAGGAACTTATCTTGATATGTGGTGAGCACTTTCAACCCCCAAGTGCTTTACAGAAGTTTATAACACAGAGCCGTGAAAATAATAAATACGTTTTCTTTCCTCAAAAATAATTTTTTAGCCCAGAGTTTTTTATTTTACCAAGGGTTACAGGAGAAATTGGACCCCAAAAGTTGTTGTCCAGTTTCTCCTGAGTACGCTGATACCCCATGTGTGGGGGTAAACCACTGTTTGGGCACACGTCGGGGCTCAGAAGGGAAGTAGTGACTTTTGAAATGCAGACTTTGATGGAATGGTCTGCGGACGTCATGTTGCGTTTGCAGAGCCCCTGGTGTGCCTAAACAGTAGAAACCCCCCACAAGTGACCCCATTTTGGAAACTAGACCCCCTAAGGAACTTATCTAGATATGTGGTGAGCACTTTGAACCCCCAAGTGCTTCACAGACGTTTACAACGCAGAGCCGTGAAAATAAAAAATCATTTTTCTTTCCTCAAAAATGATGTTTTAGCAAGCAATTTTTTATTTTCTCAAGGGTAACAGGAGAAATTGGACGCCAGTAATTGTTTCGCAGTTTGTCCTGAGTATGCTGGTACCCCATATGTGGGGGTAAACCACTGTTTGGGCACACGTCGGGGCTCGGAAGTGAGGGAGCACCATTTGACTTTTTGAATACAAGATTGGCTGGAATCAATGGTGGCGCCATGTTGCGTTTGGAGACCCCCTGATGTGCCTAAACAGTGGAAACCCCTCAATTCTAACTCCAACACTAACCCCAACACACCCCTAACTCTAATCCCAACTGTAGCCATAACCCTAATCACAACCCTAACCCCAACACACCCGTAACCCCAACACACCCCTAACCACAACTCTAATTCCAACCCAACCCTAGCCCTAAGGCTATGTGCCCACGTTGCGGATTCGTATGAGATTTTTCAGCACCATTTTTGAAAAATCCACGGGTAAAAGGCACTGCGTTTTACCTGCGGATTTACCGCGGATTTCCAGTGTTTTTTGTCCGGATTTCACCTGCGGATTCCTATTGAGGAACAGGTGTAAAACGCCGCGGAATCCGCACAAAGAATTGACATGCTGCGGAAAATACAACGCAGCGTTCCCGCGCGGTATTTTCCGCACCATGGGCACAGCGGATTTGGCTTTCCATATGTTTACATGGTACTGTAAACCTGATGGAACACTGCTGCGGATCCGCAGCCAAATCCGCACCGTGTGCACATAGCCTAATTCTAAAGGTATGTGCACACGCTGCGGAAAACGCTGCGGATCCGCAGCAGTTTCCCATGAGTTTACAGTTCAATGCAAACCTATGGGAAACAAAAATCGCTGTACACATGCTGCAGAAAAACTGCACGGAAACGCAGCAGTTTACATTCCGCAGCATGTCACTTCTTTCTGCGGATTCCGCAGCGGTTTTACAACTGCTCAAATAGAAAATCGCTGTTGTAAAACCGCATTGAAATGCGCAGAAAAAACGCGGTAAATCCGCCATAATTCCGCAGTGGTTTAGCACTGCGGATTTATCAAATCCGCAGCGGAAAAATCCGCAGAGGACCAGAATACGTGTGCACATACCGAAACCCTAACCCTAACCCTACCCCTAACCCTAACCCTACCCCTAACCCTACCCCTACCCCTACCCCTAACCCTACCCCTACCCCTAACCCTACCCCTAACCCTAACCCTAGTTCTTACCCCAACCTTAGTGGAAAAAAAAAAAATATTTTTTTTATTGTCCCTACCTATGGGGGTGACAAAGGGGGGGGTCATTTACTTTTTTTTTTATTTTGATCACTGAGATATAACCTATCTCAGTGATCAAAACTCACTTTAGAACGAATCTGCCGGCTGGCAGATTCGGCGGGCGCACTGCACATGCGCCCGCCATTTTGGAAGATGGCGGCGCCCAGGAAAGAAGACGGACGGGAGGCCAGGTAAGTATAAGGGGGGGAGATCAGGGCACGGGGGGGGCGTCGGAGCACGGGGGGGGGGGGGTGTGGATTGGAACACGGGGGGGTGGATTGGAGCACGGAGTGGGAGATCGCTGTGCGGGCGGGTGGATCGGAGCACGGGGGGGGATCGCTGTGCGGGGGGGGGATCGCTGTGCGGGGGGTGGGATCGGAGTGTGGGGGGGTTTGTTTGGAGCACGGGGGGTGTGATTGGAGCACGGGGGAGCGGGCAGGAGGACGGGGGAGCGGAGCACAGGACCGAGGGGAGCGGACCACAGATCGGGGGGCTGGGGGGGCGATCGGAGGGGTGGGGTGGGTGCACATTAGTGTGTCCAGCCATGGCCGATGATATTGCAGCATCGGCCATGGCTGGATTGTAATATTTCACCATTTTTTTAGGTGAAATATTACAAATCGCTCTGATTGGCAGTTTCACTTTCAACAGCCAATCAGAGCGATCGTAGCCACGAGGGGGTGAAGCCACCCCCCCTGGGCTAAACTACCACTCCCCCTGTCCCTGCAGATCGGGTGAAATGGGAGTTAACCCTTTCACCCGATCTGCAGGGACGCGATCTTTCCATGACGCATATGCTGCGTCATGGGTCGGAATGGCACCGACTTTCATGACGCAGCGTATGCGTCAAAGGTCGGGAAGGGGTTAATGTGCATCCACAAAGATATAGGTTTGAACGTTTTGGTCCACATCCGGACCTTCATCAGAACAATTTTACTGGTATAGTAGGTAAAGCGTGTATGGTGTCAGTGTTGGTTTCAACTGGATTATTCAACTGGCCTTGATGCAATGGGAGATCCTGTGGATGTCAGCGTACGTGGAATGCGTCAGAAGTCGCTCAGAGACGCGCGTGGATGCACATTAAAGGATCTTCTTCTTTACACCAAAATTCTTCTTGAGCGCCAAGTTTTTTCTGATTTTGGATTCCTGGGCTGGATACCCTACTTGAGCACCTATACTGATTATTAGTACGAGTGCCGTGTTGCTTCTTTTTCATGGTTCTAATGCGGTTTTCATGTACTGATGTTGGTTCTGGTAAAGCATTCATGTACTGACAGTAGTTCTGGTGCTGTATTACTATACTGATAATGACTGGCTCTGGTGCTATATTCATGTGCTAATGTTAGTTCTGTTGAGTTATTCATGTAAAGATGGTGGTTCTGGTGCTGTATTCAGATACTACTGATTCATGAACTTATGGTAGTTATATTGTTGTATTCATGTACTGTCTTTGGTGCTGTATTTTTGCACGGACACTAGTTCTGTTTCTATATTCATGTACTGATGTTGGCTCTGGTTCTGTATTCATGTATTGATAGTGGCTCTGCTACTGTATTCCTGTACTGATGGAGGTTCTGTTGATGTATTTATGTTCTGATAGTAGTTCTGGTGCTACATTATTGTACTTATGGTGGCTCTGGTGATGTATTCATGTACTGAAGTTGATTTTGGTTCTATATTTCTATACTGATCTTTGCTCTGGTTCTATATTCACATACTGATGCTGGCTCTGGTAATGTATTCATGTACTTATGGCAGTTCCGGTGCTGTGTTCTTGTGCTGATGTTGGTTCTGTTGATGTATTCATGTATTGCTGATGGTTCTGGTGATGCATTAAAGTAGTAATGCTTGTTTTTGTAATGTATTCATATACTGATGATGATTCTGATGCTGCATTACTGTATCGATGAAGGTTCTGTTAAGGTATTTATGTACTGATAGTAGCTGGGATGATGTATTCATGTACTGATAATAGTTTTACTGCTGTATTCCTGTACAAATAGTGGGTTTTGTGCTCTAATCATGTGCTCATTGTGATTCTGCTAATATATTCATGTACTGATGGTGGATCTGGTGCTGTATATTCATGTACTGATGGTGGTCCTGGCGCTTTATTCTTCTACTGATGTTACCTCTGGTGCTGTATTCCTGTACTAATGAAAGTTCTGTTGGCGTATTTATGCTTTGGTAGTAGTTCTGGTGCTATATGCCTATACAGATAGTGGTTCTAGTGATGTATTCATGTAATTATGGCGTTTTTGGTGCTGTATCCCTATCCTGATGATAGTTCTGGTGATGTATTCATATACTTATGATTGTTCTGGTGATGTATTCATGTGTTTCTGGTGTTTCTTGTGCTGTATTCCTGTACTGATAGTGGCTTTGATGCTACGTTCTTCTGCAGTTTTCATGTATTGAGTGTGATTCTGGCATTTATGTGTTGATTGTGGCCCTGGTGCTCTTTTTATGTACTGATGGTATTTTTTGGTGCTGTATTAATATACCGACACTTGCTCTGATTCTATATTCATGTACTGATGTTGGCTTTGGTTCTGTATTCATGTACTGATGATGATTTTGAAGCTGTACACATGTAGCTATCCATAACTATGTTAATAAAGTAGTTTGCCATCTGAAAAAGTAGGATTACTACATGGGTATACATGCTAGAGGCATCCAACCTTTATATTTAGTGGTACACAGAAAGATGGAAGTCTCTACTTGTATAAGCGTTACTACATTTTCTGTACTCATGAAGGTATTTCTGTGTGTTATTTATAGTGTTACATAAAACTGCAGGAAAATGGGCCTTTAATTTTGGTTACTGTTACATCTATTTTATAGGTGAGGAAGGGATGTCTAACTTGGTGTGGTCTGCAGAGTAGAGCAAAGTCTAAAAGGGCACAAATATAGAACCTGTTTGACTCCCACTCCTACCTCCCCATGAGATCCCTACATTAAAAGTCACCTTCTGTAATGTTGCAGATGGGGTTGCAGTGTGTGGATCTGGCTGAGGAGCCAATTCCTCTCGACAGGCGGTAAATGCTAGCAGTTTCCCAGCTAGCATCTGTTTCTAATAGTAGTGGCTGGATCTAAGCTCTGAACGCTGCTGTTAACTATTTGGATGCTGCTATCAACAGTGGCATTTAAATAGAGGAATCGCGGGTGCACACCTCAGCTCCTACCAGTGCTTTCTGAAGGGTTTCGCCACTGCCATTTCAGCTCTCTGGTGTCAAAAGCTTAGCTTCATAGGAGACTGTGCTTTGTTCCTATTTAATATTGGTTGTGAAAATTAGCCAATTCATTTAACTCAGTTATTTTACTAGATCTCACAATACCCATTGCATGCATCAGTAAATAACTCATTTTAACCTCTAGAGGCTGGTGTACAAATCCATGTCAGAATTTATTTATTTTCATTTATTTTACTCATTTATATAGCACCCTTGATTCCACAGTGTTTACAAACATTATTGGCACTGTCCCCATTGGGGCTCACAATCTAGATTCCCTATCAGTATGTCTTTGGAATGTGGGAGGAAACCGGAGTACCCGGAGGAAACCCACGCAAACATGGGGAGAACATACAAACTCCTGGCAGATGTTGTCCTTGGTGGGATTTGAACCCAGGACCCCAGCTCTGCAAGACTGCAGTGCTAACCACTGAGCCACCATGCTGCCCCGGCTGTATTATGATGATATTAAAACGAGTATTTTATGAGTCCATCTAAAAAATTTTAAAAGGATTATACAGCCAATCTGGAATTTCAAAGTAAGTACACCAGCCTCATCCTGGCCACTAGCCTTATCAGGTCTAAGATACAGTATCTATTTAACAATATACATGCAGTATGCAGTTTGTATTGTGAAATCCACTGACAGATCCACTTACCTGTTCGACATGTTTGTCCTTTTTTGGATAACGTGCCCTGGCATCCTTGCTTTAACTTTATTCTAATCTGTGTAGGAAGGAAAGGCATAAGCACTATCATGCACTGGTTGATTATTCTAAAAGCACTGGGAAAAAAATAACGTAAAACCTATTATTAATAACAAGTTCATTCGATTCACCGAATGTGAGCAACGACCATTTCATCTTCTAACTGTAAGAACAGTGACACCCCCAAACACCACCTGACACCTCATCTATCCACCTCCGTAAAAAATCCACTTTTCAAAGTCCAGTCTCTTACGTCAAACTAGGTGCAGGCCCATAAATCACTGGCCTCATTGCCCCGGTCATCTCCTCCACCAAGAGTTGACCCTTTCCTGGCTCGATGATTTATAAGAGAAAGTTACTTTGCTTCATTGGCTATGGCACATTTGCTGTAACGGTTTGTAGCAAGGGCCTAGGAGACAGTAAATTTATTGTCTATGAACCTTGAAGAGTGACATCAATGCAAAGTGTCTCGCATTAAGAATTCTGTGGGGAAGGAACCATTGGCTCGTCATCTGTCTTTTGGAGGAGAGTGATGATTTCTATGTCGTCATAGAACTCTATATAAGAAATGATACTTTAATGATAAACCCGGCAATTAAAGGAGACCAGACAGAGAAGCATCTGCACCCTGGTCCAGCAGCCATGCACAAGCTCTTCTCCTGCGGACTCATCCTTGCAATTGTCTTCAGCCCACTCCGATCACTTCCCATATTGGACCCCAATGAGATTTCCTACCGAATACCAGGTAAGGACAATTAGAACTTTACCCAAACCCCTTCCCCAACTTATAACATTTCCTTAACAAGAATATTTAATTACCGAACATTTTATTATCCTGCAGCCAATTCCTAATGATTGATCATACCGAAGGGTCAAATGCTCAAACTTAAACTGGAATAAAATGTCTCCATTAGTCTCGTACTTAAAATTATCCACACGTAATTTTTTTTTTTCCAATAAAAGGAAATTACTTTTCTTAAGATGATATTACTGTAAAAAGAAATTAAGTGAATATTCCAGAGGGACCGAGGGAGAGTCGGAATAGCAAAGTCATTTACAGTCACCTTCATTAATAGTTTTATTAGTTTTTTTTTTTTAATCTATTTTCAGACTTCTCACATCATAGTAACAAAGTCATGTAAACCTAGGGGACACATGAATGTCAAATCTGCAGAAAGACTTACAATTTGGAGCAAAAATTAGTGGAATGTGTTTAAAATTCTAATGATTAATTCTTCAATATTTTCTACTTTATTTTATATCATTTTCTGTTTCTTCATTCATCCAGTTTATTAAGATGATTTTCAAAAATCATTGCTAACAATTCATAATGTAATATTCAGTGTTATACAAATTGCATGCAGTTATTATCATATCCATTTATTTATGTCAAACATATAGACACATGTCCATATATCTTACCATCAATTGTCATATTGCATTTCACTGTATGGATATATATAAATGTTTATATACTGTACATAGATATATATCCATACATACCTATCTATATTGAAATATATTGTCTGTATATATATATATATATATATATACACACCTTAGTTAATATAAATATATGTGTATATATACATGTGTGTATATATATATATATATATATATATATATATATATACTCAGATTTTCAGCTGTGACATATATTTTACAAACCGAACACTTTTCTATGTAATTTTGGGTTTATTATATATATGTGGAAACAATATATATGTTGCATGTGCAATTTTGGTCCCTAATTATTTATTTTACCCACCTTCCCCCCCAGGTTATCATTCATTCCTGTTTAAGGAAACATTCTGAAACTTTCTAATATTTTTTTGTGTTTCAGAGTAAATGCTTACTGCCAGTGAATGAAAACATGCTTGCACCCTTTGTATTTCTCACAGCTGAGGGTTTGCTACAATACCGTCCATTCTAGACGATATTGTACATGTAGCAGTAGCAGCACGTTCAGTATAGATTTAGTATATTTCTGCTGTCCTAATAGTTTGCTACAATATATTAAAGCAGGAGAAATACATCAGCCCAGGCAGTAATGTGAATGAAATTTCATAAGACACGAAACAGATAATCCTCAGAAAATTCATCTCACACATTTAAAAAAAATGTTATATCATATATTTAGCGTCCTTATAATCTTGGGGTAAAGGAATTGTACTTTTTGTTTAGTCATGCATTCCAAACATACAGCACCAAGGAATTAATGGTGCTATATAAATAAATAATAATAATAATAATATAAATGAGGGATTAATTAAAAAGATCTAATTTAAAGGGACTGATCACAAACATGTCAGCCTGTCTTTTCCTGACATTTTATTGATCAGTGTGGTCTCTCTTGTTTTCAGACAAAAATCATTGGCCCATATAAGAACAGGTGAATTTCCCGATGCGCCCCTGCGCAGAAATAAGCAGCATCTAATTGTTCACTTCACAAACTACCCAGTAAATGAATATATATGGTCATAGGTACATTTGTTCATAAGGATAATGCAATATTTACCGGTCATTGACCATTACCGGTGGGACTTTGGGCCCCAGTCCGACACTGTTTTTAGTATGGTCTTTTGTTGAGTGTATGAAATGTATATAACCTTGAATAATTTATATTTGGCAATAGAAAATATCATAAATGATATTAGACTGAATTGGAATGGGCAATATATGGACCACTATACGACGGACATCTTTAAAAACTTTTTACTTTGACTAACTGTGATTCACAATGGGAAAAGTGATCTCCCTTTAAAAAATCGTGGCGAATGGAAACGATGGAGGTTTATGTTGCCCAGCAGGTGAAGAAAGAGTGTGGCGACAGGTTATGTCTTGTGACTGCAGATAAAGCCCATCTGGCAGCACCTTTATGGTACGTGTCGTCACTAACCAGGGAATGTTTTTTTTTTCTAATTCTTATGTGTTGCATTTCTTCTTCTTAGTTTTATTTGTTTGCCTTTTGTATTGTTGATTGCAAACAGTTTACAGTCTCTTTATCTAGAAGATTTATATTGATTGTTACTTGCTGTCAGTGAGCGGAAGCATTCTTATGTCTACACTCAGATCAATCTCCTAGGATGGCCATCATCATCGAACATCTTTCACAACTATTATCATTATCTCCTGTTACACCAATTCTGATTCTGTTTTGTTTATTTGTCATCAATAATAGTAGATTTTATTTTATATTTTTTGTAGATTTTCTGTGTCCTAAGATTTTAGGTAATTTAATCTCCGATTTCGTTATCTATTATCCTGTCTTACCCTTTCACAGATTCAAAGATGGATTTTGGAGACGTGAGCAGCTGGGAGGACACCCACTTATTACAGAATCTCCCCTCATTTCTGGACAAGGGCAGAGATACAGATATCGACACAGATGACATTTTCAGCAAAGAAGGTGCAGTATATGAAATGATTCACGAATAATAGAAGAAGCTGGGGCATTGCTATAGGGGGAATAGGTGCCTTAAAGAGAGTTTTGCACTGGGACTAAGGATCTTTGTCAGGATGTTCACAACTCATGCGTATTCTATTGCAGATGCCAACAGTGGGAGCTGAAACCATTTTGAGAATCGGTCCCCTATTACCCTGCTGTCAGTTGGGGGGTGGTTGGAAATCCCACTGATAATAGTGCATCAGCTCCTCGTTTTTTTAGATAGACCCAGGTTCAATGATGGGGTCAAGCAAGCTCAACAGTCTCAGAAAATTGTAAATATTTTTTTCAGGAATTGAAAAGGGTTTGATAAAATATCAGTTTAAGAGAGTCCAAACCAAATAATTACATTCTATTGAGTTTTGCAATTCTTTGCTTAACTGTAGACGGAAGATTAAAGCTATAGTTTACCATTGTAGAGGCCACGGGGAGGGATCATTGGTCATCCCTTCCTAACGCTTCTCAGGCTGCTTGTATTAGTATGTAAGAAGAAAGCGCATCTACACTGAGATAATAATAATCTTTATTTTTTATATAGCGCTAGCATATTCCGCAGCGCTTTACAGTTTGCACACATTCTCAGATAGAAAAGAAGCCTGTATTTGTGCAGTCCTCCATGTTCAGAAAGTTGGTTGGGTCCAAATAGGTCTTCACTAGTGATGAGCGAGTGTACTCGTTGCTCGTGCGTGTTTTCCCGAGCACGCTCGGGTGGTCTACGAGTATTTGTTAGTGTTCGGAGATTTAGTTTTCATCGCCTCAGCTGAATGATTTACAGCTACTAGCCAGGCTGAGTACATGTGGGGGTTGCCTGGTATAGGGAATCCCACATATAATCAAGCTGGCTAGTAGCTGTAAATCATTCAGCTGAGGCGATGAAAACAAAATCCCCGAGCAGTCACAAATACTTGTAGACCACCTGAGCGTTCTCTGGAAAACCCGAGCAACAAGTACACTCGCTCATCGCTCATCACTAGTCTTCACTAATTTGGTGGGGCAATTATTTAGCGAAAAGTCACCATTTTTGAGTAGTCCCTGGTCTTCTATGGTTTTGGTAGAACAGATCTTAGTGTTCAATGGTTTGGACAAGCAGCTCCTGGTCTTCAGTTATTTAGTAGAGCAGACATCAATTTTCAGTTTGGTGGAACAGTCTTTGAGTGATCCCTTTAAAATACCCTCATTCTTCAGGTACTAGCTATAGCTGATAGCAATCTTAGACAAGCACATGGAACTAGGCAAATTCACATACACATCAGGTGTCACATAAATAATTAATTATTTGTAGCGTTAGCAAATTATTCAATTGTACTTTAATAAATATATTTCTCCTTTTCACTAGGACTGAGCCTTGGAACTTATAATATGGATGATGTTATGAAAGAGGTGGGTTATAGTATATTAGTTATATTTTTATGTATATAAAGGGCAGTATTAAAGTAGTTTTATTCTTGTACATAGGGGCAGTATTATAGTAGTTACATTCTTGTACATAGGAGCAGTATTATAGTAGTTATATTCTTGTACATAGAGGGCAGTATTATAGTAGTTATATTCTTGTACATAGGAGCAGTATTATAGTACTTATATTCGTGTACATACAGGGCAGTATTATAGTAGTTATATTCTTGTACATAGGAGCAGTATTATAGTACTTATATTCGTGTACATAGGGGGCAGTATTATAGTAGTTATATTCCTGTACATAGGAGCAGTATTTTAGTAGTTATATTCTTGTACATAGGGGCAGTATTATAGTAGTTATATTCTTATACATAGGGGCAGTATTATAGTAGTCACATTCTTGTACATAGGAGACAGTATTGTAGTAGTTATATTCTTGTACATAGGGGGCAGTATTATAGTAGTTATATTCTTATACATAGGGGGCAGTATTATAGTAGTTATATTCTTGTACATAGGGGCAGTATTATAGTAGTTATATTCTTATACATAGGGGGCAGTATTACAGTAGTTAGATTCTTGTACATAGGGACAGTATTATAGTAGTTATATTCTTGTATATAGTAGGCAGTATTATAGAAGTTATATTCTTGTACATAGGAGCAGTATTATAGTAGTTATATTCTTGTACATTGGAGGCAGTATTATAGTAGTTATATTCTTGTACATAGGGGCAGTATTATAGTAGTTAGATTCTTGTACATAGGGACAGTATTATAGTAGTTAGATTCTTGTATATAGTAGGCAGTATTATAGTAGTTATATTCTTGTACATAGGAGCAGTAATATAGTAGTTATATTCTTGTACATTGGAGGCAGTATTATAGTAGTTATATTCTTGTACATAGGGGCAGTAATATAGTAGTTAGATTCTTGTACATAGGGACAGTATTATAGTAGTTATATTCTTGTATATAGTAGGCAGTATTATAGTAGTTATATTCTTGTACATAGGAGCAGTATTATAGTAGTCATATTCTTGTACATAGGGGCAGTATTATAGTAGTTATATTCTTGTACATAGGAGCAGTATTATAGTAGTTATATTCTTGTACATAGGGGCAGTGTTATATTAGTTATATTCTTGAATATAGGCGCAGTATTATAGTAGTTATATTCTTGTACATAGGCACAGTATTATAGTAGTTATATCCTTGTACATAGGAGCAGTATTATAGTAGTTATATTCTTGTACATAGGCACAGTATTATAGTAGTTATATTCTTGTACACAGGAGCAGTATTATAGTAGTTATATTCTTGTATTTAGTGAGCAGTATTATAGTAGTTATATTCTTGTACATGGGGCGGTATTATAGTAGTTATATTATTGCACATAGGAGCAGTATTATAGTAGTTATATTCTTGTACATACGGGCAGTATTATAGTAGTTATATTCTTGTACATAGGAGCAGTATTATAGTAGTTATATTCTTGTACATAGGGGCAGTATTATAGTAGTTATATTCTTGTACATGGGGCAGTATTATAGTAGTTATATTCTTGTACATAGGGGCAGTATTATAGTAGATATATTCTTGTACATGGGGCAGTATTATAGTAGTTATATTCTTGTACATAGGGGCATTATTATTTTAGTTATATTTTAGCACATAGGAGCAGTATTATAGTAGTTATATTCTTGTACACAGGAGCAGTATTATAGTAGTTATATTCTTGTACATAGGAGCAGTATTATAGTAGTTATATTCTTGTACACAGGAGCAGTATTATAGTAGTTATATTCTTATACATAGGAGCAGTATTATAGTAGTTATATTCTTGTACACAGGAGCAGTATTATAGTAGTTATATTCTTATACATAGGAGCAGTATTATAGTAGTTATATTCTTGTACATAGGGGCAGTATTATAGTAGTTATATTCTTGTACACAGGAGCAGTATTATAGTAGTTATATTCTTGTACATAGAGGGCAGTATTATAGTAGTTATATTCTTATACATAGGAGCAGTATTATAGTAGTTATATTCTTGTACACAGGAGCAGTATTATAGTAGTTATATTCTTGTATTTAGTGAGCAGTATTATAGTAGTTATAATATTGTACTTCGGGTTAGTATTACTATAATTCTATTGCTGTACATAGGGCCAGTGCTAGCAGTTATGAAATAGACTTTCACTTCCTGTGAATTATATTTCAAACTATATTATTCAACATAAGATAATGAGCACAAGAGAAAGTTCTCTAACTCAGTAAATGATGGGAGTGAAATTAAGAATAACAAATATTGTATGTTTCTATATTACAGAAATTACTTGACAAGCAGCCACAAATATCACTATTGAGCCGCCTACAATCTAAAGAGCGTAAACCTTATAAGAAGCGAGCAGGGAATTTGTCTGAATGTTTCTGGAAATACTGTGTCTGAATGTGAGGAACATGAAATATCTATAGAATTTATGCTTATTTCTACACCACTGTATTCACAACGATGCCTCATCTCAACAGAAGACGGAATAACGGATGAGAAGACGAACTCTGCAAAATTTTACATTTCAGAAACAATATTTTGTGTTTTGCTGATATTTGGTATAATATTTTCTTTTCTTCAATGAAAGCTATTTAATAAAAGTAATAATAACAATATTATGATGAGTCAATTTATTTGATCCATATTGCTAAAAATGATCAAAATCTATAATATAACGCTGGGAGCGTCACTCTGTCCGAAGCCTCTATAGACTGCGCAAGCGCAAGCGCCGGCTCAGTCGGGCCTCACAGAGCGACGCTCCCGGGAGATCGCGGTATGCGTAAGCACTGAACGCATACCGCGATCTCCACCGGAGAGTCAGGGACCGCCAGGAGGGAGGGTAAGTATACTCACCTTTCCCGGTTCCAGCGCTGCTTGCGGCTCCGTCTCCCGGCTCCTCTGCTCCCGGCTCCGGAGGGCGCGGACTGCGCAGGCGCCGATTCCTGCTGCCGGAATCGGCGCCTGCGCAGTCCGCGCTTTCCGGCGCCATTTTCTTAAAGACACACTCCGGCTCCACTGCAGGTGTGTCTTCAAGAAAATGGCGCCGGAAAGCGCGGACTGCGCAGGCGCCGATTCCTGCTGCCGGAATCGGCGCCTGCGCAGTCCCCGCTTTCCGGCGCCATTTTCTTGAAGACATACCTGCAGTGGAGCCGGACGATAGGTGAGTATGGTATTTTTTTTTTTTTTATATGGCAGCAGCATTCGGGGGCATACACACTGGAGCGGGGGGCATATAATGCAATGGTGGCGCAGGATGGGAGCAGCACATGACAGAACGGGCGCAGGATGGCAGCAGCACATGACAGAACAGGCGCAGGATGGCCGCAGCACATGACAGAACGGGCGCAGGATGGCAGCAGCACATGACAGAACGGGCGCAGGATGGCAGCAGCACATGACAGAACGGGCGCAGGATGGCAGCAGCACATGACAGAACGGGCTCAGGATGGCCGCAGCACATGACAGAACGGCCGCAGGATGGCCGCAGCACATGACAGAACGGGCGCAGGATGGCCGCAGCACATGACAGAACGGGCGCAGGATGGCCGCAGCACATGACAGAACGGGCGCAGGATGGCCGCAGCACATGACAGAACGGGCGCAGGATGGCCGCAGCACAAGACAGAACGGGCGCAGGATGGCCGCAGCACATGACAGAACGGGCGCAGGATGGCAGCAGCACATGACAGAACGGGCGCAGGATGGCAGCAGCACATGACAGAACGGGCGCAGGATGGCCGCAGCACATGACAGAACGGGCGCAGGATGGCAGCAGCACATGACAGAACGGGCGCAGGATGGCAGCAGCACATGTCAGAACGGGCGCAGGATGGCCGCAGCACATGACAGAACGGGCGCAGGATGGCAGCAGCACATGACAGAACGGGCGCAGGATGGCCGCAACACATGACAGAACGGGCGCAGGATGGCAGCAGCACATGTCAGAACGGGCGCAGGATGGCCGCAGCACATGACAGAACGGGCGCAGGATGGCAGCAGCACATGACAGAACGGGCGCAGGATGGCCGCAGCACATGACAGAACGGGCCCAGGATGGCAGCAGCACATGACAGAACGGGCGAAGGATGGCAGCAGCACATGACAGAACGGGCGAAAGATGGCAGCAGCACATGACAGAACGGGCGCAGGATGGCAGCAGCTCATGACAGAACGGGCGCAGGATGGCAGCAGCACATGACAGAACGGGCGCAGGATGGCCGCAGCACATGACAGAACGGGCGCAGGATGGCAGCAGCACATGACAGAACGGGCGCAGGATGGCAGCAGCACATGACAGAACGGGCGCAGGATGGCAGCAGCACATGACAGAACGGGCGCAGGATGGCAGCAGCACATGACAGAACGGGCGCAGGATGGCAGCAGCACATGACAGAACGGGCGCAGGATGGCAGCAGCACATGACAGAACGGGCGCAGGATGGCAGCAGCACATGACAGAACGGGCGCAGGATGGCAGCAGCACTTGACAGAACGGGCGCAGGATGGCAGCATCAAATGACAGAACGGGGACGCAGGATGGGAGCAGCAAATGACAGAACGGGCGCAGGATGGCAGCAGCACATGACAGAACGGGCGCAGGATGGCAGCAGCACATGACAGAACGGGCGCAGGATGGCAGCAGCACATGACAGAACGGGCGCAGGATGGCAGCAGCACATGACAGAACGGGCGCAGGATGGCAGCAGCACTTGACAGAACGGGCGCAGGATGGCAGCAGCAAATGACAGAACGGGGACGCAGGATGGGAGCAGCAAATGACAGAACGGGCGCAGGATGGGAGCAGCAAATGACAGGATGGGAGCAGCAAATGACAGAATGGAGGCGCAGGATGGGAGCAGCACATAACAGAACGGGGGCGCAGGATGGGAGCAGCACATGACAGAACGGGGGCGCAGGATGGGAGCAGCACATGACAGGATGGGGGCGCAGGATGGAGCAGCACATACCAGGATGGAGACCATATACCAATATAAATGCTCGCCACCCGGGCGTAGAACGGGTTCAATAGCTAGTTGTCTTATAAAAGCAAGCAGCACAATAGTAAAAACATGGTTTACAAAAAAGTTCAAGGTTGCTTTTACATTGTTTCACTTCAACATGCAGTAGCTTAGCCACACCAATTATGTGGTTTAGGCCACGTTCACACGTTCAGTATTTGGTCAGTATTTTACATTAGTATTTGTATTTCAAAACAAAGGAGTGGAACTATCGGAGGAAAAGTATAATAGAAACCCGTCACCACTTCTGTATTTATCACCCACTCCTGGTTTTGGCTTACAAATACTGATGTAAAATACTGACCAAATACTGAGGCTGCCGTCACACTAGCAGTATTTGGTCAGTATTTTACATCAGTATTTGTAAGCCAAAACCAGGAGTGGAACAATTAGAGGAAAAGTATAATAGAAACATATGCACAACTCCTGCATTTATCACCCACTCCTGGTTTTGGCTGAGAAATACTGATGTAAAATACTGACCTAATAATGCTAGTGTGACGGCAGCCTGAGAGTGTGATCGTGGCCTTAAACTGAGCATTTGATTACTGAATAATGACCAAGGGGCTGGATATTCTATTCCAAATAGATCTAAATATCCCAGGTTCCCATTTTTAACACTCAATTAATCATGTGGCTGAAAGTCTTGACGTCACTGTAATAGAGCCCCATATCAATAAAAATCTAACTGCTATAATACTGCTCCTTTTTTGCAATAATGGTACTACTATAATACTGCTCCCTATGCACAAGAATATAACTACTATAATACTGCTCCCTATGCACAAGAATATAACTACTATAATATTGCTCCCTATGTACAAGAATATAACTACTATAATACTGCTCCTATGTACAAGATTATAACTACTATAATACTGCTTCTATGTACAAGAATATAACTACTATAATACTGCTCCTTTGTACAACATCATAACTACTATAATACTGCCCCCTATGTACAAGAATATAACTACTATAATACTGCCCCTATGTACAAGAATATAACTACTATAATACTGCCCCTATGTACAAGAATATAACTACTATAATACTGCCCCTATATACAAGAATATAACTACTATAATACTGCCCCTATGTACAAGAATATAACTACTATAATACTGCTCCTATGTGCAAGGACATAACTACTATAATCCTGCTCCTATGTACAAGAATATAACTACTATAATACTGCTCCTATATACAATATAACTACTATAATACTGCCCTTATGTACAAGAATATAACTAGTATAATACTGCCCCCTACGTACAAGAATATAACTACTATAATACTGCCTCTAAGTACAAGAATATAACTACTATAATACTGCCCCTATGTACAAGAATATAACTACTATAATACTGCTCCTATGTACAAGAATATAACTACTATAATACTGCCCCTATGTACAAGAATATAACTACTATAATACTGCTCTTATGTACAACAATATAACTACTATAATACTTCTACTATATAATATAACACGGCAGAGGCGAAGAATTTATCAGGTAGTGGGATGGTAAGCACACAGTAGAAGCTGAATATACAGCAGACTGTTATTCTAGATGGTGGAGGGGATGGTGGTGTTAGTGTGAGGAGGCAGTATAGTGGGACAAGGTGCACGAGGTGGGAAAATTTTGAGAAAGAGCCACGTGCGGGGGACAATGTTGAGGGATAGTAAGGAGATTGGGCAGATTGTGAGGGACACTATTGAGGGTGGCATATCATGAAGGACAGTGTAGATAAGGAGCATGTGACATTAAAGAGAGTGGCAGCTTGTAGGGAACAGTATGAAGAGGGGAAGAATGTGGGAAACAGTATAGAAATGGGTATCTTATGGGGGATATTATGGAGAGGAGAAGTGTGAGGGACAGTATGGAGAGGGGCAGCTTGTGGTTAACAGTATGGAAATGGGTATCTCGTGGGAGACATTATGAAGAAGCGGCAGTGCGTCGGGGACAGTATGAAGAGGGGCAGCTTGTCGTTAACAGTATGGAAATGGGTATCTTGTGGGAGACATTATGAAGAAGGGGCAGTGCTTGGGGGGCAGCATGGAGGGCGGAAGCTTATGGGTGACAGTATGGAGAGGTGCATTGCAGAGCAGTGCATTGCTGTACAGTGGTGTGCAGGTGTAAAGGTAGGAAGAATTATATACATTGTGTTGTTAAATTATTATGCAAATTGATTTAAGTGTCATAAAGATTTAATTGTTTTGTTTTTCAAATAAACTCGTGGATGGTATTGTGTCTCAGGGCTCAATGGATCACTGAAATCAATCTTAAACACATGTGATAATTAGTTTTCCACGTGATTCTAATTAAAGAAAACTACTTAAAAATGATGTTCCACATTATTAAGCAGGCCACAGGTTTCAAGCAATATGGGAAATAAAAAGGATCTCTCTGCTGCTGATAAGCGTTAAAGAGTGCAATGCCTTGGACAAGGTATGAAAACATTAGATATTTCACAAAAACTGAAGAGTGGTCATGGTCATCATACTGTGAAGAGATTTGTGACTGAAACAGAGCACAGACAGAGTTCATGCAGATAAAGGCATAATGAGGAAGGTTTCTGCCAGACAAATTCATTGGATTAAGAGAGCAGCTGCCAAAATACCATTACAAAGCAGAAAACAGTTATTTGAAGCTGCTGGCTCCTCTGGAGTCCCTCGAACCTCAAGGTGTAGGTTCCTTCAAAGGCTTGCTGTGGTGCATAAACCTATTATTCGGCCACCCCTAAACAGTGTTCATGAGCAGAAACGGTTGCAGTGGGCCCAGACATACATGAAGACTAATCTCCAAACAGTCTTGTTTACTGATGAGTGTCAAGCAACCCTGGATGGCCCAGATGGATGGAGTAGTGGATGGTTGGTGGATGGCCACCATGTCCCAACAAGGCTGCGACGTCAGCAAGGAGGTGGAGGAGTCATGTTTTTGGGCTGGAATCACGGGAAAACAGCTGGTAGGACGCTTTAAGGTTCCTGAAGGTGTGAAAATGACCTCTGCAAAGTATATAGAGTTTCTGACTGACAACTTTCTTCCATGGTATAAAAGGCAGAAACGTGCCTTCAGGAGCAAAATCATCTTCATGCTGACAATGCCCCATCTCCTGCTGCAAGGAATACCTCTGAGGCATTGGCTGCTATGGGCATAAAAGGAGATGAACTCATGGTGTGGCCACCATCTTCCCCTGACCTCAACCCTATAGAGAACCTTTGGAGTATCATCAAGCAAAAGATCTATGAGGGTGGGAGGCAGTTCACATCAAAACAGCAGCTCTGGGAGGCGATTCAGACTTCATGCAAAGAAATACAAGCAGAAACTCTCCAAAAACTCACAAGTTCAATGGATGCAAGAATTGTGAAGGTGTTATCAAACAAGGGTTCCTATGTTAACATGTAACTTGGCCTGTTAGGATGTTTTGGAGTTAAATAGCTTTTTTGTTCAGTGAATGTGACCTCCTAATGCTGCAAATTTTACAAATGAGCATTTTCAGTTCTTTAAAACATATCAAATCTTTAGAAATTCTACTGTTCCTAATAATTTGGAACAGTGCATTTTGAGTTTTTATTCATTTTGGAGATTATACTGTTATCATTGGGAGGTTTCTTTAATAACAATCAATGTATAATCTAACGGGTGATGATGACGTTTATTAGACTGACTGCCATTTGCACACCATTAAGGAAAATCCGAGAAAAATATCATTTGCATACTAATTTGGAACATGGTGTACTGTAGGATGGGGCTGCGTATAGAGAAACTGAAAAGAGTGATGTACTGCACTTTTTATGCATGATGGGATTATGAAAAATGGCTGAAAGGAAAGATGTACTACAACATGGGGCTGTATATGGAGGGGCTGAGAAGAGTGATATGCTGCAAGATAGGGCTGTACATAGATGGATTGAGTGGTATACTCTGCAGGAGTTTGCTATAGACAGAAGGGCTGAAAGGAGTGATGTACTGCAGATGAGGTCTGAATGGAGATGAGTGATTTTATTTAAATGGGACTGTATAATGGAAGGAGATAAAGGTTATGAAGTGATAAGCACCGATGTTCCAATCCACTTCTTCGCACCTGACCACAATTCAGACTAGCTGTCTTGCACAGTATTTTTTGTGAGAATTGGAAGTCGCTTTCTCAGTGAAATCCTGATATCCTCTATATGGTAATAAATATAGAAAAACTGACCGAACAGCAATCTAATCTGAACTGGTGCATAACCAAAAAAGTCATATAGCAAATAGATTAATGGCTGCACTCAAAATGAATCTGTGCTAGAGCAAGGAAATGTGTGATACATGAAATGGGAATAGCATAATGGCTTGTGAAATATATGAAAAAACACATGAGATTCTTAGCACAAGATTTGGCCAAAAGTTGTGAGCCCATCCACCAATCGTCAAGGTAATCTCAGAACGGATGGGTACCTGAGCTGACTGCCTAGTGTGAACACTTACCTATGGCTAATAACGTGGTAAAGCCTGCTTATATAGGAAGCTCAGAACCAACTCTGTTAGGCCGGCGTCACACACAGCGTAAAACAATACGGTCCGTATATTACGGCCGTAATACGCTGAAAAGTCCCGAAAATAGTGGTCCATAGCTCCTCCGCAGGCAGGGTGTGTCAGCGTTTTTTGCACATGGCATCCTCCGTATGTAATCCGTATGTCATCCGTACTGCGTGGTTTTCTCGCAGGCTTGCAAAACCAACATACCGCTATAGAAGTGATCCATGTGTCCCAAAAAAAAAATATATATACAGTATATATACTGTATATATATATATATATATATATATATATATATATATGTCAGTAGACACATATATGTATATATATTAATATTTTTTCCAGCGCTATACAGCTTGAAAGCCGGTAATTCAATTACCGGCTTTTTCTTTCTCCTTCCTAAACCCGACATGATTTGAGACATGGTTTACATACAGTAAACCATGTCTTCTCTCCATTTTTTTTGCAGATTCCACACTACTAATGTCAGTAGTGTGTCTATGCAAAATTTGGCCGTTCTATCTACTAAATTAAAGGGTTAATTGGCGGAAAAAATTGGCGTGGACTCCCGCGCAATTTTCTCCGCCAGAGTAGTAAAGCCAGTGACTGAGGGCAGATATTAATAGCCTGGAGAGGGTCCATGGTTATTGCCCCCCCCCTGGCTAAAAACATCTGCCCCCAGCCACCCCAGAAAAGGCACATCTGGAAGATGCGCCTATTTTGGCACTTGGCCACTCTCTTCCCATTCCCGTGTAGCGGTGGGGTATGGGGTAATAAAGGGTTAATGCCACCTTGCTATTGTAAGGTGACATTAAGCCAAATTAATAATGGAGAGGCGTCAATTACGACACCTATCCATTATTAATCCAATTGTAGTAAAGGGTTAAATAAAACACAAACACATTATTGAAAATTATTTTAATGAAATAAAAACAATGGTTGTTGGAGTATTTTATTCTACGCCTAATCCAGTCACTGAAGACCCTCGTTCTGTAACAAAAAAACATAATAAACCAACAATATCCTTACCCTCCGCAGATCTGTAACGTCCAACGATGTAAATCCATCTGAAGGGGTTAAAATAATTTGCATCCACGAGCTTTGCTAATGCAATGATGCTCATGGCTGCAAAAACCCCGGAAAATGAAGGTAAAGTAGGTCAATGACCTATATTTACCTTCATTTGCGGTGAGGCGCCCTCTGCTGGATGTTTCTAGATCCTGGGAACTTTCCTAGAAAGCTCCCAGGCTCGAGTTCATATGAGGACAACCAGCAGAGGGCGCCTCTTATGAACTCGAGCCTGGGAGCTTTCTAGGAAAGTTCCCACGATCTAGAAACATCCAGCAGAGGGCGCCTCACCGCAAATGAAGGTAAATATAGGTCATTGACCTACTTTACCTTCATTTTCCGGGGTTTTTGCAGCCATGAGCATCATTGCATTAGCAAAGCTCGTGGATGCAAATTATTTTAACCCCTTCAGATGGATTTACATCGTTGGACGTTACAGATCTGCGGAGGGTAAGGATATTGTTGGTTTATTATGTTTTTTTGTTACAGAACGAGGGTCTTCAGTGACTGGATTGGGCGTAGAATAAAATACTCCAACAACCATTGTTTTTATTTCATTAAAATAATTTTCAATAATGTGTTTGTGTTTTATTTAACCCTTTACTACAATTGGATTAATAATGGATAGGTGTCGTAATTGACGCCTCTCCATTATTAATTTGGCTTAATGTCACCTCACAATAGCAAGGTGGCATTAACCCTTCATTACCCCATATCCCACCGCTACACGGGAATGGGAAGACAGTGGCCAAGTGCCAAAATAGGCGCATCTTCCAGATGTGCCTTTTCTGGGGTGGCTGGGGGCAGATGTTTTTAGCCAGGGGGGGGCCAATAACCATGGACCCTCTCCAGGCTATTAATATCTGCCCTCAGTCACTGGCTTTACTACTCTGGCGGAGAAAATTGCGCGGGAGCCCACGCCAATTTTTTCCGCCATTTAACCCTTTAATTTAGTAGATAGAACGGCCAAATTTTGCAGATACACACTACTGACATTAGTAGTGTGGAATCTCCAAAAAAAATGGAGAGAAGACATGGTTTACTGTATGTAAACCATGTCTCAAATCATGTCAGGTTTAGGAAGGAGAAAGAAAAAGCCGGTAATTGAATTACCGGCTTTCAAGCTGTATAGCGCTGGAATAAATATTAATATATATACATATATGTGTCTCACTGACATATATATATATATATATATATATATATACCTATTCTATGTGTACACATTTATTCTACCTATTGGACTGGAAGCTGTCAGTGTGATTTTACTGTACACCGCAATGAATTACCGGCTTTTCTCGCTAACACCGCTGCGCATTTCTCGCAAGTCACACTGCTTGTCCGTGTGTAATCCGTATTTTTCACGCTTCCATAGACTTTCATTGGCGTATTTCTTGCGCAGTACGGTGACAAACGCAGCATGCTGCGATTTTCTACGGCCGTAGAAAGCCGTATAATACTGATCAGTTTAATACGGCAGATAGGAGCAGGGGCATAGAGAATAATTGTGCCGTATTCTTTGCGAGTTTTACAGACGTAGTTTCTGCGCTCTTACGTCCGTAAAACTCGCAAGTGTGACGGCGGCCTAAGGATGTAGTTAAAATCACAGCATGGTGAAGGGCGGGGCGTTCAAGTCAGAAAAAACTTTTGGCCAAATCTTGTGCTAAGAATCTCATGTGTTTTTTCATATATTTTACAAGCCATTATGCTATTCCCATTTCATGTATCACACATTTCCTTGCTCTAGCACAGATTCATTTTGAGTGCAGCCATTAATCTATTTGCTATATGACTTTTTTGGTTATGCACCAGTTCAGATTAGATTGCTGTTCGGTCAGTTTTTCTATATTTATTATGTACTATTTTTTCTGACTTGAACGCCCCGCCCTTCACCATGCTGTGATTTTAACTACATCCTAACACAGTTGGTTCTGAGCTTCCTATATAAGCAGGCTTTACCACGTTATTAGCCATAGGTAAGTGTATCCTCTATATGGGACTCATAAGATTGCATTGAATCAGCGAGTCTGAAATGTGGTCGCAAGATACCGAAGAGAACCAGAATGGCACTGATGCAATAAATAAGGAATATGGTGGTTAAGAATCGGCGCTGCCCGAGGTACAATCACACACAAAGGTGAAGCATGAATGCTATTTATTGCTTCAACGCGTTTCAAGCTTTTCACACCTCTTCATCAGGACCAAACCACAATGATAAGTTATTCTTGTGGTTTGGTCCCGACAAAGAGGTTTGAAAACCTTGAAACGCGTGGACACAATAAATTGCATTCATACTTCATCTTTGTGTGTGATTGCACCTTGAGCAGCACGGATTCTGAATTGCCATATTCATTTATTCCATCATATCCCATTAGTGGTCCTGCAGCAGCTCTTACATACTTTTATAGGAGTTGCGTCTTTCACAACCTTATTGGGGGAGCATAACTAATATTTTACACCACTTTGTTACAAGTTAAGACCCTATTTGCACTTTTTGTTGCTCCAGTTTTACTTTTTGCTTCAGAATGGCGCTGATAACAGAAGATAGTGATTGGTAAATATATGAACACATACACACTGTACATGTATATTGCTGCAGAACTAAAAAATCTAAATATTCTTGGGAATGCATCTTTAAAGAGGGACTATTAGTATAAAATAGGGATTTTTGTGTACTCACCGTTAAATCCTTTTCTCCGAGCCATTCATTGAGGGACACAGAGTGATACAAAGAGAGTTAGCTCCTCCCCTGCAGTATACACCCTCCTGCTGGCTCTCAGCTAATCAGTTCAGTGCAAAAGCAGTAGGAGATCAATAACAACATATCATATTATGTATGAGAGTATGGCATGTCAGATTATAAAACAAGCATAAGCTAATAACAGGGTGGGAGCTGTGTCCCCCAAAGATTGGCTCGGAGAAAAGGATTTTACGGTGAGTACACAAAAATCCCTATTTCTCCTTCGCCTCATTGGGGAACACAGACTGTGGGACGTCCCAAAGCAGTCCCTGGGTGGAGACAACATCAGATCAGGCCCTGCGTAACTGCTACTTACAAGTGCGCCACCGCGGCCTGCAGACTCCGCCTGCCCAGACTCACATCCGTGGAAGTGTGGGAATTATAGTGCTTCAAGAATGCATGCGGACTGGACGAATCCGCAAGCTTGCAGGCATGCTTTGCCGACGCCTGGTGCTTAGAACCCTCAATAGACAGGGAGATAGGCTGACATCTAACACGGAAGGTCTCCTGGATGGTGAAACGAATCCACCAGGCTAACATGGCCGATGAAACGGCTAAACCTTTCCTGTAAACATCAGGAAGCCTTCTTCTTACCGTCAGGAAGCCCAAATAAAGCGTCCAACCTTCGGAAGGATGCCGTCCTCGAGACGTACCTACTCAGAGCACTCACTTCATCCAGAATATAGGGAACTCATTCCATTTTGCGGACTGGTGCTGAAAGAGATGAAGGAAGGACGATGCTCTCATAACAGTGGTAATACAATACCACCTTGGTAACAAGGGACGGAGATGGCCTGAGGACAACCTTGCCTTGAAGGTAATAAGGGAAAAAAGTCTGAAAGAACAGAGCAGCTAGCTCCGAAGACTCGTCAGGATGAGGATATCGCAGATAAAAAAGGGCGACCTTCCCTGATAGTAAAGTCTGTCCGGATCAAAAGGAGTCTACTGTAAGACTCACAGGACCATTAAGGTCCCAATAATCTAACGGTATGCGATAGGGAAGCACTACATGTGAAAACTCCCTGCGAGAAAGTCCCTACTTGCAGTTTTGTTGCAATAAGGTGGAAAGATACTAGCTTCGCAAACAAAAAACTGACGTGGTCAGTGCGGATCTCCGAGGATCACTGGGGCCCTTTCTGCTTCCGAAAGGCTTTCAGAAGAAGTGGAAGGGGAGTTATGGAAACTGGTACCACGGAAGAACCAGAGCATGCAGTGTGATGGTTCTTGGATCTCGAGGCCGAACCATGAACTCGAGTACATTGACGTTCAGTCTGGACGCCACCTGATCTACAACTGGAGAGCTCCAATGAAGGCAGATCTGATGGAACACTTCCGGGTGAAGTTCCCACTCACTTGGGGCGGAACCCTGACGGCTGAATATGTTTGCTGCCCAGAGTTCTACACCTGGAATATGCACTGCCGAGATCACCGAATGATAGATCTCGGCCCATCAGAAAATGTGAGGTACCTTGGCCATGGCACCTGACCGTGGGTACCTGCTAGATGATTGACGTATGGCACAGTTGTGGCATTATCCAATTGAATTCGGATGGGGTGACCCGCCAGAAGACAGTGGACCTGCTGTAGGACTGCCATTCAGATCTCCAGAGCAATGATCGGGAGAAGAAGACTGGCATTAGTAGTTACTAATAACCATTGAACCGGGAGAAAGGCCCTGGATGAAGGAGCTCAGAGACTACCGTCTGAAAGTCTGTTTGACTTGCTGAAAAGGAGCGGAGCGAAGGAAACTGCTTTCATTGTCATCACTATTTTTCCTCAGAACCCTCCTAGCAAATCGAATGAAATGAGGGGATGAGTGATCAAGTGCTCGAGCTCCCTGTTGAAGGGCCATGACCTTGTCTCGAGGGAGAATTACCATCCTTCTGGAAGTGTGCAGGATCATCCTCAAAAAGGAGGACCTTGTCAAAGGTTGTTAGAAGTTTGAGGTCCAGGATTAGTCTTACTTCTCGTTCCCCTTTTTGGAACCAAGATCTCTTGGATCTAGACTGTCCTGGACAACCCTTCCACTGCTGGTTGGGTCTGTAGGAAACATACCATCCTTTGTTAGTCTCCCGCTCAAAAGATTTGATTGGCCAGTTGTGCTGTCTTCGGGAAAAGGTTACTGGTGTGAATCAAAGTAGTTAAGGTCTCCAACCAGGAGACCATTGCTCTAGCAATCCATGCGGCGACTAGGGAGGGTAGAGCGCTGAACCCGAAGCCAAAAGAAGGAATGAACCAGATTTGCTATCTGACAGTCCGTGGTATTTTTAATGGATGATACATCAGGCAGGGATACTGGTAGGTATACCACAGGAGATTCTACCCGGTTAATCTGCCAAGTGGCAGAATGGGCGGCTGCATCCAGCAGGTCATCGTCTTTTGCCATCGCTGCTTTCTTTTGATGGTGCAGAGTTAAAAATTAGGAACCCTCGATCCACCATCCTCTTAACAGGGAAGTGGAGAGGGATTGTCCACCTTCTTGCATCATCTGCTAAATAGTGGTGATGCAGAGGGGGTGCTTGGACGCCAAAAAGGGTGCCTCTGTACATCCACAGAGTTCAGTTCTCCGTGTGGACAGGACAGGTTGTCTGGCGATAGGCATGGATGAAGAAGAGGATACATGGAGGCGACACTCCGTGTGCTCGTCTGTTGATGGTGTGGGGAGATCGGTGCCCTTTAAAGGACCCATCGCCCTGAAAAATCAGACCAGGCATGGCATCCCACATAGAGGCTTCTGTCCAGTGAATCGCTTATCCGGACTGAATGGCAAATGCTCTACGAAGGAGTTTAGTCTCCTTATTAGTGACACTGCTTAGTCTAGAGCAGAACCAGAGTCCTCGTCAATGTACAGAGATGATAAAAATAGGCGAGTTCATCCTTTTCTGAAGCTCTGGCAAGTCCAGATCCAAGGCAATATCCGATCCATATTCAGAGTCTTGTTCTCAGCAAATCATTGGGGAGAGAGATCAGGAAATGAAAACTTCAGTTTTCTAGATGACTGTACGTTTCTATACGCCTGTACGTTTCTAGAATACTTGCGGCCCCTGCTAGCCGACGGCTGCCATGTAGGAGAGGGACCATGTATATCGGTCCTGCAAGCACTCCGAGCCATAGAGGGGCCATAGAGGGATCATGGAGGGATTCAATCTCTTGGTCAGAGAAACCCTGCGGTCAGTGACGAAGTCCACTGAGGAAACTAGGTACTCTGGTATAAACTGGGATCAGCGGCAGAGGGCTCCCGAGCTCATTTAGGGTGACCGGCTTTGGATTGGTCATGTGCCTTTACGACCAGGGAATACTGATCATGTGCCTTTTAGACCAGGGAATACTGGTCATTTGCCTTTTAGACCAGGGAAAACTGGTCATGTGCCTTTAAGACCAGGGAATACTGGTCATGTGCCTTTAAGACCAGGAAATACTGGTCATGTGCCTTTTAGATCAGGTAATACTGGTCATGTGCCTTTAAGACCAGGGAATACTGGTCACGTGCCTTTAAGACCAGGGAATACTGGTCATGTGCCTTTTGGAACAGGGAATACTGGTCATGTGCCTTTAAGACCAGGGAATACTGGTCATGTGCCTTTAAGACCAGGGAATACTGGTCATGTTGCAGAGTCGTTATGCCCCTTTAATGCAAAGTCGTCGCCCCTGTGTGAGCCGGCCGGGTGGACCAAGATGGCCACCGGGAGTTGCAGAGGTGATAAAATCTCGCAGAGAGCGAGAAGCACCAATTCATAAGGGTGGAGAAGTGAGGGGCGTTGTAGTGGCCGAGAAAACTGAGCACTCCCGTACCAGGTGAGAAGTGCCAGAAAAGAGGGCACAGCCACCTTAGGACGCGGCTTCCGGGGTGCGGCCTATACATCGTCCGAAACCGAGGGCTAAATTTTTGCAGCCAGCCGGAGTGTTACCTCAAGGAGGTGGGCCACAGGGAAGCCTGAGGCTGCCTGTGAGCATGTGAATATCCCGCTGCAGAGGCCCACCGCTGACTGGATCCACTCACCATCGGTGCGCTTCCCGGCATGGAGCCGCCACGGATGACTGAATTTCAGCGCCGAGTATTGTTCTGCTGCAGGCCAGGTATTGCAGCGTGGATGGTGCAGGAATAGAGGGGTAAACCTCAATCCATCATCCCTTTGTTAATGAGGTGGAGAGGAACCGTCCGCTTCCTTGTGCCATCCGCTTTAACAGTGGTGGGACAGTGGGAACTGCTCGGACGTCAAAGAGAGGGGCCTCTGTACATCCACGGAGTTCAGCCCCCGGGTGGACAGGGCCAGTTGTCCGGCATTAGGCCTGGCTGCAGAAGAGGATACATGGAGGCGACACTCCATGTGCTCGTCTGTTGATGGTGTGGGGAGATCGGTGCCCTTGAAGGGACCCGTCGCCCCTAAGAATCAGCTCAGGCTTGGCATCCCATGTCGCAGGAGAGGATACGGAGAGGCAACACTCTCAGTGCTCACCTGTTGATGGTTCGGGGAGATCGGAACCTTGAAAGGATCTGTCGCCTCATTCGTCCATGGAAAAAATAAAATAAAAAATGTAAAAGGTAAAAATAAAATAAAGAGTTTTGGGTCTTAATAGAAGACCCGTCCGTGTGCCTCCTACAGATACTAAGCAAGAACTCGTTAGCTGAGAGCCAGCAGGAGGGTGTATACTGCAGGGGAGGAGCGAACTTTCTTTGTTTCACTTAGTGTCAGCCTCCTAGTGGCAGCAGCATACACCCACGGTCTGTGTCCCCCAATGAGGCGAAGGAAAAATAACTTTTCACACCAACCACAGGCACTGGGTACACACTTGCAGTGGTCGAACAGTTCAGTGCACCTTCCCTCCTACTTGTTCTCCATTTCTGTCCATGTCGCTCTGATTCATGTAAAGCCAGAGCTGTCAATCAAGGAAGGGGGGTTGAGACTCATCCAAAACAATGTTTGGTCATGCCAGTGTTACACTGAGCGCCTGTGTTCTGACATACTCCTCTTAGTCACTTCACTCAATAGCTACATTCTACAGACTACCTTGCACCCACAAAGGCACACCACGCTTTAAAGGAGTTTTCAGTTTTAAGGAGAGTGGAAATTTTTATTTATCTAGGTCCAGGAATTTGGGCAACATAATGGTGGGGGTGGTGTGACCTAGGCTCAAATGTTGCCGAGGGTTCCCTGGGACAATAGTTACTTCCCTCATGTTCCATCTAAGCTGTGCAACTCCTAAGCTTGGCCATCTCAGGAATACCTGGTAAGGGCTAAGGGTATGTGCACACGTAGAATGGTCCACTGCGCATTTTTCCACAGCGGATTTGATAAATCCGCAGGGCAAAAACACAGCGTTTTTCCTGCAGATTTATAGCGGATTTACCGCGTTTTTTGTGCGGATTCCACCTCGGTTTTATACCTGCGGATTTCTATTATGGAGCAGGTGTAAAACCGCTGCGGATTCCGCACAAAGAATTGACATGCTGCGGAATGTAAACCGCTGCGTTTCCGCGTGTTTTTTTCCGCAGCATGGGCACAGCATTTTCGGTTTCCCATAGGTTTACATTGTACTGTAAACTCATGGGAACCTGCTGCGGACCCGCAGCTGTGGATCCGCAGCAAAATCTGCATCGTGTGCACATAGCCTAATAATCAGGAGAAAAGTGCCCTAGTTTGTGTTAAAAAGGGGACACTGGAGGGGTCAGGCAGAATCCCATTGCTGCCACCAAATTCTACAGGATACAACACTGGAGGAGTCACTCAGAATCCCACCGCTGCCACCAATTTGTCAAGGAGGGGACACCAAACAGACCAGATAGAATCCCACCGCTGCCACTAATTGTCAAGATCGCTGTTATCTTTGCAACGAACAGCATTCTGCTGCCCCCTATCGTCTGAACAATTACGTGATTGACCAACAATCAATCGTGGAGGTCACAGGCTGTTTCCACTAAAAGGCCAATTATCGGAATTTTACAGTTACCCAGAGACCAAACGACATCTGCCCACTATTGATTTGTGGCTTACAGGCAGGGGTTACAGTTATGAAAAAACATGCATCTTCTTCCCTAATTCATCCAAAAGCTGAAAATGTATGTCCCATTACTATCGGATCTATATGGACTCCTATATTTCTAACGTTCTTTCAGAGACATACTGTACGTCTGGGTCAATGGATAGCATTTGCTTTGCAGAAAACAGCAGTTACTCTTTACAAAGCTCCTTCCATTTTGCTATGTGAAAACACAAGTACCTTTATACCAATTCTCTGAAAATACCTTTTCCTGTTTTAATTATTTGTCCAATCTATAACTTTTGTCCAAGCACAATAGACTTCCTCTTTTTCACTGCAGGGGTCCTTTGTCCGAAAAGGGACTGCCTGCATTTTAGTTAGGCTGGTTCACTTCACAACTATACGTAAATTCTTACTTTCTTATGTCCATTGCACAGCCTATTCCAAGAGGCTCAGACTGTCAGCTATTTGCTTCCTCACCGAAAATCTGCTCGAAGGGGAAGGCGGGGGGAGTGCCCCCTTCACTAGGGGCTCAGAGATTTTAATATTTTTTATGACAGTATGAATTTTGGAGTTACATTTAAATTACATATAATTTAGATTGCCTCCAATATCAGGCAGGGTCATATATTTAATAGAGACCTTGATCCTATGCTAGGGCTGAATTTCAGTCCCAGTCTGGCCCTGCTTCATGCCCTGAAAAGTGGAGTAGACAGAGAGAAAGAGTTGAGCTCAGCTGCAGTGGGTACAGACCCTTTAGCCCAGCAAGGTATAGCTGCAGATTTGTGGAGACCCTGAGGGAGCAAAGGAAAAGAATGGACTGAGGCAACGTAAGTGTCAGTGAAAGAAGACTTGGCCTGCCAGACCAAAGCAGGGGTACTGTGCAGAAGAGGGCTGTGGTCAGAAGTGATAAAGGATTTCTGATAGTATGGAGGACCCAGATCAGCTATGTTGAGTAATTGAAAGGATTCTCACAAGTGACGTTTCGCCATATGTAATCATTAAGCCTGTGTCTGTTCAGTGCAGAAGTAGCCACTAAGATTTGTATCTGTTATCAGTTAAATGTATGTTTCTCAGATTCCACAGTAAATTCAAGTTTATTTTTGTAATGTGAACTGACTCATTACTTTAGTATACTAAGAGTTTGGTGTTCCCATACCATCTTCAAGGGGTTGTCCAGGTTTGGCACAACAGTCTATAGTCACTCTTTGTGACTGAAGACTTGTGAATCCTCACATCGCGCATTGCGATAGATGTCAGGATTCTCCAGTGCCAGAACTGGGCGGTCATGTGATCGTAAGTATGTGATATGCATACGTCCGTACATATTTCAACTAGATGTGCGCAGCTCAATACACTGGTGTTTAGAGCTGCAATACGACAGCTCAGCCTGTACGACTCTTAAAGATCTGTGTATGAGTACGAAGACAAAAAACTGCAATTAGTCAAATCATATGCATTAATGAAGTACAGTATGTAAAGGCACCTTTAAAGTTGCTGGGCTTGTTGGTAGAGGTGACTGGAGTAGTTTCTAAAAGCCACCCATTGCCATTATGACACATACAGCCATACAGTAGACAAATCATATGCATGATGCATGTCTATAGCTGTTGGAACAACTTTATTATTGGATAGAAACTACATTTCAATGAGGCCCATGGAGATATCCGACATATTCCCCCCATAATTGTTCATTTATGCCTGACGTCCATGTTATATATAGGCTTTATTGATCCCTTTGGTATCCAGCATCAGTCACCGACAAGAGTTCTACACTCCAGACCCGTTGTCATATAAATCTTGTTCACAGGATTTCCAACACATGTCTGCGGAGAAGACAAATGTGGCATCAGGTTCTACACAATCTGCTCCTCAAATGTGCACCAAACCGTGTGGATCATATATATAGAACTACGGAGAATGGATTACAGCGGTGGGCTCAAAAAAAATCATAAACTTCAATTAACAATAAAAGAACAAAACCAGAGTATGCAGTAATTCTGACTGTGCACCCAATCAGTGGGCTACGATAAAGGCAGATTGGACCACTGCTAATGAGACCCAGATGGATGGAGGTTTTGGCATGTGTCTCCTGATCTTTAGGGTTGTAGCAGACAGTGCTGCCAATGACAGCAGAAGGCAGCAGGGCACATATGCCAGCTAAAGGGTAGGGGAAGATTCAGTAACAAGGGTTGAAGCTTACCAGGCAGCTCCAAATGAGGTCTTTTGAGATCCAGTTCCTTCCCTTATACCGCCAAATACGGTTACACAGTGCAAAAATAATACTACCACACTGTGACAACAAAATAATATTCTAACAAGGCTCTCTTGTTCAACCGAATGCAAGAAAATAGTATGACAGACTTAAATGTGACTGATACAGGCAAAGAATAAATCACTTTCAGGCCACACGTTCAGTATTTGGTGAAGTTTTTTTACCTCAGTATTTGTAAGCCAAAACCAGGAGTGGGTGATAAATACAGAAATGGTGATGTGCTTCTGTTATACAGTCATGGCCAAAATTTTTGAGAATGACACCAAAATTATATTTTCACATGATCTGCTGCCCTCTGGTTTTTATTAGTGTTTGTCTAATGTTTATATCACATACAGAAATATAATTGCAATCATATTATGAGTAGCAATAGGTTATATTGACAGTTTGAATGAGTTAATACAGCAAGTCAATATTTGCAGTGTTGACCCTTCTTCTTCAAGACCTCTGCAATTCTCCCTGGCATGCTCTCAATCAACTTCTGGACCAAATCCTGACTGATAGCAGTCCATTCTTGCATAATCAAAGCTTGCATTTTGCCAGAATTTGTTGGTTTTTGTTTGTCCACCCGTCTCTTGATGATTGACCACAAGTTCTCAATGGGATTAAGATCTGGGGAGTTTCCAGGCCATGGACCCAAAATCTCTATGTTTTGTTCCATGAGCCATTTAGTTATCACCTTTGCTTTATGGCAAGGTGCTCCATCATGCTGGAAAAGGCATTGTTGGGCGCCAAACTGCTCTTGGACGGTTGGGAGAAGTTGCTCTTGGAGGACATTCTGGTACCATTCTTTATTCATGGCTGTGTTTTTAGGCAAGACTGTGAGTGAGCCGATTCCCTTGGCTGAGAAGCAACACCACACATGAATGGTTTCAGGATGCTTTACAGTTGGCATGAGACAAGACTGGTGGTAGCGCTCACCACTTCTTCTCCGAATAAGCTGTTTTCCAGATGTCCCAAACAATCGAAAAGGGGATTCATCAGAGAAAATGACTTTGCCCCAGTCCTCAGCAGTCCACTCCCTGTACCTTTTGCAGAATATCAGTCGATCCCTGATATTTTTTCTGGAGAGAAGTGGCTTCTTTGCTGCCCTCCTTGAAACCAGGCCTTGCTCAAAGAGTCTCCGCCTCACAGTGCGTGCAGAAGCACTCACACCAGCCTGCTGCCATTCCTCAGCAAGCTCGGCACTGCTGGTAGTCCGATCCCGCAGCTGAAACAATTTTAAGATACGGTCCTGGCGCTTGCTGGTCTTTCTTGGGCGCCCTGGAGGCTTTTTGACAACAATGGAAGCTCTCTCCTTGAAGTTCTTGATGATGCGATAGATTGTTGACTGAGGTGCAATCTTTGTAGCTGCGATACTCTTCCCTGTTAGGCCATTTTTGTGCAGTGCAATGATGGCTGCACGTGTTTCTTTAGAGATAACCATGGTTAACTGAAGAGAAACAATGATACCAAGCACCAGCCTCCTTTTAAAGTGTCCAGTGATGTCATTCTTACTTAATCATGACTGATTGATCGCCAGCCCTGTCCTCATCAACACCCACACCTGTGTTAATGGATCAATCACTAAAACGATGTTAGCTGCTCCTTTTAAGGCAGGACTGCAATGATGTTGAAATGTGTTTTGGGGGTTAAAGTTCATTTTCTGGGCAAATATTGACTTTGCAAGTACAGTAATTGCTGTTAAGGTGATCACTCTGACATTCAGGAGTATATGCAAATTGCCATTAGAAAAAATGAAGCAGTAGACTTTGAAAAAATTTATATTTGTCTCACTCTCAAAATTTTTGTCCATGACTGTACTTTTCCTCTGATTGTTCCACTCCTGGTTTTGGCTTACAAATACTGAGGTAAAATACTGACCAAATACTGAACATTTGATTGTGTCCTAAGAGCATATACATCAGACGAGTGCTGTATAATGTTTTATCGGACAGCACTCTCGGACCAGAGTTATACTATGGGGCAGCGCTGATCAGCGAGTTTTTTTCTCATGCAGATTCGGCACGAGAAACAAATTGCAGCATGTCACGAGTGGCTCCGCAAATCGGATCATACGCGACCATTCAAGACTATGGGTACGTGGAAAACATCGGACTGTACTCGGATGACATCTCCTAGGATGTCTACCTTCCTCAGCTGTGATACAATTTTCTCATCCGAGACACTCGGATCACACTATTCTGACACTTGGCTCAAACTCTGACACAGTTAGATCCGAGTATCATTTATATAATCGATTTGATTCTCTTGCATGAGAGAATCCACGTGACCCCGAGGCCTAAAGAATAACTAAACCTTTATAAGACACAACTGTAGACAAAGACCTGGACAGCACATCCAAAAGCTAAGCAGATTTTACCAAACTGAACTCGAGGTTACAAGTTAACCAGTAGCGTAGCTACTGGGGAGCAGAGGGGCCGCTGCCCCGGGCCCCCATCACATGGAGGGGTATACTCGGAACCATGGCCACTTCTGTCATTAAACAGAAGGTGGCCGCTGCGCTCTCATGTGTTAGAAAAAGGGAGATGTTCTGTCTTCAAACACGTTGATACGGTGTGTGATCCGACATACGGCATAAACCACTTCTGTCTCCCAAATAAGCAGACTGTTCTCTGTAGTCTAACTTGTTTATTGGTAAACATGAGCGCGGTAAAACTATAAGAATACAAATAATTTGAGTAAGTATTGGGCAAATAATAACATGACTGCAACTAACAGGGAAAGCATACAGGATGATGCAACTTCTATAATAACTACATACAGCAGGTAACTGAAATCACATTTCCTGTGTACTGGCTGCTATACAGTTAATCACACTCTATAGAATATTACATAGCAAGAACAGAGATAATGATCTTACCGGATAAACTTAACCGGAATGGGAAGTAAGTGAGGTAGTTCAACACAGCAGATTAACACGTGTGTCCAGGGAAATACACAGAGAGAAAATGGAGTTTCCCCTTCCCATGATACCTTGGTGAATCCCAGAATGCAACACTCTAATAATTACTGAAAAACACAGGTAGTAAATTTAACCACCACTGGGTGGTGCTATAACACAGCAAAACCAAAACTATGGTATTAAACCTTTTTAAAGCTAGATACGAAACCTGACCTTCGCTAGAATGGGCAGAACACTCCCCGCTTGGCATCAACCGATGCCACCCACAGGTTCTTTTGGCGAAAACAGTAAGACAAGTTCCGCAACTGGTCTGAGGAATAGTTTACTCTCCCCGGACTTGCCTACGTTGACCTCGACCTTACGCACCTTCCCATCTTTGCTTGGGAGTATCTTAGTGATGAGGCCTAGTGGCCACTAATTACGGTGAGACTGGCTGTCTTTCATGAGAACGACATCACCGGTTTTGATGTTTGGTTTGTCGGTCTGCCACTTCTTCCTTGGTTGTAAGGTGGAGAGGTACTGCTTCCTCCATCTGTCCCAGAAGGTATTGGAGAGACTTTGGACTTGTCTCCATTGTCGTCTGTAGAGGTCTTTGTTGCTAAATTCTCCAGGTGGAGCGCTGAGAACGCTGGCTTTCTGAGTAAGTAACATGGCAGGAGTGAGAATGGTCGGATCCTCAGAGTCACTAGAAAGTGAAGTCAATGGTCTAGCATTAATGATGGCCGAAACTTCTGCCAGGAATATGGTTAAACTTTCATGTGTGAGTCTTGCTTCAATGGATCTGGTTGCGTGGTCCGCAGGATTGTGGTTTGTGGACACATAATGCCACTGTTTAGGGTCGGTGGATCTCCTGATCCTTAGCACCCGATTGCTGACATAGACATAGAAACGACGAGTTTCATTGCAAATGTACCCCAACACTACCTTGCTGTCAGTGTAGAACTCGATTTCTTTGACCTCCAGGTCCATTTCTGTCAAGATAAGCTCAGCTAACTTTACTGCTAACACAGCTGCACAGAGTTCCAGTCTGGGTACTGTGTGTTCACGGAGTGGGGCCAATTTTGTCCGGCTCATAACAAGCCTCACGTGGCATTGTTCATTGATGTCAGTAGTTTTCAAATACGCCACTGCTGCAATTGCTTTGGTTGAGGCATCGCAGAAGATACAAAGCCTTTGCATCTTAATTTCTGTTGATGGCACAGAAGCATATGGTCGTGCAACGTAGAGACTTGACAGGGATTCTAAAGAGTTCTTCCATCTTACCCACAAGTCTCTTTTCTCACTGGGAAGCGGATCATCCCAATCGGATGTCTCTTGGGTGAAGTCTCTCAACATCATTTTACCTTGGATAGTTACAGGAGTTACAAATCCCAGAGGATCGTACAAGCTGTTCACAACGGACAGGACGCCTCTACGGGTGAAAGGTTTCTCTTCTTCGTTGATCTGGAAGGTGAATGCATCCTTTTTCAAATCCCAAAGTAAACCCAGGCTCCGCTGCATAGGAAGGGAGTCCGTGCTTAAATCCAAGTCTTTTAGATCGGTTGAGTAATCTTGAGAGGGAAAGGCTGCCATTAGTTTTTGGCTGTTGGAAGCAATTTTGTGCAACCTCAAATTGGATGAAGCGAGCATTTCTTGTGCCCTTTTCAGGAGACTGACTGCCGACTCATCTGTGGGTGTGGATTTCAGGCAGTCATCTACGTAGAAATCCTTTTCCACAAAAGATCTTACATCCGATCCATACTTTGCTTCACCCTCTCTGGCTGAATGTCTAAGCCCATAGATAGCGACAGCAGGGGAAGGGCTGTTCCCGAAGATGTGTACCTTCATACGATATTCCACGACGTCCTTGTAGGGGTCATTATCGCGGTACCAGAAAAACCTCAAGTAGTTTCTGTGTTCTTCTTTAACAAGGAAGCAGTGAAACATCTGTTGTATGTCGGCCGTAAATGCTACTGCATCTTTGCGGAAACGAAGAAGTACTCCCAGAAGTCTGTTGTTGAGGTCTGGACAAGATAGAAAGACGTCGTTTAAAGAAACACTTTCGGATCTGGCACTTGAGTCAAATACCACTCTTATCTGACCAGGGTTCTTCGGATGATACACGCCGAAAATAGGTAAGTACCAACATTCCTCGGAATCTTGAAGTACAGGTGCAATTTCCGCGTGGCCACTCTGGAATATTCTCTCCATGAAGGTAAAGAAGTGTTCTTTTGTCTCTGGTGACTTCTGCAGTTTGCGTGTAAGGGAGACAAATCGACTGTACACAAGTTCTCTGTTGTTGGGTAAGCGTTGCCTCTGTGGTTTGAATGGTAAAGGTGCGACCCAACTCTTTGATTCATCTCTTACTATCTCTCGCTCCATGATGTCCAAGAACAGTCTGTCCTCTATGGACATTGCTACCTGGTTGTCTTCTCTTGTCCTGTGGAAAACTGTGCACCCTATATGATCTTGCTCACCGTCGCATGCATGGTCTTCACAGGAGGGATCAGCTAACGGACAAGATGGAGGGGTGTTGTGTGGCAATTCTTTAATCAGGAAACTGCTCTCGCATGGCTGGAAGAGAGACGGGCGTCCATTCTCGAGGGTATTGGTGAGCATGCTGTCGACTGATGTCGGCCTGTGTGCTCCACCCAAACAGACGTCTCCCACAATGACCCATCCTAGGTCAAGTCTCTGAGCATATGGGGCATTTTGTGGGCCGTTGATCTGTCCTCTAGCCTTGTGGACCCGTAAAATGTCTCTTCCGAGGAGTAAGACGATAGGGGCTCCTTGGTCAAGCTCCGGTGTCAGGTGAGCTATACGTCTCAAGTGGGTGTGATGAGCTGCTACCTCCGGTGTAGGTATCTCAGACCTGTTGTCCGGAATTTGATTGCACTCTAGTATTGATGGTAAGGATAAGCAGGTTTGACCGTCCATAGACTCTACTTTGAATCCGGTCGCTTTTATCCCCGCCGTCTCGACAGTACCTGCACATGTCTTCAAGGAGTATGGAGAGCCGGGACCAGCAATGTTGAAGGTGTCGAAGAGAAAGGGCTTAGCTAGAGACCTGTTGCTCTGATCGTCCAATATTGCATATACCTTGATTGCCTTATCCCGTTGGCTCGCTGGGAATACTCTGACAAGACAGATCTTCGAACAGGATCTCCCTGCTACAAATTCCTTGCAGATCTCTGTACACTGAGAAGTGACCACTGGGGTGTCAATGTCAGTGTCCGTCTGTTTTCGGCAGACTCTTCTACTCGTGACGATACCCCTGAGGGTGGTCCAGGGTGTAAAGCCGTGTTGTGCTCCACACTACTGCATTCTGCGCATTTCACACTGGTTTCACAGTTCTTGGCGAAGTGTGAGGTGGTCGCGCAGCATCTGAAGCATATCTTGTTTTCTTTTATGAAGCTCTTACGGTCTTCTAGAGGCTTCTCCCTGAAGGCTCTACATTTTATTAGAGGATGAGGTTTCTTGTGTAGGGGGCAGTGTTTGCTGAGATCCTGAGGTTTGTCCTCCTCTGGAGAGGACTTACTTGCCCTGTAAGGAAAACCTGTGGAGGTAACATTAGTTTTGTGTACTGCCACTGGTGTTTTACTGGGTTTTACACCGGAGGCAGTGGTACATGACATAGTGAAATCGAAACTGGGGTCATTTCTAACTTTAGCCTGCTGAGCAACAAAGTCTACAAACACCCTGAAAGGAGGAAATGGTACCTTATGAGCCTGTTTGTAACGGGACCCGTGACTGACCCACTTTTCTTGTAAGTTGTAAGGGAGCTTTTGGACGATTGGGTTGACACCTCTGGCAGTGTCCAGGAATGCCAACCCTGGTAGGTCACCTTCTGCCTGAGCAGCATGTACCTCCATTAACAAGTCGCTCAGTTCCCTGAGCTTTTGATAACCCTTATTTGCTATCTTGGGGAAATCATCAATTCTTTTGTACAAAGCATTTTCTATAGCTTCTATTGACCCATAACATTCTTCAAGTCTCTCCCACACCATGCGAAGTCCTGTGTGTGGGTACTTTATGTTAATGTTCCTGATTCTTTTGGCGTGTTCAGCTGACTCACTCCCAAGCCACTTAACCAGTAGATCTAACTCTTCACTACTGGAAAGATGCAAGTCTCTGATGGCGTTCTGGAAGGAGGCTCGCCAAGCTCTGTAGCTTTCGGCTCGATCGGTGAACTTTACAAGTCCCTTGGTCACCAGCTCCCGGCGGGTAAAGAACCTTGCAAAGTTCATAGTGGCTGAGTCAGTGTCAACATGAGCTGGTGTGTTGTTGTCATTCAGTGTGTGTGGTGCATCCTCATACCTGGTAGGAGCGTCTGGCTTAGGAAAGTCTGTATAAAACCGTTCTGAAGCGAAGGGTGTCCCTGTCAGTCTGGGAGGAGGCCGCACCTTCTGTTCTGTAAGACGGTAGTGGTGGTCGACGTCGTTTCGCAGTATACCTTCCTGCTTCCAGTACGGTGTTTGGAGGAAGGATCTCTGGTAATCTGTATAGGCTGGTTGGTGTAACGGATCAGAGTTGTCTTCTATTCCGGGATGTTGGTGGACATATTCTGAGACGCGTTGAGCAGGGTCCTGACGATCAAGGTCTGGTCCACGTACGTCGCTGTCACGTTCAGATTTGGGAAACTCCACGGCTTCTAAGAACTCAGCTTTGGCTATTGCGGCTGCTGCTTCTTTTTCAGCGGAAAGTCTTTCTAAGGTCGCTCGCAGGCGTGCTGTATCTGCGTCTCTATCGGCTTGCAGGCGGGCTCTTTCTGCTTCTTGCTCGGCTTGCAGGCGGGCTTTTTCTGCTTCTCTTTCTGCTTCTTGGCAGGCTCTTTCTGCTTCTCTATCTGCTTGCAGGCGGGCTCTTTCTGCTTCTTGCTCTGCTTGTCTTAACTTTAACTGCATCTCTTGTGCAGCGAAGGAGGATCTTACCTTCGCCGCCTCAGCTTCTGCTCGGGCGAGGGTGACAGACCTTTTCGAGGAAGACTTGCTAGAGCAGCTTGTATGGGACCTCGTCCTGAGTGAGGATGCTCGACTTGCAGACATTGTGTGTCCGTTTGCAGGCTGTAAGACGTCTCAGAGCGGGTAGGAATGACTTCAGCGTAGACTGAGACGTGTAGCGCTTGGCGGGCAATATGGCGGCCGCTGCGGTATCTGCAGGCTGTGCGGTGTGGTACAAGCGGCTGTGTAAGTGGTCTTGTTATTGCTGGCGTCTAGCCTGGTTTTGCTAGCCTCCGCTGGTATTTAGCTTCTGTTTTACTGCTTGCTGGTATCTAGCCTGCGTTTTATTGGCTTCCGCTGGTATCTAGAATCCGTTTTACTGTTCTGTCTTCATACACGTTGATACGGTGTGTGATCCGACATACGGCATAAACCACTTCTGTCTCCCAAATAAGCAGACTGTTCTCTGTAGTCTAACTTGTTTATTGGTAAACATGAGCGCGGTAAAACTATAAGAATACAAATGATTTGAGTAAGTATTGGGCAAATAATAACATGACTGCAACTAACAGGGAAAGCATACAGGATAATGCAACTTCTATAATAACTACATACAGCAGGTAACTGAAACCAGGGATTCAAGCTTGAGGAGGCTAATTTGCATATTCCAGGTGCCTTCTGGGAAAAGCGAAAAGTCTCCCTAAGCTAGAAGATCGTTGGGTACAGCCGGGACCAGCTGCTTGGAAAGAATCACCAAATTTTTGCCTGTAGGACATTATTGCAAGAGAGCTTGGCTGAGTAGATTACACAAGAAGGAAAACACACAGCAAGTCAGCAGGATCTAGGAGCAACATGGCAGATGTGACAACCTACATGGTGAGCTGCAGCATGTGCTACATGTTCACAGATCGACCAGAAGAAGAATTAAATTTCACCTGTCAGAAGTGTAGACTAGTGGCCCTTTTAGAAAAGAAGAAAGAAAAGGTGCGGGGTCTGGAAGAAAGAATAGCAACTTTGAAACTCATCAAAGAGAATGAAGACTTTCTAGACAGAACAGAAGCATCTCTACTGGTCACAGAAGCATGTGACCAAAAGAAGCAAGAAGACCATGGAGAAATCACCAACCACACAACTGAAGAACCGATATCAAATCTTTGTAGAGGATGAAGATGGCACACCTAAGGATGAAGCAATACCAGCAAGCAAAAAAGAAAAGGGCACACAGCAACAAGTGACAGCAAAAAGTACAGCCAAGAAGCAACGAAGAGTGGTGGTGGTGGGAGACTCACTACTGAGAGGCACAGAAGCAGCCATCTGCAGACCGGACATAACTGCAAGAGAAGTATGCTGCCTTCCAGGTGCGATGATCAAGGATGTGACCGATAGGATACCAAAGCTCTTCAACTCCAAGGACGTCCACCCATTTCTTCTGATACATGTTGGCACCAATGACACGGCAAGGAAGGACCTACCGACAATCTGCAAAGACTTTGAAGAGTTGGGGAAGAAAGTAAAGGAACTGGATGCACAGGTAGTTTTTTCTTCTATCCTTCCAGTAGACGAGCATGGCACCAGGAGATGGAACAGGATCCTTGATGCAAACAACTGGCTAAGACGATGGTGCAGACAACAAGGATTCGGATTCCTGGACCACGGTGTGAATTACTTGTACGATGGACTCCTCGTCAGAGACGGACTACACCTCAACAAACCTGGGAAACACACATTCGCCAGAAGACTCGCTACTCTCATCAGGAGGGCGTTAAACTAGAAGAAGAGGGGACGGGAAGAAAAACATTAGACTTGAACAAAGAAGATCCAGGAAAACATACTCAGAAGGGAGGTAAGAACATTTCTAAAACAATCCACAGCGAGGAGATTGGAACAAAACAAAATCCTCTAAACTGCATGCTCGCAAACGCCAGAAGCCTGACAAACAAGATGGAAGAACTAGAAGCAGAAATATCTACAGGTAACTTTGACATAGTGGGAATAACCGAGACATGGTTAGATGAAAGCTATGACTGGGCAGTTAACTTACATGGTTACAGTCTGTTTAGAAAGGATCGTAAAAATCGGAGAGGAGGAGGGGTTTGTCTCTATGTAAAGTCTTGTCTAAAGTCCACTTTAAGGGAGGATATTAGCGAAGGAAATGAGGATGTCGAGTCCATATGGGTCGAAATTCATGGAGGGAAAAATGGTAACAAAATTCTCATTGGGGTCTGTTACAAACCCCCAAATATAACAGAAACCATGGAAAGTCTACTTCTAAAGCAGATAGATGAAGCTGCAACCCATAATGAGGTCCTGGTTATGGGGGACTTTAACTACCCGGATATTAACTGGGAAACAGAAACCTGTGAAACCCATAAAGGCAACAGGTTTCTGCAAATAACCAAGAAAAATTATCTTTTCACAATTGGTGCAGAATCCAACCAGAGGAGCAGCACTTTTAGACCTAATACTGTCTAATAGACCTGACAGAATAACAAATCTGCAGGTGGTCGGGCATCTAGGAAATAGCGACCACAATATTGTGCAGTTTCACCTGTCTTTCACTAGGGGGACTTGTCAGGGAGTCACAAAAACACTGAACTTAAGGAAGGCAAAGTTTGACCAGCTTAGAGATGCCCTTAATCTGGTAGACTGGGACAATATCCTCAGAAATAAGAATACAGATAATAAATGGAAAATGTTTAAGAACATCCTAAATAGGCAGTGTAAGCGGTTTATACCTTGTGGGAATAAAAGGACTAGAAATAGGAAAAACCCAATGTGGCTAAACAAAGAAGTAAGACAGGCAATTAACAGTAAAAAGAAAGCATTTGCACTACTAAAGCAGGATGGCACCATTGAAGCTCTAAAAAACTATAGGGAGAAAAATACTTTATCTAAAAAACTAATTAAAGCTGCCAAAAAGGAAACAGAGAAGCACATTGCTAAGGAGAGTAAAACTAATCCCAAACTGTTCTTCAACTATATCAATAGTAAAAGAATAAAAACTGAAAATGTAGGCCCCTTAAAAAATAGTGAGGAAAGAATGGTTGTAGATGACGAGGAAAAAGCTAACATATTAAACACCTTCTTCTCCACGGTATTCACGGTGGAAAATGAAATGCTAGGTGAAATCCCAAGAAACAATGAAAACCCTATATTAAGGGTCACCAATCTAACCCAAGAAGAGGTGCGAAACCGGCTAAATAAGATTAAAATAGATAAATCTCTGGGTCCGCATACACCCACGAGTACTAAGAGAACTAAGTAATGTAATAGATAAACCATTATTTCTTATTTTTAGGGACTCTATAGCGACATGGTCTGTTCCGCAGGATTGGCGCATAGCAAATGTGGTGCCAATATTCAAAAAGGGCTCTAAAAGTGAACCTGGAAATTATAGGCCAGTAAGTCTAACCTCTATTGTTGGTAAAATATTTGAAGGGTTTCTGAGGGATGTTATTCTGGATTATCTCAATGAGAATAACTGTTTAACTCCATATCAGCATGGGTTTATGAGAAATCGCTCCTGTCAAACCAATCTAATCAGTTTTTATGAAGAGGTAAGCTATAGGCTGGACCACGGTGAGTCATTGGACGTGGTATATCTCGATTTTTCCAAAGCGTTTGATACCGTGCCGCACAAGAGGTTGGTACACAAAATGAGAATGCTTGGTCTGGGGGAAATTGTGTGTAAATGGGTTAGTAACTGGCTTAGTGATAGAAAGCAGAGGGTGGTTATAAATGGTATAGTCTCTAACTGGGTCGCTGTGACCAGTGGGGTACCGCAGGGGTCAGTATTGGGACCTGTTCTCTTCAACATATTCATTAATGATCTGGTAGAAGGTTTACACAGTAAAATATCGATATTTGCAGATGATACAAAACTATGTAAAGCAGTTAATACAAGAGAAGATAGTATTCTGCTACAGATGGATCTGGATAAGTTGGAAACTTGGGCTGAAAGGTGGCAGATGAGGTTTAACAATGATAAATGTAAGGTTATACACATGGGAAGAAGGAATCAATGTCACCATTACACACTGAATGGGAAACCACTGGGTAAATCTGACAGGGAGAAGGACTTGGGGATCCTAGTTAATGATAAACTTACCTGGAGCAGCCAGTGCCAGGCAGCAGCTGCCAAGGCAAACAGGATCATGGGGTGCATTAAAAGAGGTCTGGATACACATGATGAGAGCATTATACTGCCTCTGTACAAATCCCTAGTTAGACCGCACATGGAGTACTGTGTCCAGTTTTGGGCACCGGTGCTCAGGAAGGATATAATGGAACTAGAGAGAGTACAAAGGAGGGCAACAAAATTAATAAAGGGGATGGGAGAACTACAATACCCAGATAGATTAGCGAAATTAGGATTATTTAGTCTAGAAAAAAGACGACTGAGGGGCGATCTAATAACCATGTATAAGTATATAAGGGGACAATACAAATATCTCGCTGAGGATCTGTTTATACCAAGGAAGGTGACGGGCACAAGGGGGCATTCTTTGCGTCTGGAGGAGAGAAGGTTTTTCCACCAACATAGAAGAGGATTCTTTACTGTTAGGGCAGTGAGAATCTGGAATTGCTTGCCTGAGGAGGTGGTGATGGCGAACTCAGTCGAGGGGTTCAAGAGAGGCCTGGATGTCTTCCTGGAGCAGAACAATATTGTATCATACAATTAGGTTCTGTAGAAGGACGTAGATCTGGGGATTTATTATGATGGAATATAGGCTGAACTGGATGGACAAATGTCTTTTTTCGGCCTTACTAACTATGTTACTATGTTACTATGTTACATTTCCTGTGTACTGGCTGCTATACAGTTAATCACACTCTATAGAATATTACATAGCAAGAACAGAGATAATGATCTTACCGGATAAACTTAACCGGAATGGGAAGTAAGTGAGGTAGTTCAACACAGCAGATTAACACGTGTGTCCAGGGAAATACACAGAGAGAAAATGGAGTTTCCCCTTCCCATGATACCTTGGTGAATCCCAGAATCCAACACTCTAATAATTACTGAAAAACACAGGTAGTAAATTTAACCACCACTGGGTGGTGCTATAACACAGCAAAACCAAAACTATGGTATTAAACCTTTTTAAAGCTAGATACGAAACCTGAACTTCGCTAGAATGGGCAGAACAGGAGACACGTTGCATGCATGATGCCTGTTCTCTGTCTGAGCTGAGAATGCACAGCAGCCAATTGTAGAGTCTCAGTGCAATGTACGGTGCGGGCTGGAGCGCTGCTAACTAGGGTTGAGCGACCTTTACTTTTATAGGATCGGGTCGGATTTCACGAAACCCGACTTTTTCAAAAGTCGGGTCGAGTGAAATCGGCCGATCCTATAAAAAAGTCGGGGTCGGGGTCGGCCGAAACCTGAAACCCAATGCATTGCATTGGGTTTCCATGGTTCCCAGGGTCTGAAGGAGAGGAAACTCTCCTTCAGGCCCTGGGATCCACATTTAAGCGTAAAATAAAGAATTAAAATAAAAAAAATTGCTATACTCACCCTCTGACGCGCCCTGGTACTAACCAGCAGTCTTCCTTCCTTCGAATCAGCGCGTGAAGTGCCTTAGATGACGTCGCGGCCTGTGATTGGTCGCGCGACGGCCCATGTGACCACTCGCGCGACCAATCACAAGCCGCGACGTCACCGAAGGTCCTTCAAGCGCTGATTCTTAGGAAGGAAGGCTGCCGGAAAGAAGCAGGGCGCATCCGAGGGTGAGTATATTCCTATTAGGTATATACTCATCCTCGGACGCGCCCTGCTTCTTTCCGGCAGCCTTCCTTCCTAAGAATCAGCGCTTGAAGGACCTTCGGTGACGTCACGGCTTGTGATTGGTCGCGCGAGCGGTCACATGGGCGGCCGCGCGAGCGGTCACATGGGCGGCCGCGCGACCAATCACAGGCCGCGACATCATCTGAGGCCCTTCACACGCTGATTCGAAGGAAGGAAGACTGCCGGTTAGTACCAGGGCGCGTCAGAGGGTGAGTATAGCAATTTTTTTTATTTTAATTCTTTATTTTACACTTCAATATGGATTCCGATACCGAGTTCCGATATTGCAAACATATCGGAACTCGGTATCGGAATCCCGACACCAGATTCAGAAGATCGCCGACCTCATGGCCGACCCCACACAGGGGTCGGGTCGGATTTCATGAAACCCGACTTTGCCAAAAGTCGGCGACTTCTGAATCTGCTCGACCCGTTTCGCTCAACCCTACTGCTAACCTGATCTGTTACAGGCTGGCAGCGCTGCAGTTAGCTCCACTCCAGGTGCACTCTGATTATACCCGATAGATGCTACTGTATCAGCGCGACTGGCGCCATTTTCAGAATTTTTTTTTTCAGGATCCATGTATAAGACTAAATAAAACATGCTGCAGTGCCGATGCCTGCTGAAGGTGATTTTTTTTCTTACTATATATATATATATATGTTATATATATATATATATATATATATGTATATAGATATATATATATACATATATATATCTCTAAAAGTATAAACAAAGGTGGCGCAAAGTGTCACCGTTATAAGTAATCCAGCAGCACTACCAACAGACTTCCACTTCTAAGTCTGTGAAAAATGCAAAACGTATAGATATGTATATATGCAATAGTGATATATACCGGTAGGCGCTAGGAAAATAACGGAAAATGATAAAAGCAATAAATAAAATGTTCACACAATAGAAAGAGAAAGAGAAATCTTATTAAAAAGTGTCCCAGTCTCAGTCTTTAACTAAAACAATGGCCGCTGACAGGATGACAATATATTCGTTTGACACAGGCAATAGTAGTTCAGAGCACTCAGCAGTAGTTCCTACCTGTACCATAGGATAAGAAGTCTTGAGCGCTCCCGTTGACAAAAGGTCCTTCAGCGGACATAGAAAGTCTGATCCAGTGGCTGCCCCGGCCGGCGGCAAGCCACACAGCAGCTGGTCTCCGGGAGGAGACGAAGATCCTGAAGAGCCGACGCCGCGTGTGTAAGCGGCAGTGCGTGCCGGCTGTGCGCAGGACCTGGGTGACGTAACGAGTCACGTGACCGTAACCCCCGGTGACCAGACAAGTGAGTACGGAGTGCGAATGGGGCCAAACAACCGACGTGTTTCGGAGACGCCTGAGGAAGGAGACAGGCGTCTCCGAAACGCGTCAGTTGTTTGGCCCCATTCGCACTCCGTACTCACTTGTCTGGTCACCGGGGGTTACGGTCACGTGACTCGTTACGTCACCCAGGTCCTGCGCACAGCCGGCACGCACTGCCGCTTACACACGCGGCGTCGGCTCTTCAGGATCTTCGTCTCCTCCCGGAGACCAGCTGCTGTGTGGCTTGCCGCCGGCCGGGGCAGCCACTGGATCAGACTTTGTATGTCCGCTGAAGGACCTTTTGTCAACGGGAGCGCTCAAGACTTCTTATCCTATGGTACAGGTAGGAACTACATATATATATCTATATACATATATATACATATATATATATATATAATTCATTATGCAAACGAGGGGGCAGGTCACTGAGGGACATACTTGAATCTTCCTATTGTTAAACATCTGCTGTTTGTATGGTCATATGTTCAGTCTTTTGAGTAATTTTTCTTCCGTATCAGGTTTTCAAAGATGAGTGTGATGGGGGAAAAGAAAGTGAATGTCACTTCTTTGAAATGGATCCTGAAGGTAAACGCTCCAAACTAGGTACTGCCCAATCAAAAGGCTGCAGGAACCTCTTCAGGAAATAAAAAAAACTCCCCAAACTTGTAGTTTTTGACCACCTGAAGAAAAAAAAATAAAAATCCGTGTGCACATCCTAAGTCAGGTGGCCATATAAATCAGAGGACAGTGCTCGGACTGGCTGGCGGTTCTCCCGACCTGACAGCTTCATAGACATACATGAAGCTCTCATGCTTGGGTTGGGAGAGCCACCAGCCAGTCCGTGCACTGCGTTCCAATCTCGTTCTGATTGATATGGTCGTCTGACTGTGCCCCAAGAGAAATTTAAAAAATGGACCATTCGCTTATTGTGACAATTTTTATTTTTACACCTGGAACTATGGAGGCCAAGAGACAGATGCTCATTTTGATGCAGGACCCTTCCTATTGCATGTATCTTCCTGTACTCCATACATTATAGGATTTCATCAAATTCCTTGAATAAGCCAGGGATATTTACTGCTGGACTTTCTTGGAACTGCTCTTTAAATCTGTAGAGCACGACACCGAAGACACAGAAGCCTCAGAATGATTACATCCCACATGTCTAGACCTCAGATCAATAGATCTCTTACTGGATACAGGAGTCATCCTTTCATTCATTACTTCTTAGAAAATTATAAATCCCTGCCGACAGGTGACAACATGTGGAGGATGGATGGCTTCAGGTCCAGATTACACAGATCTAACTTTAGGCTTCAAAAAAAATAAAATAAATAATACCAGGAGATTGGATAAGGTCTTCAGGTTTCTAAGGTTGTTATATGCCAACGTTTTTTACAGGCAGATTTCGATTAGAAAACGGACTGAAAAAAAAAAACGCTAACTGAAAGCTTAAAAAAAATAAAACTATGCATTTTTATGTAAAAACTAAAAAAAAAAAATACTGTTCACACATTTTTTTTTAGCAGGATTTAATGGATTCACGTTTACAAAGACGGTAAGAGGTGAAAAGTGAACAAAAGCTTCTACACTTAAGGCGTTCTAATGAAAAAGGCTCAGAGATACAAATTTTTTGTCAGAGTTTCTGCCTGAAAAAAACAATAGTGGCTTCTTCATTATTGAATAGAATTGAAAACACCTAAAAAACAGCAGCTTCAAAAAATTTTAAGAAATGCAAAAAATAAATAAAAAGATCAGTGGTCAAAAAAGGAATAGACTGCTCAAAAAAATAAGTGTCTGCATTCTCATTCACAAACTCGAATATTTACAGTGTAGACTGAAATGTTTTGACAGACTTCGCTATTCTAGTAATATTTAGTTGTATAACCTTTAGTGAAGGCTTTATATCTGTGTGGCATGGAGTCAACGAACATCTGAAACATGGCAAGAGATATTCAAGCCCCAGCTGACTGCTCTACATTCCACAGGTCTTTGGCATTTTTAGATTTTGTATCAAAAACAGGATTTTATTTTTGTCACTACACAAATTCTCAAATCAGGTTGAGGTCTGGGAATCGGACTGGAATCTTGTTGGCCTGGAACCGGGATATTGTCCACTTGCTGGTGTGTTTGGGGTCGTTGTTCTGCTGAAGCACCCATTTCAAGGGCATTTCTTCTTCAGCCTAAGGCCGGCCTCACACTCAGCGTTGAAAAATACGGTCCGTATATTACGGCCGTAATACGCTGAAAAGTCCCCAAAATAGTGGTCCGTAGCTCCTCCGTAGGCAGGGTGTTTCAGCGTTTTTTGCGCATGGCATCCTCCGTATGTAATCCGTATGGCATCCGTACTGCGTGTTTTTCTCGCAGGCTTGCAAAACCAACATACGGCTATACAAGGGATCCATGTGTAAAAAAAACAAAAAACAACATATATACTGTCTAGATCTTTAATGTCCAATTATGTAAATCCATCTGAAGGGGTTAAAATATTTTGCAGCCACGAGCTTTGCTAATGCAATGTTGTTTGTGGCTGCAAAACCCCGGGGAATGAAGGTAAAGTAGGTCAATGACCTATATTTACCTGCATTTGCGGTGAGGCGCCCTCTGCTGGTTGTCCTCATATGAACTCGAGCCTGGGAGCTTTCTAGGAAAGTTCCCACGATCTAGGGACAACCAGCAGAGGGCGCCTCACCGCAAATGAAGGTAAATATAGGTCATTGACCTACTTTACCTTCATTCCCCGGGGTTTTGCAGCCAGGAACAACACTGCATTAGCAGAGTTCGTGGCTGCAAAATATTTTAACCCCTTCAGATGGATTTACATCGTTGGACGTTACAGATCTGCGGAAGGTATGGATATTGTTGGTTTATTATTTTTTTTTGTTACAGATCGAGGGTCTTCAGTGATGGGATTGAGCGTAGAATAAAATATTACAACAACCTTTGTTTTTATTTCATTAAAATAATTCTTAATAATGTGGTTGTGTTTTTTTTAACCCTTTACTAGTATTGGATTAATAATGGATAGGTGTCATAATTGACGCCTCTCCATTATTAATTTGGCTTAATGTCACCTTACAATAGCAAGGTGGCATTAACCCTTCATTACCCCATATCCCACCGCTACACGGGAATGGGAAGAGAGTGGCCAAGTGCCAGAATAGGCGCATCTTCCAGATGTGCCTTTTCTGGGGTGGCTGGGGGCAGGTGTTTTTAGCCGGGGGGGGGCCAATAACCATGGACCCTCTCCAGGCTATTAATATCTGCCCTCAGTCACTGGCTTTACTACTCTGGCGGAGAAAATTGCGCGGGAGCCCACGCCAATTTTTTCCGCCATTTAACCCTTTAATTTAGTAGATAGAACGGCCAAATTTTGCATATACACACTACTAACATTAGTAGTGTGGAATATGCAAAAAAAAAAAGGTGATATGAGATGGTTTACTGTATGTAAACCATGTCTCATATCATGTCGGGTTTAGGAAGGAGATCGCAAAAGCCGGTAATTGAATTACCGGCTTTAAAGCTATCTAGCGCTGTATGAAGTAATAATATATATACATATATGTGTCTCACTGACATATATATATATATATATACACACCTATTCTATGTGTACACATTTATTCTACCTATTCTACTGTAAGCTGTCAGTGTGATTTTACTGTACACCGCACTGAATTGCCGGCTTTTCTCTCTAACACTGCTGCGTATTTCTCGCAAGTCACACTGCTGGTCCGTGTGTAATCCGTATTTTTATGGCTTCCATAGACGTTCATTGGCGTTTTTTTGCGCAATACAGTGACAAACGCAGCATGCTGCGATTTTCTACGGCCGTAGAAAGCTGTATAATACTGATGATCAGTAAAATACGGCAGATAGGAGCAGGGGCATAGAGAATAATTGGGACGTTTGTTAGGCGAGTTTTACGGACGTATTTTCTGCACTCATACGTCCGTAATACTCGCTAGTGTGACTCCAGCCTAAGGCATCATGACTTATTCCAGTATTTTGATATATTCAAACTGGTCCATAGTGACTGATATGTGACAAATGGGCCCAACTCTATAGTGTGAGAAATATCCCCATACCATATGTTTGCACCTCCATGTTTTAAGTCTTTACAGTGTACTGTGGCTTGAATTCCGTGTCATGGGTCGTTTCTAGACCCACTACGAACAATCTTGCTCTCATCTGTACAAAGAATGTCGCACCACTTCTCTTTAGGCCAGTCAGTGTGTTCTTTGGCAAACTAGAACCTTTTTTTCCAGCAATGTTACTTCATGAGGGTTTCTAGCAAATAGTTTGTGTTCTGTTAATACACGTTGATACGGTGTGTGATCCAACATACAGCATAAACCACTTCTGTCTTCCAAATAAGCAGACTGTTTCTCTGTAGTCTAACTCGTTTATTGGAAACAGGTATTGAAATGCGGTAAAACTATAAGAATACAAATGGTATGTGTAAGTATTGAGCCAAATAATAACACGACTGCAACTAACAGGGAAAGCATACAGGATGATGCAACTTCTATATATAACACTCTGTACAACATTACGTAGCAAGAACAGGGATAATGATCTTACCGGATAAACTTAACCGGAATGGCAAGTAAGTGAGGTGGTTCCAACCCAACAGAAGAACACATGTGTCCAGGAAGAACACAGAGAGAAAATAGAGGTTCCTCATCCCAAAATGCCCTGGTGCAATCCCACAATGCAACATTCTAATTATTACTGAAAACACAGGTAATAAATTTAACCACCACTGGGTGGTGCTATAACACAACAAACCAACACTATAGTACCAAAACTTTAATGCATGATACGAACACCTGTCCTATTAGGATGGACAGAACACCCCCCCGCTTGGCATCAACCGATGCCACCTACAGGTTCTTTTGGTGAAAACAGTAAGACAAGTTCCGCAACTGGTCTGAGGAATAGTCTACTCTCCCCGGACTTGCCTACTTTGACCTCAACCTTACACACCCTCCCATCTTTGCTAGGGAATATTTTAGTGATGAGGCCTAGTGGCCACTCATTGCGGTGAGACTGGCTGTCTTTCATGAGAACAACATCGCCGGTTTTGATGTTTGGTTTGTCGGTCTGCCACTTCTTCCTTGGTTGTAAGGTGGAGAGGTACTGCTTCCTCCATCTGTCCCAAAAGGTATTGGAGAGACTTTGAACTTGTCTCCATTGTCGTCTGTAGAGATCCTTGTTGCTAAATTCTCCAGGTGGAGCGCTGAGAACGCTGGCTTTCTGAGTAAGTAACATGGCAGGAGTGAGAATGGTCGGATCTCCAGAGTCACTAGAAAGTGAAGTCAATGGTCTAGCATTAATGATGGCCGAAACTTCTGCCAAGAATGTGGTCAAAGCTTCATGTGTGAGTCTTGCACTACCTGCTTGCAAGAAAATGGAGTCAAGGATTCTGCGTGCCAGTCCTATCATCCTCTCCCAAGCACCTCCCATGTGAGAAGAGTGTGGCAGATTGAAAGTCCAGGTGCATCCCTGCTTATTCAAGTATCTTTCCACACTGGTGGTGTCTAGGTTGGAAGGAATTTGAAGTTCTTTCACTGCTCCTACAAAGTTAGTACCTCTATCGGAGCGTATGTGCTTCACGGGGCCTCTGATGGCGATGAAACATCGGAGTGCGTTTATAAACCCTGAAGTGTCCATGGACTCAATTACTTCGATGTGGACTGCTCTGATGGACATACAGGTGAACATAACCGCCCAGCATTTGGCGTTGGCTTGGACTCTTCTAGTGTTCCGTGCAACCACAGACCATGGCCCGAACACATCCAGTCCGACGTTGGTAAAGGGAGGTTCTGTACTAAGTCTGTCCGATGGGAGATTGGCCATCTTCAGCTTTTGAGTCCCTCCACGGAGTTTGCGACAAATTACGCAATTGTAAATGAGTTTACTCACGCATCTTTTAGCTCCAACTATCCATAGTCCAGCAGTTCGTAGATTCCCTTCGGTGAACAGTCGGCCCTGATGTTTCACCAAAACGTGGTGATGTTGCACAAGCAGGGTCGTGACATGATGATGTCCGGGAATAATTACAGGGTGTTTCTTCCCGAATTCTACTTCAGCTTCTTGAAGACGACCTCCAATTCTTAACAGCCCATCTTGATCGATGATTGGATCAAGCTTCTTCAAAACACTGTCTCTAGGAACAGGTTAGCCTTTATTGAGGTTATCTATTTCTTTGGCGTAACATTCACGTTGTATGGCACAAATTATAACCTTCTTGGCATTTTCCCTGTTTGGAACAGTAAACGCAAGCTTGCAGTGGTGCCAACCTTTGCAAGGTTTCTGAATGTTGACTTGTAGGATCGAGCCACATGAATTAAACAAACGAAGGCACGAACAAGCGAGTTCCAAGTTGAGAACCTGTTGAAATGGTGAGATTCGAGGGGATTGTCTTTAGTCACCATACGTAGAACGGATACCTGAGGACGGATTTCCTCATCTGCCTCTGGATCTACCAGTTCAAAGGTGTTTGACTCGTCGATGTATGGCGTCGAACGGCTTAAGAGTGTAGGGCCAGTAAACCAGGTTGTGTCCTTAAGATGTCTTGCTTCAACGGATCTGGTTGCGTGGTCCGCGGGATTGTGGTGTGTGAACACATAGTGCCACTGTTTAGGGTCGGTGGATCTCCTGATCCATAGCACCCGATTGCTGACATAGACATAAAAGCGACGAGTTTCATTGCAAATGTACCCCAGCACTACCTTGCTGTCAGTGTAGACTCGACTTCTTTGACGTCCAGGTCCATTTCTGTCGAGATAAGTTCAGCTAACTCTACCGCTAGCACAGCTGCACAGAGTTCCAGTCTGGGTACTGTGTGTTCACGGAGTGGGGCCAGTTTTGTCCGGCTCATAACAAGCCTTACATGGGATTGTTCGTTGATGTCGGTAGTTTTCAAATTGCTACTGCTGCAATTGCTTTGGTTGAGGCATCGCAGAAGGTACAAAGCCTTTGCATCTCGACTTCTGTTGATGACACGGAAGCATATGGTCGTGCCACATAGAGACTTGACAGGGCTTCTAAAGAGTTCTTCCATCTTACCCACAAGTCTCTTTTTTCGCTGGGAAGCGGATCATCCCAATCCGACGTCTCTTGGGTGAAGTCTCTCAACATCATTTTACCTTGGATAGTTACAGGGGTTACAAATCCCAGAGGATCGTACAAGCTGTTCAAAATGGACAGGACGCCTCTACGCGTGAAGGGTTTCTCTTCTTCGCTGATCTGGAAGGTGAATGCATCCTTTTTCAAATCCCAGAGTAAAGAGTAAACCCAGGCTCCGCTGCATAGGAAGGGAGTCCGTGCTTAAATCCAAGTCTTTTAAATCGGTTGAGTAATCTTGAGAGGGAAAGGCTGCCATTAGTTTTTGGCTGTTGGAAGCAATTTTGTGCAACCTTAAATTGGATGAAGCGAGCATTTCTTGTGCCCTTTTCAGGAGACTGACTGCCGACTCATCTGTGGGTGTGGATTTCAGTCAGTCATCTACGTAGAAATCCTTTTCCACAAAAGATCTTACATCCGATCCATACTTTGCTTCACCCTCTCTGGCTGAATGTCTAAGCCCATAGATATCGACAGCAGGGGAAGGGCTGTTCCCGAAGATGTGTACCTTCATACGATATTCCACGATGTCCTTGTAGGGGTCATTATCGCGGTACCAGAAAAACCTCAAGTAGTTTCTGTGTTCTTCTTTAACAAGGAAGCAGTGAAACATCTGTTGTATGTCGGCCATAAATGCTACTGCATCTTTGCGGAAACGAAGAAGTACTCCCAGAAGTCTGTTGTTGAGGTCTGGACAAGACAGAAAGACGTCGTTTAAAGAAACACCTTCGTATCTGGCACTTGAGTCAAATACCAATCTGACCTGGTTTCTTCGGATGATACACGGCGAAAATTGGTAAGTACCAACATTCCTCGGAATCTTGAAGTACAGGTGCAATTTCCGCGTGGCCATTCTGGAAAATTCTCTCCATGAAGGTAAAGAAGTGTTCTCTTGTTTCTGGAGCCTTCTGCAGTTTGCGTGTAAGGGAGACAAATTGACTGTAGACAAGTTCTCTGTTGTTGGGTAAGCGTTGCCTCTGTGGTTTGAATGGTAAAGGTGCGACCCAACTCTTTGATTCATCTCTTACTATCTCTCGCTCCATGATGTCCAAGAACAGTCTGTCCTCTATGGACGTTGCTACCTGGTTGTCTTCTCTTGTCTTGTGGAAAACTGCGCACCCTATATGATCTTGCTCACCGTCACATGCATGGTCTTCACAGGAGGGATCAGCTAACGGACAAGATGGAGGGGTGTTGTGTGGCAATTCTTTAATCAGGAAACTGCTCTCGCATGGCTGGAAGAGAGACGGGCATCCATTCTCGAGGGTATTGGTGAGCATGCTGTTGACTGATGTCGGCCTGTGTGCTCCACCCAAACAGACGTCTCCCACAATGACCCATCCTAGGTCAAGTCTCTGAGCATATGGGGCGTTTTGTGGGCCGTTGATCTGTCCTCTAGCCTTGTGGACCCATAGTATGTCTCTTCTGAGGAGTAAGACGATAGGAGCTCTGTTGTGAATTCTGTGGCAGAGCTCCCTCCTGTGGTCACAAGTGGTACTTCGCCTGATTCTCTCTGTGGGCTTCCGTTGGTGGAGGAAAGTGGTACTGCGGCTTCTGAGTTTCCTTCCTCAGGTGATGTAGTGAAGTCGTTGGGTGCTGATCTATTTAACTCCACCTGGTGCTTTGATCCTGGCCTCCAGTCAATGTTCTAGTATTGGACCTGTTTCCTCCTGGATCGTTCCTGTGGCCTGCTGCTCTGCATAGCTAAGTTCCGCTTTGCTATTTTGTTTGCTGTTTTTTTCTGTCCAGCTTGTCTATTTGTTTTTTCCTGCTTGCTGGAAGCTCTGGGACGCAGAGGGTGTACCTCCGTGCCGTTAGTTCGGTACGGAGGGTCTTTTTGCCCCCTTTGCGTGGTTTTTGTAGGGTTTTGTGTTGATCGCAAAGTTACCTTTCCTATCCTCGCTCTGTTCAGAAAGTCGGGCCTCACTTTGCTAAATCTATTTCATCTCTACGTTTGTCTTTTCATCTTAACTCACAGTCATTATATGTGGGGGCTGCCTTTTCCTTTGGGGTATTTCTCTGAGGCAAGGTAGGCTTATTTTCTATCTTCAGGCTAGCTAGTTTCTCAGGCCGTGCCGAGTTGCATAGGGAGCGTTAGGCGCAATCCACGGCTGCCTCTAGTGTGGTTGGAGAGGATTAGGGATTGCGGTCAGCAGAGTTCCCACGTCTCAGAGCTCGTTCTATGTTTTTGGGTTATTGTCAGGTCACTGTATGTGCTCTGACCTCTATGTCCATTGTGGTACTGAATTACCTTATCATAACAGTACTGGAGGACCAAAGTACTAATGATTCTCAATAGAGGGAAAAAAGAAGTTCTGAGACCATTTTTTTTTCTCTGCACTGTGTTTTGCCTTTTTTTTTCCCCTAGACATTTGGGTGGTTCAGGACACAGGTGTAGCGATGGACATTAAAGGTCTGTCTTCATGTGTGGATCAGCTCACGGCAAGAGTACAAAATATTCAAGACTTTGTGGTTCAGAATTCTATGTTAGAATCGAGAATTCCTATTCCTGATTTGTTTTTTGGAGATAGAACTAAATTTCTGAGTTTCAAAAATAATTGTAAACTATTTCTGGCTTTGAAACCTCGCTCCTCTGGTGACCCAGTTCAACAAGTTAGGATCATTATTTCTTTTTTACGTGGCGACCCTCAGGACTGGGCATTTTCTCTTGCGTCAGGAGATCCTGCATTAAGTAATATCGATGCGTTTTTCCTGGCGCTTGGATTGCTGTACGATGAGCCTAATTCAGTGGATCAGGCAGAGAAGAATTTGCTGGCTCTTTGTCAGGGTCAGGATGAGATAGAGGTATATTGTCAGAAATTTAGAAAGTGGTCCGTACTCACTCAGTGGAATGACAGTGCGCTCGCAGCTATTTTCAGAAAAGGTCTCTCTGAAGTCCTTAAGGATGTCATGGTGGGATTTCCTATGCCTGCTGGTCTGAATGAGTCTATGTCTTTGGCCATTCAGATCGGTCGACGCTTGCGTGAGCGTAAATCTGTGCACCATTTGGCGGTATTACCTGAGCTTAAACCTGAGCCTATGCAGTGCGATAGGACTTTGACCAGAGTTGAACGGCAAGAACACAGACGTCTGAATGGGCTGTGTTTCTACTGTGGTGATTCCACTCATGCTATCTCTGATTGTCCTAAGCGCACTAAGCGGTTCGCTAGGTCTGCCACCATTGGTACGGTATAGTCAAAATTTCTTCTGTCCGTTACCTTGATCTGCTCTTTGTCATCGTATTCTGTCATGGCATTTGTGGATTCAGGCGCTGCCCTGAATTTGATGGACTTGGAGTATGCTAGGCGTTGTGGGTTTTTCTTGGAGCCCTTGCAGTGTCCTATTCCATTGAGAGGAATTGATGCTACGCCTTTGGCCAAGAATAAGCCTCAGTACTGGACCCAGCTGACCATGTGCATGGCTCCTGCACATCAGGAGGTTATTCGCTTTCTGGTGTTGCATAATCTGCATGATGTGGTCGTGTTGGGGTTGCCATGGCTACAAGTCCATAATCCAGTATTAGATTGGAAATCCATGTCTGTGTCCAGCTGGGGTTGTCAGGGGGTACATGGTGATGTCCCATTTCTGACTATTTCATCATCCACCCCTTCTGAGGTTCCAGAGTTCTTGTCTGATTACCGGGATGTATTTGATGAGCCCAAGTCCGATACCCTACCTCCGCATAGGGATTGTGATTGTGCTATCGATTTGATTCCTGGTAGTAAATTCCCAAAAGGTTGACTGTTTAATTTATCTGTGCCTGAGCACGCCGCTATGCGAAGTTATGTGAAGGAGTCCTTGGAGAAGGGGCATATTCGCCCGTCATCGTCGCCATTAGGAGCAGGGTTCTTTTTTGTGGCCAAGAAGGATGGTTCACTGAGACCTTGTATAGATTACCGCCTTCTAAATAAGATCACGGTTAAATTTCAGTACACCTTGCCGTTGTTATCTGATTTGTTTGCTCGGATTAAGGGGGCTAGTTGGTTCACCAAGATAGATCTTCGTGGTGCGTATAATCTTGTGCGTATTAAGCGAGGCGATGAATGGAAAACTGCATTTAATACGCCCGAGGGCCATTTTGAGTATCTAGTAATGCCATTCGGACTTGCCAATGCTCCATCAGTGTTTCAGTCCTTTATGCATGACATCTTCCGAGAGTACCTGGATAAATTCCTGATTGTGTACTTGGATGACATTTTGATCTTCTCGGATGATTGGGAGTCTCATGTGAAGCAGGTCAGAACGATGTTTCAGGTCCTGCGTGCTAATTCTTTGTTTGTGAAGGGATCAAAGTGTCTCTTTGGTGTTCAGAAGGTTTCATTTTTGGGGTTCATCTTTTCCCCTTCTACTATCGAGATGGACCCTGTTAAGGTCCAAGCCATCCATGATTGGACTCAGCCTACATCTCTGAAAAGTCTGCAAAAGTTCCTGGGTTTTGCTAATTTTTATCGTCGCTTCATCTGCAATTTTTCTAGTATTGCTAAACCATTGACCGATTTGACCAAGAAGGGTGCTGATGTGGTCAATTGGTCTTCTGCTGCTGTGGAAGCTTTTCAAGAGTTGAAGCGTCGTTTTTCTTCTGCCCCTGTGTTGTGTCAACCAGATGTTTCGCTTCCGTTCCAGGTCGAGGTTGATGCTTCTGAGATTGGAGCAGGGGCTGTTTTGTCGCAGAGAAGTTCTGATTGCTCGGTGATGAAACCATGCGCCTTCTTTTCCAGGAAGCTTTCGCCTGCTGAGCGAAATTATGATGTGGGCAATCGAGAGTTGCTGGCCATGAAGTGGGCATTCGAGGAGTGGCGTCATTGGCTTGAAGGAGCTAAGCATCGCGTGGTGGTCTTGACTGATCATAAGAGCTTGACTTATCTCGAGTCCGCCAAGCGGTTGAATCCTAGACAGGCTCGTTGGTCGTTGTTTTTTGCCCGTTTTGACTTTGTGATTTCGTACCTTCCGGGCTCTAAAAATGTGAAGGCGGATGCTCTGTCTAGGAGTTTTGTGCCCGACTCTCCGGGTTTGTCTGAGCCGGCGGGTATCCTCAAAGAGGGAGTAATTGTGTCTGGCATCTCCCCTGATTTGCGGCGGGTGCTGCAAAAATTTCAGGCTAATAAACCTGATCGTTGCCCAGCGGAGAAACTGTTTGTCTCTGATAGGTGGACGAATAAAGTTATCTCTGAGGTTCATTGTTCGGTTTTGGCTGGTCATCCTGGAATCTTTGGTACCAGAGAGTTAGTGGCTAGATCCTTTTGGTGGCCATCTCTGTCGCGGGATGTGCGTACTTTTGTGCAGTCCTGTGGGATTTGTGCTCGGGCTAAGCCCTGCTGTTCTCGTGCCAGTGGGTTGCTTTTGCCCTTGCCGGTCCCGAAGAGGCCTTGGACACATATCTCTATGGATTTTATTTCAGATCTTCCCGTCTCTCAAAAGATGTCAGTCATTTGGGTGGTCTGTGATCGCTTCTTTAAGATGGTCCATTTGGTAATCTTGTCTAAATTACCTTCCTCCTCTGATTTGGTGCCATTGTTCTTCCAGCATGTGGTTCGTTTACATGGCATTCCAGAGAATATCGTTTCTGACAGAGGTTCCCAGTTTGTTTCGGGGTTTTGGCGAGCCTTTTGTGGTAGGATGGGCATTGACTTGTCTTTTTCCTCGGCTTTCCATCCTCAGAATAATGGCCAGACCGAACGAACCAATCAGACCTTGGAAACATATCTGAGATGCTTTGTTTCTGCTGATCAGGATGACTGGGTGTCCTTTTTGCCTTTGGCTGAGTTCGCCCTTAATAATCGGGCCAGCTCGGCTACCTTGGTTTCGCCGTTTTTCTGCAACTCTGGGTTCCATCCTCGTTTCTCTTCAGGGCAGGTTGAGTCTTCGGACTGTCCTGGTGTGGATACTGTGGTGGACAGGTTGCAGCAGATTTGGACTCATGTAGTGGACAATTTGACCTTGTCCCAGGAGAAGGCTCAACGTTTCGCTAATCGCAGACGTTGTGTGGGTCCCCGACTTCGTGTTGGGGATTTGGTTTGGTTATCTTCTCGTCATATTCCTATGAAGGTTTCCTCTCCTAAGTTTAAACCTCGTTTCATTGGTCCGTATAGGATTTCTGAGGTTCTTAATCCTGTGTCTTTTCGTCTGACCCTCCCAGATTCTTTTTCCATACATAACGTATTCCATAGGTCATTGTTGCGGAGATACGTGGCACCTATGGTTCCATCTGTTGACCCTCCTGCCCCGGTTTTGGTGGAGGGGGAGTTGGAGTATATTGTGGAGAAGATTTTGGATTCTCGTGTTTCAAGACGGAAACTCCAGTATCTGGTTAAGTGGAAGGGTTATGCTCAGGAAGATAATTCCTGGGTCTTTGCCTCTGATGTCCATGCTCCCGATCTTGTTCGTGCCTTTCATATGGCTCATCCTGGTCGTCCTGGGGGCTCTGGTGAGGGTTCGGTGACCCCTCCTCAAGGGGGGGGTACTGTTGTGAATTCTGTGGCAGAGCTCCCTCCTGTGGTCACAAGTGGTACTTCGCCTGATTCTCTCTGTGGGCTTCCGTTGGTGGAGGAAAGTGGTACTGCGGCTTCTGAGTTTCCTTCCTCAGGTGATGTGGTGAAGTCGTTGGGTGCTGCTCTATTTAACTGCACCTGGTGCTTTGATCCTGGCCTCCAGTCAATGTTCTAGTATTGGACCTGTTTCCTCCTGGATCGTTCCTGTGGCCTGCTGCTCTGCATAGCTAAGTTCCGCTTTGCTATTTTGTTTGCTGTTTTTTTCTGTCCAGCTTGTCTATTTGTTTTTTCCTGCTTGCTGGAAGCTCTGGGACGCAGAGGGTGTACCTCCGTGCCGTTAGTTCGGTACGGAGGGTCTTTTTGCCCCCTTTGCGTGGTTTTTGTAGGGTTTTGTGTTGACCGCAAAGTTACTTTTCCTATCCTCGCTCTGTTCAGAAAGTCGGGCCTCACTTTGCTATATCTATTTCATCTCTATGTTTGTCTTTTCATCTTAACTCACAGTCATTATATGTGGGGGCTGCCTTTTCCTTTGGGGTATTTCTCTGAGGCAAGGTAGGCTTATTTTCTATCTTCAGGCTAGCTAGTTTCTCAGGCTGTGCCGAGTTGCATAGGGAGCGTTAGGCGCAATCCACGGCTGCCTCTAGTGTGGTTGGAGAGGATTAGGGATTGCGGTCAGCAGAGTTCCCACATCTCAGAGCTCGTTCTATGTTTTTGGGTTATTGTCAGGTCACTGTATGTGCTCTGACCTCTATGTCCATTGTGGTACTGAATTACCTTATCATAACAGAGCTCCTTGGTCAAGCTCCGGTATCAGGTGAGCTATACATTTCAAGTGGGTATGATGAGCTGCTACCTCTGGTGTAGGTATCTCCGACCTGTTGTCGGGAATTTGGTTGCACTCCAGTATTGATGGTAAGGATAAGCAGGTTTGACCGTCCATAGACTCTACTTTGAATCCGGTCGCTTTTATCCCCGCCGTCTCAACAGTACCTGCACATGTCTTCAAGGAGTATGGAGAGCTGGGACCAGCAATGTTGAAGGTGTCGAAGAGAAAGGACTTAGCTAGAGACCTGTTGCTCTGATCGTCCAAGATTGCATATAACTTGATTGCCTTATCCCGTTGGCTCGCTGGGAATACTCTGACAAGACAGATCTTCGAGCAAGATCTTCCTGCTACCAGTTCCTTGCAGGTCTCTGTACACTGAGAAGTGACCACTGGGGTGTCCATGTCAGTGTCCATCTGTTTTTTGGCAGACTCTTCTACTCGCGACGATACCCCTGAGGGTGGTCCAGGGTGTAAGGCCGTGTTGTGCTCCACACTAATACATTCTGTGCATTTCACACTTGTTTCACAGTTCTTGGCGAAGTGCGAGGTCGTCACGCAGCATCTGAAGCATATCTTGTTTTCCTTTAGGAAACTCTTACGGTCTTGTAGAGACTTACATAGTTACATAGTTATTATTAAGGTTGAACGAAGACTATAAGTCCATCTAGTTCAACCCATAGCCTAACCTAGCATGCCCTAACATGTTGATCCAGAGGAAGGCAAAAAAAACTCCATGTGGCAAAGAGTAAGCTCCACATTGGGGAAAAAAATTCCTTCCCGACTCCACATATGGCAATCAGACTAGTTCCCTGGATCAACGCCCTATCGAGGAATCTAGTATATATACCCTGTAACATTATACTTTTCCAGAAAGGTATCCAGTCCCCTCTTAAATTTAAGTAATGAATCACTCATTACAACATCATATGGCAGAGAGTTCCATAGTCTCACTGCTCTTACAGTAAAGAATCTGCGTCTGTTATTATGCTTAAACCTTTTTTACTCCAAACGCAGAGGATGCCCCCTTGTCCCTGTTTCAGGTCTATGATTAAAAAGATCATCAGAAAGGTCTTTGTACTGTCCCCTCATATATTTATACATTAAAATAAGATTACCCCTTAGTCTTCGTTTTTCCAATCTAAATAGCTCCAAGTGTAATAACCTATCTTGGTATTGCAGACCCCCCAGTCCTCTAATAACCTTGGTCGCTCTTCTCTGCACCCGCTCTAGTTCAGCTATGTCTTTCTTATACACCGGAGACCAGAACTGTGCACAGTATTCTAAGTGTGGTCGAACTAGTGACTTGTATAGAGGTAAAATTATGTTCTCCTCATGAGCATATATGCCTCTTTTAATGCATCCCATTATTTTATTTGCCTTTGTAGCAGCTGCCTGACACTGGCCACTGAATATGAGTTTGTCATCCACCCATACACCCAGGTCTTTTTCATTGACGGTCTTGCCCAGAGTTTTAGAATTAAGCACATAATTATACATCTTATTACTTCTACCCAAGTGCATGACCTTACATTTATCCCCATTAAAGCTCATTTGCCATTTATCAGCCCAAGCTTCTAGTTTACATAAATCATCCTGTAATATAAAATTGTCCTCCTCTGTATTGATTACCCTGCAGAGTTTAGTGTCATCTGCAAATATTGAAATTCTACTCTGAATGCCCCCTACAAGGTCATTAATAAATATGTTAAAAAGAAGAGGGCCCAATACTGACCCCTGTGGTCCCCCACATTTTAGTAGAGGATGAAGTTTCTTGTGTAAGGGGCAGTGTTTTCTGAGATCTTGGGGTTTGTCCTCTTCTGGAGAGGACTTACTTGCCCTGTAAGGAAAACCTGTAGAGGTAACATTAGTTTTGTGGACTGCCACTGGTGTTTTACTGGGTTTTACACCGGAGGCAGTGGTACATGACATAGTGAAATCGAAACTGGGGTCATTTCTAACTTTAGCTTGCTGAACAACAAAGTCTACAAATACCCTGAAAGGAGGAAATGGTACCTTATGAGCCTGTTTGTAACGGGACCCGTGACTGACCCACTTTTCTTGTAAGTTGTAAGGGAGCTTTTGGACAATCAGGTTGACACCTCTGGCAGTGTCCATGAATGCCAACCCTGGTAGGTCACCTTCTGCCTGAGCAGCATGTACCTCCACTAACAAGTCGCTCAGTTCCCTGAGCTTTTGATAACCCTTATTTGCTATCTTGGGGAAATCATCAATTCTTTTATACAAAGCGTTTTCTATAGCTTCTATTGACCCATAACATTCTTCGAGCCTCTCCCACACCATACGAAGTCCTGTGTGTGGGTACTTTATGTTAATGTTCCTGATTCTTTTGGCGTGTTCAGCTGACTCTTCCCCAAGCCACTTTACCAGTAGATCTAACTCTTCACTACTGGAAAGATGCAAGTCTCTGATGGCATTCTGGAAGGAGGCTCGCCATGCTCTGTAGCTTTCAGCTCGATCAGTGAACTTTACAAGTCCCTTGGTCACCAGCTCCCAGCGGGTAAAGAACCTTGCAAAGTTCATAGTCATAGCTGAGTCAGTGCCAATGTGAGCTGGTGTGCTGTTGTCATGCGGTGTGTGGTGCGTCCTCATACCTGGTAGGAGCTTATTGCTTAGGAAAGTCTGTATAAAACCGTTCTGAAGCGAAGGGTGTCCCTGTCAGTCTTGGAGGAGGCCGTACCTTCTGTTCTGTAAGACGGTAGTGGTGGTCGACGTCATTTCGCGGTGTTCCTTCCTGCTTCCAGTTCGACTTTTGGAGGAAGGATCTCTGGTAATCTGTATAGGCTGGTTGGTGTAACAAGTCAGAGTTATCGTCTATCCTAGAATGTTGGTGGACATATTCTGAGACGCGTTGGGCTGGGTCCTGTCGATCAAGGTCTGGTCCACGTACGTCGTTGTCTCGCTCGGATTCAGGAAACTCCACTTTTGTGAATTCTGTCTCAGAGCTCGTTCTATGATTTTGGGTTATTGTCAGATCACTGTATGTGCTCTGACCGCTATGTCCATTGTGGTACTGAATTGCCTTTCATAACACTCCACGGCTTCTAAGAACTCAGCTTTGGCTATTGCGGCTGCTGCTTCTTTTTCGGCGGATAGCCTTTCTAAGGCGTGCTGTATCTGCGTCTCTATCGGCTTGCAGGCGGGCTCTTTCTGCTTCTTGCTCTGCTTGCAGATGGGCTCTTTCTGCTTCTTGGCAGGCTCTTTCTGCTTGCAGGCGGGCTCTTTCTGCTTCTTGCTCTGCTTGTCTTAACTTTAACTGCATCTCTTGTGCAGCGAAGGAGGATCTTACTTTCGCCGCCTCAGCTTCTGCTCGGGCGAGGGTGACAGACTTTTTCGATGATGACTTGCTAGAGCGGCTTGTTTGGGACCTCGTCCCCAGTGAAGATGCTCGACTTGCAGACATTTCGTGTCTGTTTGCAGACTGAAGGACGTCTTGGAGCAGGTAGAAATGAACTTCAGCATGGACTGAGACGTGTCGCGCTTGGCGGGCTGTACTCTCGGTACTTGTGGCTGTATGGTGGCCGCTGTGGTATCTGCAGGCAGTCCAGTGTGGTACAAGCGGCTGCGTAAGTGGTCTTTGTTATTGCTGGCGTCTAGCCTGGTTTAACTAGCCTCCGCTGGTATCTAGCCTCCATTTTACTGTTCTGTCTTCATACACGTTGATGCGGTGTGTGATCCAACATACAGCATAAACCACTTCTGTCATCCAAATAAGCAGACTGTTTCTCTGTAGTCTAACTCATTTATTGGTAACAGGTATTGAAATGCGGTAAAACTATAAGAATACAAATGGTATGTATAAGTATTGAGCCTAATAATAACACGACTGCAACTAACAGGGAAAGCATACAGGATGATGCAACTTCTATATATAACTATGTACAGCAGGTAACTGAAAATCACATTTCCTGTGTACTGGCTGCTATACAGTTAATCACACTGTACAACATTACATAGCAAGAACAGGGATAATGATCTTAGGCTACGTTCACATTTGCGTTCTGCCGGGCTGCGTCGGGCGCAGCCGCGGTGACGCATGCGCCATGCGCCCCTATATTTAACATGGGGGGCGCATGGACATGCGTTGTGCTGCGTTTTGCGATGCATGCGTTTTTTTTGCCGCAAGCGTGGGGCGCAGAAAACGTAGCAAGTTGCATTTTTTTTTTGCATCCAAATTTCGGCAAAAAAGGACGCATGCTTCGCAAAACGCTGCGTTTTAGCGTGCGTTTTATTGCATTTTTATTTGCGTTGTGCGTTGCATCTCCGACGCAAGATCGCACAACGCAAATGTGAACATAGCCTTACCGGATAAACTTAACCGGAATGACAAGCAAGTGAGGTAGTTCCAACACAACAGAAGAACACATGTGTCCAGGAAGAACACAGAGAGAAAATGGAGGTTCCTCATCCCAAAATGCCCTGGTGCAATCCCACAATGCAACATTCTAATTATTACTAAAAAACACAGGTAATAAATTTAACCACCACTGGGTGGTGCTATAACACAACAAACCAACACTATAGTATCAAAACCTTAATGCATGATATGAACACCTGTTGAAAACTTGGGCTGAAAGGTGGCAGATGAGGTTTAACAATGATAAATGTAAGGTTATACACATGGGAAGAGGGAATCAATATCACCATTACACACTGAACGGGAAACCACTGGGTAAATCTGACAGGGAGAAGGACTTGGGGATCCTAGTTAATGATAAACTTACCTGGAGCAGCCAGTGCCAGGCAGCAGCTGCCAAGGCAAACAGGATCATGGGGTGCATTAAAAGAGGTCTGGATACACATGATGAGAGCATTATACTGCCTCTGTACAAATCCCTAGTTAGACCGCACATGGAGTACTGTGTCCAGTTTTGGGCACCGGTGCTCAGGAAGGATATAATGGAACTAGAGAGAGTACAAAGGAGGGCAACAAAATTAATAAAGGGGATGGGAGAACTACAATACCCAGATAGATTAGCGAAATTAGGATTATTTAGTCTAGAAAAAAGACGACTGAGGGGCGATCTAATAACCATGTATAAGTATATAAGGGGACAATACAAATATCTCGCTGAGGATCTGTTTATACCAAGGAAGGTGACGGGCACAAGGGGGCATTCTTTGCGTCTGGAGGAGAGAAGGTTTTTCCACCAACATAGAAGAGGATTCTTTACTGTTAGGGCAGTGAGAATCTGGAATTGCTTGCCTGAGGAGGTGGTGATGGCGAACTCAGTCGAGGGGTTCAAGAGAGGCCTGGATGTCTTCCTGGAGCAGAACAATATTGTATCATACAATTATTAGGTTCTGTAGAAGGACGTAGATCTGGGTATTTATTATGATGGAATATAGGCTGAACTGGATGGACAAATGTCTTTTTTCGGCCTTACTAACTATGTTACTATGTTACTATGTTACCTGTCCTATTAGGATGGACAGAACAGTTTGGCTTTACTTAAGCATCTAGGACTCACAGATAACTGAAGATCATCTTTGATCTCCCTGGAGCTGATCATTGGTGCTTCTTTACCATTCTCGTGATTCTATGATCTACCGTATGTGGCTGATAGTATTTCTTTTCCTACTATGTGTTTCAGGTTTTATTCACCAATTTTAAACATTGGAAATTTTTAGCTGAGAAGCCAAATATTTTCTGCGCTTCTTTATTCGTTGTACCCTCTTCAATCAATGTCTTGATCAGAATTCTCTCTCCTTCAGTGCAATGTCTGGAGCAAGGGCTAAAATAAGCAGGTACAATGTTTGCTGCCCTCCATTTTTTTTTTAACTGATAGGCCTTCTTTGTTTCCATTACAAGATGTTAGAGAGAATGTCCACTAAAAATCTATACATACATCCATCTATACATACATACATCCATCTATACATACATACATACATACATCTATATATACATACATCCATACATACATACATCTATACATACATACATCTATACATACATACATCTATACATACATACATCTATACATACATCCATACATCCATCTATACATACATACATACATCCAACCATCTATACATACATACATCCATCTATACATACATACATACATCTATACATACATACATACATCTATACATACATCCATCTATACATACATACATACATACATACATCTATACATACATACATCTATACATACATACATCTATACATACATACATCTATACATACATACATCTATACATACATCCATACATCCATCTATACATACATACATACATCCAACCATCTATACATACATACATACATCTATACATACATACATACATCTATACATACATACATACATCTATACATACATACATACATACATGCATCTATACATACATACATCTATACATACATACATACATACATCTATACATACATACATACATCTATACATACATACATACATCTATACATACATACATACATACATACATCTATACATACATACATCCATACATACATCTATACATACATACATCTATACATACATACATCTATACATACATACATCTATACATACATCCATACATCCATCTATACATACAGGTCCTTCTCAAAAAATTAGCATATAGTGTTAAATTTCATTATTTACCATAATGTAATGATTACAATTAAACTTTCATATATTATAGATTCATTATCCACCAACTGAAATTCGTCAGGTCTTTTATTGTTTTAATACTGATAATTTTGGCATACAACTCCTGATAACCCAAAAAACCTGTCTCAATAAATTAGCATATTTCACCCATCCAATCACATAAAAGTGTTTTTTAATAACAAACAAAAAAACCAACAAATAATAATGTTCAATTATGCACTCAATACTTGGTCGGGAATCCTTTGGCAGAAATGACTGCTTCAATGCGGCGTGGCATGGAGGCAATCAGCCTGTGACACTGCTGAGATGTTATGGAGGCCCAGGATGCTTCAATAGCAGCCTTAAGCTCATCCAGAGTGTTGGGTCTTGCGTCTCTCAACTTTCTCTTCACAATATCCCACAGATTCTCTATGGGGTTCAGGTCAGGAGAGTTGGCAGGCCAATTGAGCACAGTAATACCATGGTCAGTAAACCATTTACCAGTGGTTTTGGCACTGTGAGCAGGTGCCAGGTCGTGCTGAAAAATGAAATCTTCATCTCCATAAAGCATTTCAGCCGATGGAAGCATGAAGTGCTCCAAAATCTCCTGATAGCTAGCTTCATTGACCCTGCCCTTGATGAAACACAGTGGACCAACACCAGCAGCTGACATGGCACCCCACACCATCACTGACTGTGGGTACTTGACACTGGACTTCAGGCATTTTGGCATTTCCTTCTCCCCAGTCTTCCTCCAGACTCTGGCACCTTGATTTCCGAATGACATGCAAAATTTGCTTTCATCAGAAAAAAGTACTTGGGACCACTTAGCAACAGTCCAGTGCTGCTTCTCTGTAGCCCAGGTCAGGCGCCTCTGCCGCTGTTTATGGTTCAAAAGTGGCTTTACCTGGGGAATGCGGCACCTGTAGCCCATTTCCTGCACACGCCTGTGCACGGTGGCTCTGGATGTTTCCACACCAGACTCAGTCCACTGCTTCCTCAGGTTCCCCAAGGTCTGGAATCGGTCCTTCTCCACAATCTTCCTCAGGGTCCGGTCTCCTCTTCTCGTTGTACAGCATTTTCTGCCACATTGTTTCCTTCCAACAGACTTACCATTGAGGTGCCTTGATACGGCACTCTGGGAACAGCCTATTTGTTGAGAAATTTCTTTCTGGGTCTTACCCTCTTGCTTGAGGGTGTCAATGATGGCCTTCTTGACATCTGTCAGGTCGCTAGTCTTACCCATGATGGGGGTTTTGAGTAATGAACCAGGCAGGGAGTTTATAAAAGCCTCAGGTATCTTTTGCATGTGTTTAGAGTTAATTAGTTGATTCAGAAGATTAGGGTAATAGGTCGTTTAGAGAACCTTTTCTTGATATGCTAATTTATTGAGACAGGTTTTTTGGGTTATCAGGAGTTGTATGCCAAAATCATCAGTATTAAAACAATAAAAGACCTGACAAATTTCAGTTGGTGGATAATGAATCTATAATATATGAAAGTTTAATTGTAATCATTACATTATGGTAAATAATGAAATTTAACACTATATGCTATTTTTTTGAGAAGGACCTGTACATACATACATCCAACCATCTATACATACATACATCCATCTATACATACATACATACATCTATACATACATACATCTATACATACATACATACATACATCCATCTATACATACATACATCTATACATACATACATACATACATACATACATACATACATCTATACATACATCCATACATCCATCTATACATACATACATACATCAATACATACATACATCCAACCATCTATACATACATCCATCCATCTATACATACATACATCCATCCACACATACATCTATACATACATACATACATACATCTATACATACATACATACATCTATACATACATCTATACATACATCTATACATCTATACATACATCCATACATATATACATCTATACATACATCTATACATACATACATCTATACATCCATCTATACATACATACATACATACATCTATACATACATCTATACATACATCTATACATACATCCATACATCTATACATACATACATCCATCCATACACCTATACATACATACATCCATATATACATCCATCCATCCATCTATACATACATACATACATCCATCTATACATCCATCCATACATACATCTATACATACTGTAGGGATTTCACTCACTCAGGTGCGACGGCTGACACTCAGGAGGCACGTTCCTTTAAAAGTTCACAGGGTTTATTACTTCATAAACCACATGGCAAAATAACAGCATATAAATAGCCTTTAGCTCAGGAAAAGAAAACAAAGTGTCCAGTCCATCAGGCTCAGTCCTGGAGCCTTCACACACTCAGGAGGGTTTTCACCTCCACACATATCTGCTGTGTTAGCATTAGCCTGTCTTATATAGAGCTAACCACACCCAGTAACCCATCACATGATTAGCCATGTGGTCTGACATTACCACAGGTCCTGAAACACATATATATATATATATATACTGTACAACAAAGAAATACTTTAGGCTACATTACAGCAACAAGGCACTTATGTGGCACATACCTCCCGTCGACTACACACCCTTTAGCCATGCTACATACCTCCCCCCTCTGCCTAAAGCCGTGGGGCTTGGCACTTTACCCCACTAAACAAGGGATTCTTGATAGGGCATCCGCATTACCGTGCAGCTTTCCAGCCCAATGTTCCACATGGAAACTGAAGTCCTGCAGGGCTAAGAACCAACGGGTGACCCTAGCATTTCTACCCTTTGTTTCCCTCATCCATCTAAGTGGGGCATGGTCAGATATTAGCCTGAATTTACGACCCAGCAGATAGTACCGTAACGTGTCCACGGCCCACTTTATGGCCAAACACTCTTTTTCCACGACTGAGTAGTTCTTCTCAGATGAGGACAGCTTTCTACTCAGATAGAGAACAGGATGCTCCTCCCCATGTAGCTCTTGGGAAAGGACTGCTCCTACCCCAACATCTGAGGCATCTGTCTGAAGAATAAATTCTTAATTGAAGTCTGGGGCCATCAGAACGGGCTGCTTACATAGAGCCCCTTTCAACTCTTGGAAGGCTGACTCTGTCTCTTCGGACCATTTAACCATCACTGATTTTGTCCCCTTTAGCAGATCAGTCAGAGGCGCAGCCACTGTGGCGAAGTTCGGGATGAACCTCCTGTAATATCCCACGATTCCCAGAAAGGCTTTAACTTGCTTTTTGGAGAGTGGTTTCGGCCATGTTTGGATTGCCTCCACTTTCCTGATTTGGGGCTTTATTTCTCCACGACCCACTATATAGCCTAGGTATTTAGCTTCTTCCTTACCCAAGGCACACTTCTTCGGGTTTATTGTAAACCCCGCCTCTCTTAGAGCATCAAACACCGCTTGGACTTTCTCCAGATGACTCTCCCAGTCCGGGCTAAAGATGACGATATCATCTAGGTACGCAGCAGCGTAGGCCTTATGTGGTGCAAGGACTCTATCCATAGCCCTCTGGAAGGTCGCCGGAGCTCCCTGTAGGCCAAACGGCATCCGGACATACTGGAAGCATCCATCAGGTGTCGAAAAGGCCGTCTTCTCCTTGGCTTCCTGTGCCATGGGGATCTGCCAATACCCCTTTGTCAAATCCAAGGTGGATATATATCTGGCGTGCACAAGCCTTTCAATGAGCTCATCAACGCGGGGCATGGGATAAGCGTCAAACTTGGAGACCTCATTCAACTTCCGATAGTCGTTGCAAAACCTCCACTCTCCATCAGGTTTTGGGACCAGGACAATTGGGCTCGACCAACCGCTCTTGGATTCCTCAATGACTCCAAGCTTCAACATACGCTCCACCTCCTTGGAGATAACTTCTCGACGAGCCTCAGGAATATGATAGGGCTTCACGTTCACCCGCACATGTGGCTCTGTTAGGACCTCGTGCTCTATGACCTTCGTGTGTCCTGGCAACTCTGAAAACAGGTCCCTGTTTTTCTGGAGTAACTCCCGGCACTGCTGTTTCTGGGTCTTCGATTGCATCTCCGCTATAGTAACCGCTCCAACCTCACCTTCTGGGTTGCTTACCAACGATGGAGTTACTGTCGGCTCTCTATCTTGCCACGGCTTGATGAGGTTGACATGGTATACTTGGAATGGTTTTCGTCTTCCTGGTTGGTGAATTTTATAATTTACTTCACCAAGTTTCTCGACAACCTCATATGGCCCTTGCCATTTGGCCAAGAACTTGCTTTCCACCGTCGGAACTAACACAAGAACTCGGTCTCCCGGATTGAACTGCCTCACTCTTGCAGACCGGTTGTAGACTCTGGCCTGAGCTTCTTGTGCCTGGAGGAGGTGTTCTTTCACGATAGGCATCACCTTTGCAATCCTCTGCTGCATCAGGGCCACATGCTCAATGACGCTTCTGTGAGGCGTGACTTCGGCTTCCCAGGTTTCCTTGGCTATATCCAGGAGTCCTCGCGGATGTCGGCCATATAGAAGCTCAAATGGTGAGAACCCTGTGGAGGCCTGTGGAACTTCATGAATGGAAAACATCAGATAGGGTAAGAGACAATCCCAGTCTCTACCATCTTCCTCTATAGCTTTTCTCAGCATGCTCTTCAGTGTCTTGTTAAATCTCTCAACAAGGCCATCTGACTGGGGATGGTACACCGAGGTCCTCAACTGGGAGATTTTCAGGGCTTTGCATAACTCCCTCATCACTTTGCTCATGAAAGGTGTCCCCTGGTCAGTCAGGATCTCCTTCGGCAGACCTGTCCGGGAAAAGACATGGACCAACTCGCGGGCTATACTCTTCGAGGAAGAATTTCTCAAGGGAATTGCCTCAGGATAGCGTGTGGCATAGTCCAGGATGACTAATATATACTGATGGCCCCGGGCTGATTTAACTAAGGGACCAACCAAGTCCATGGCAATTCTCTCAAACGGCACCTCAATAATGGGCAGTGGCACAAGGGGGTTCCGGAAATGAGGAGTGGGAGCAGTTAGCTGACATGTAGGGCAGGACCTGCAATAGTTCACTATTTCCCGGTGACACCCAGGCCAATAGAACCTCTGCACAACCCGTTCCTGCGTTTTTTCCACCCCTAGGTGTCCACCCAAGATGTGTGAATGGGCCATGTCCAACACCTTCCGTCTATATGGACCCGGCACTACCAACTGCTCTACCAACTCCTCCCTTATTTTCGTGACCCGGTACAACAACTCCCCACTCATCAGAAAATGGGGAAATCTTGTGTCTGCCCCCGGCTCCTGTACCACCCCGTCAATAACTGTGACATTATTAAAGGCTTCCCTCAGAGTGGGGTCCCTATGTTGGGCAGTCCCAAAATTTTCACCGGTTACCTCTAACTCCAGAATGTCAGATGCAGGGGACACTTCCTCCTCATCCCCAACCAGAACACAAAAAGGAAACCTGTCTGACTCCGGGTGTGGCGACACCCTTCCAGGGTTCATTGGTTCCCTACTCTTGCTAGGGAGCTCAGAACCTTTTCCCCACAAATCCCAAAACAAACAGAAATCCCGGCCAATAATTATAGGGTGCAACAAGTCCTGAACGACGCCGACTATGTGGGACTCAGTGCCACATGCCGTTTCAATGTCCACCCTGACCATAGGGTAGTCCTTTGCATCACCATGTATGCACCGCACTCCGACCTTCTTTCCCGGGAGCAGGTGGAGAGGAAAAGTGGCCCTCACCAGGGTCACTAGGCTCCCCGAGTCTAACAGTGCCATTACTGCTCGACCGTTCACCTTTACAGGACACGCATGAGGTCCCTCGTTGGGCGGAGAGTTCACACTGCAGGCTGGATACGCATAGTATGAACAATGGCATCCCATGCTGCAGTCCATCTGCTCAGTGGTCTGGGAACAACGGGCAGCTATATGTCCTGGCCCGTGGCACCTCCAACAAACAATATCACCCGTAGGGACCTTGGGCACCACCTCCCCCTCCCTTTGTGACTTTGGACGCGCCACCCCTTTTTGGGACTCAGCTCCCTTCTGGGACCCCCAATACGGCATGGGTTGTCTCCTGGAGGAGCCTTCCAACCCTTGGTATCTCTCAACCAGTCCGATCAGCTCGTCGGCATTCTGGGGATCACCCTGGGCAACCCAAGTCTGTATGGACCTCGGGAGGGAATGCACAAACCGATCCATCATCACTCGTTCCACCATCTGTGCAGGTGTACACGACTCTGGCTGCAGCCATTTCTGGACCAGGTGCAACAGGTCAAACATTTGAGAGCGAGGCGGTTTGTCCCGGTGATAGGCCCAGCAGTGAACTCGCTGTGCCCTGACAGTCAGTGTCACCCCCAAACGTGCGAGAATCTCAACTTTCAATTTGTGATACTCTTTGGCATCCTGCAAGGCCAAATCATAGTACGCCTTCTGGGGTTCTCCCGTCAGGTATGGCGCCAGTACCTCTGCCCACTGCTCTGGCGGAAGTTTTTCCCTCTCAGCGACCCTCTCAAACACCGTCAGGAAGGCCTCAACATCATCCCCGGGAGTCATTTTCTGCAATGCGCGTCTTACCGTTGTAAGTACTCGGGCAGAAATCCGAGAGTGGACCCTCTGGGTCGTGACTCTAGAGCCCTCGGGGTCGAGCGGACCAGATGGAATCACCCCCTATACAGGGAGTGTTAGGAGCAGGACCTCGAGGGAATGGAGACACAACAGCTAGAGCCAAAGGGGCGACCCAAGATAAAGAAGGAAACCACAGGCTATAAGGATGGCAGGGAATAATAGGAAAACAAGACTTAACTGAAAATGACTGGAACACGGAACGGCAGAACACAGCAGGAACACGGACTGGCAGGGTACAGCAGGAACACGGACTGGCAGGACACAGCAGGAACACGGACTGGCAGGATAAAGCAGGAACACGGACTGGCAGGATACAGCAGGAACACGGACTGGCAGGATACAGCAGGAACACGGACAGGCAGGATACAGCAGGAACACGGGCTGGCAGGACACAGCAGGAACACGGACTGGCAGGATACAGCAGGAACACGGACTGGCAGGATACAGCAGGAACACGGACAGGCAGGACACAGCAGGAACACGGACAGGCAGGACACAGCAGGAACACGGACTGGCAGGATACTGAGACAAAGTAAAGACTGGGCAGAGAAAAGACACTGGTACAGGGGAGCCTAGGGCATAGGGACACTGACGGCAGACAGTGCACCTACAAAGCAAAGGCGTCTTACCTAGGAAGACGCCGGGAAGAAATAGTCGATGGGCGCCGCCATGTTGGGGCGGAGCTATCGGGTCGCGACCTCCCAGAGGGCTCAGCGCTGGAGGAGACGCGACCGCGCATGCGCAAAGACGCTGGACGCCGGGAGCCAGAGAAAGAAGCAGCAGAGCGGCGAGGAACGGGATCGCGAGTGTGCCGCTGGATGGAAGAAGATGGGTAAGTATGTGCGGGCGTGACAGTACCCCCCTCCTTAGTCCCCCTTTTTTTAAGGCTAGAAAGGAATCTTTTCATGATAAGGGGAGCATTGATGTTCTCTCGAGGCTCCCAGGACCTCTCCTCAGGACCAAATCCCTCCAAATCAATTAAAAAATAAGTTTTACCCCTAACTACCTTTTTGGCAAGAATATCTTTAACGTTAAAGATTCCATCAGAAGTACAGAGCTGAGGAGAGGGAGAGGTAGCGGAGTGAAAACGATTAAAGACTGCGGGTTTGAGAAGAGACACATGGAAGGCATTGGGAATGCGCAAAGAGGCAGGCAGCTTCAACTTATAACAGACATCATTAATGCGACTCAAGATAGGAAACGGACCAATATAGCGAGGACCCAGTTTGCAAGAGGGAATTTTAAGCTTGATATAGCGAGAGGAGAGCCAAACTTTATCACCCGGAGAATATGGCGGAGCATCCAAACGCCTCTTGTCAGCAAACTTTTTCATATTAAGGCTAGCTGTCTCAAGAGCCACTTTGGTCTCATTCCAATTTGTAGAGAATTCCCGGGACAAGAAATCCGCTGCCGGTACCCCCGAGGAGAGAGAAACAGGAAGAGGAATGTTCGGATGTTGACCATAGACTACAAAAAAGGGAGATTTGGAGGAAGACTCGCTGGGAAGATTGTTGTAAGAGAATTCAGCCCAGGGGAGAAGAGAGACCCAGTCATCTTGGTGTGCATTGGTGAAATGTCGCAGATATGTAGTCAAAACTTGATTAACTCGCTCCACTTGTCCGTTGGACTGAGGGTGATAGGCGGAAGAGAAGTCCAAGTTAACCTTTAATAGACTGCAGAGAGCTCTCCAAAAACGTGAGGTAAATTGTACTCCACGGTCAGAGACGATATGATGTGGGAAACCATGAAGACGGAAGACTTGGTGTAAAAAGATCTTTGCCAACTCAGGAGCGGAAAGCAGACCAGGCAATGCGATGAAGTGAGCCATTTTAGAGAACCGATCTACAACAACCAAGATGACAGAACAATTCGAGGAACAAGGTAGATCAGTGATGAAGTCCATAGCTATAAAACTCCAAGGAACGGAAGGTACAGGCAGAGGATGCAGGAGACCGGAAGGAGGCTGCCTAGGAACTTTATTTTTAGCACAAGAAGGACAAGAAGCGATGAATTTGGTGACGTCTTGTCGGAGAGATGGCCACAAGTAGTGCCGAGAGATAAGAGAAAGTGTTTTCTTGACTCCTATATGTCCTGCAATTTTGGAGGAGTGACCCCAACGTAAAACTCTCTCCTTGTCTTGATTAGCCACAAGAGTCTTGCCAGGAGGAGTTGAAATCACTCTTAGAGGAGCAAGAGTGACGATCTTCGTAGGATCAATGATGTGAGCCGGAGAATCCTCAATGTCCTGAGGCTGAAAGGATCTCGAAAGAGCATCCGCTTTGACATTCTTATTTCCGGGTCGGAAATGAAGCTCAAACTCAAATCGTCCGAAGAATAAAGACCATCTGGCTTGTCGTGGATTTAGTCTTTGGGCTGACTGAATATAGGCCAGATTCTTGTGGTCTGTGTAAATGGTGAATGGATGAAGAGACCCCTCAAGAAGATAACGCCATTCCTCCAAGGCTAGCTTGATAGCCAATAGTTCCTTATCCCCTATAGAGTAGTTACGCTCAGGAGCGGAAAAAGTTTTAGAAAAGAAACCACAGGTCACCAAACGTCCGGACGAAGATCTTTGCAAAAGTACTGCTCCAGCTCCAATAGAGGATGCGTCGACCTCAAGGACAAACGGTCTATTAGCATCAGGACGATGAAGCACAGGGGCCGTAGCGAAACTTTGTTTAAGGGACAGAAAGGACTCTTCAGCCTCAGGGGTCCAAAGACCGGAATTGACTCCCTTGCGAACTAGGGCAAAGATAGGCTTGGTCATGGAAGAAAAATGAGGAATAAATTGTCTATAGTAATTGGCAAAGCCAAGAAAACGTTGGAGTGCTTTTGTTCCAAGAGGACGAGGCCAATTCAGGACAGCCAAAACCTTCTCTGGATCCATCTCTAAGCCAGATCTTGAGACAATATACCCAAGGAAGGGAAGAGACGATTGTTCAAAGACGCACTTCTCAATCTTAGCGAACAGATGATTCTCTCTTAGCCTTTGCAGAACTCGGCGGACATCTCGCCTGTGAGTGGAGAGATCCGGAGAAAAGATGAGAATGTCGTCAAGGTAAACCACGACTGAGGAGTAGAGAAGATCCCGAAATACATCGTTCACAAATTCCTGGAAAACCGCGGGGGCGTTGCAGAGACCAAACGGCATAACCAAGTATTCGTAGTGACCGTCACGAGTATTGAAGGCAGTCTTCCACTCGTCGCCTGCACGAATACGAACCAGATTGTATGCGCCACGTAGATCTAATTTGGTAAAAATTTGCGCACCCCGCAGACGGTCGAAGAGTTCCGGAATGAGTGGCAGAGGATATTTGTTCTTCACCGTGATGTTGTTTAAGCCTCGATAATCAATGCAGGGGTGGAGAGAACCGTCTTTCTTCTTCACAAAAAAAAACCCTGCTCCAGCCGGTGAAGAAGACTTGCGAATGAATCCTTTAGCAAGATTTTCTTGAATGTACTCAGACATAGCTTGAGTCTCAGCAGGAGAGAGAGGATAGATTCTGCCCCTGGGCGGATTAGTTCCTGGCACGAGATCTATGAGACAATCATAGAGACGGTGAGGCGGAAGGCCCTCAGCCTCCTTCTTGTTGAAGACATCAGAAAAAGCGCTGTAGACACAGGGTAAAGCGGGAAGAGAAGAGGAAGGAGAAGAATTAGAGGAAGACCCCACAGGACGCACCGGCAGCAGACAACGTTCCCGACAAAGCTCACCCCAGCGCAAGATATTGCCATTGCGCCAATCTAAAACGGGCTCGTGGAACCGTAACCAAGGAAGACCTAAGAGCATAGGATGCGACAGACCCGCTAAAACATAAAATGCAATTCTCTCCTTGTGCAGAGCCCCAACTTGAAGTTCTACCTCAAGTGTTACTTGAGTAATGGTCTCTTGCAAAGGTTTACCATCCACAGATGCAAGAACCACAGGAGCCTCTAAGGTTTTGACTGGAATGGAGAATTTCAAAACCTCTTCCAACCTGATAAAATTCCCTGCTGCGTCCGAATCCACATACGCATCTAGAGAAATGCCCTTGCCCGCAATATGCAAAAGAACGGACAAAGTAAGGGGTTGAGAGGAATCACATACACCTAGGGAGGCCTCTCTTACCTGACCTAGGTGGAGGAGTTTTCCGGACGATCAGGGCAAGAGCGCAATAAATGAGCAGAACTTCCGCAGTAAAAACATAACCCCTGAGTGCGCCTCTCTTTACGACGTTGTTCGGACATCTTAAGACGGTCCACTTGCATAGGTTCTGGTGCGGACGCCTGAGAGGAGGTTCTAGGCTGAGGACTGAGTGGCTTACGGGTGGCAGAAGAAGGGCGAAGAGATCTCCGCTCGCGGGCGCGTTCTTGGAACCGAAGGTCAATACGGGTAGCTAAGGAAATTAATTCCTCCAAAACAGTAGGGGTGTCCCGACCAGCTAACTCATCTTTTATGCGCCCAGAGAGCCCCCGCCAGAAAGCACCCACCAACGCCTCATTGTTCCAGCCCAAGTCAGAGGAGAGGGTGCGGAACTGAATAGCGTACTGGCCTACGGATAACTATCCCTGATGGAGAGAAAATAGAGCTTCAGTTGTAGAGGCCAGACATCCAGGTTCGTCAAAGACAAGACGGAAAGTCTCCAAAAATTCAGACAACCGGGAGACTAGAGGATCGTCTCGCTCCCAGAGTGGATTAACCCATGCCAAGGCGTCACCCTCCAGATGGGAAATCAAAAACGCAACTTTGGACCGATCCGTCGGGTAATGCTGGGGCAGAAGCTCAAAGTGAAGACGGCATTGGTTTAGAAATCCTCGGCAGGACTTAGGATCCCCATTGTACCGAGGCGGTTTAGCCAAGCGGGGTGGAGGGTGGGACGCAGGAGCAGACGTAGAAGCGGCTGTCTGGATGGAAAGCAGCCGGTCGTCAATAGAAGACATATAACTAAGTATATGGGCCTGGGTGTCACGCTGCTGAGCTAACTCTTGCTGTAAGCCAACGAGTAGAGCGGTGTTGCCAGGATCGGTGGACTGGAGCGTGGACAAGCGAGAATCCATAGCTTTCATGAAAGACATCATGCGGGACTGATTCTCTCGCAAAAAGAGTAGCTCTTTCTGCGCAGCAGAGGCCCCAGCGGGGTCCATGGCCTTTGCTTACTGTAAGTACTCGGGCAGAAATCCGAGAGTGGACCCTCTGGGTCGTGACTCTAGAGCCCCCGGGGTCGAGCGGACCAGATGGAATCACCCCCTATACAGGGAGTGTTAGGAGCAGGACCTCGAGGGAATGGAGACACAACAGCTAGAGCCAAAGGGGCGACCCAAGATAAAGAAGGAAACCACAGGCTATAAGGATGGCAGGGAATAATAGGAAAACAAGACTTAACTGAAAATGACTGGAACACGGAACGGCAGAACACAGCAGGAACACGGACTGGCAGGGTACAGCAGGAACACGGACTGGCAGGACACAGCAGGAACACAGACTGGCAGGATACAGCAGGAACACGGACTGGCAGGATACAGCAGGAACACGGACTGGCAGAATACAGCAGGAACACGGACAGGCAGGATACAGCAGGAACACGGGCTGGCAGGACACAGCAGGAACACGGACTGGCAGGATACAGCAGGAACACGGACTGGCAGGATACAGCAGGAACACGGACAGGCAGGACACAGCAGGAACACGGACAGGCAGGACACAGCAGGAACACGGACTGGCAGGATACTGAGACAAAGTAAAGACTGGGCAGAGAAAAGACACTGGTACAGGGGAGCCTAGGGCATAGGGACACTGACGGCAGACAGTGCACCTACAAAGCAAAGGCGTCTTACCTAGGAAGACGCCGGGAAGAAATAGCCGATGGGCGCCGCCATGTTGGGGCGGAGCTATCGGGTCGCGACCTCCCAGAGGGCTCAGCGCTGGAGGAGACGCGACCGCGCATGCGCAAAGACGCTTGACGCCGGGAGCCAGAGAAAGAAGCAGCAGAGCGGCGAGGAACGGGATCGCGAGTGCGCCGGTGGATGGAAGAAGATGGGTAAGTATGTGCGGGCGTGACAACCATCTTCCGGACGTGGGTGTCATCAGCCAGACCTGGGGTTGGGGCGCTCGTCCTGCCCTGGATGGCGGTTGCCAGAAGCTGCATCTGCTGCCGTTGCTCCTGCTGGTTCTGTTGCATCTGCTGCCGATGCTCCTGCTGGCTCTGCCGTTGCTCCTGCTGGTTCTGTTGTATCTGCTGCTGGCTCTGTTGTATCTGCTGCATCAACAGCCTGTTGGTCTCTTGCTGCCGTTGCTCCTGCTGTGACTGCAACTGGACCAAGTGTTTCAGCAGGTCCTCCATTTTCCCCGGCAATGCTTGCTGGCTTACAACAGACTTGACCCAGGACATTCAATAATAGACTTACGTCTTCCGCTGGGAACGCTGCCCGCACGTCTACCACCAATTGTAGGGATTTCACTCACTCAGGTGCGACAACTGACACTCAGGAGGCACGTTCCTTTAAAAGTTCACAGGGTTTATTACTTCATAAACCACATGGCAAAATAACAGCAAATAGCCTTTAGCTCAGGAAAAGAAAACAAAGTGTCCAGTCCATCAGGCTCAGTCCTGGAGCCTTCACTGTTATGATTAGGTAATTCAGTACCACAATGGACATAGAAGTCAGAGCACATACAGTGACCTGACAATAACCCAAAAACATAGAACTAGCTCTGAGACGTGGGAACTCTGCTGACCGCAATCCCTAATCCTCTCCAACCACACTAGAGGCAGCCGTGGATTGCGCCTAACGCTCCCTATGCAACTCGGCACAGCCTGAGAAACTAGCTAGCCTGAAGATAGAAAATAAGCCTACCTTGCCTCAGAGAAATACCCCAAAGGAAAAGGCAGCCCCCCACATATAATGACTGTGAGTTAAGATGAAAAGACAAACGTAGAGATGAAATAGATTTAGCAAAGTGAGGCCCGACTTTCTGAACAGAGCGAGGATAGGAAAGGTAACTTTGCGGTCAACACAAAACCCTACAAACAACCACGCAAAGGGGGCAAAAAGACCCTCCGTACCGACTAACGGCACGGAGGTAGACCCTCTGCGTCCCAGAGCTTCCAGCAAGCAAGAAAAACCAAATAATCAAGCTGGACAGAAAAAAACAGAAAACAAAAATAACACAAGAGCAACTTAGCTATGCAGAGCAGCAGGCCACAGGAACGATCCAGGAGGAAGCAAGTCCAATACTAGAACATTGACTGGAGGCCAGGATCAAAGCACTAGGTGGAGTTAAATAGAGCAGCACCTAACGACTTCACCACATCACCTGAGGAAGGAAACTCAGAAGCCGCAGTACCACTTTCCTCCACCAACGGAAGCTCATAGAGAGAATCAGCCGAAGTACCACTTGGGACCAGAGGAGGGAGCTCTGCCACAGAATTCACAACAGTACCCCCCCCTTGAGGAGGGGTCACCGAACCCTCACCAGAGCCCCCAGGACGACCAGGATGAGCCATATGAAAGGCACGAACAAGATCGGTGAGCATGGACATCAGAGGCAAAGACCCAGGAATTATCTTCCTGAGCATAACCCTTCCACTTAACCAGATACTGGAGTTTCCGTCTTGAAACACGAGAATCCAAAATCTTCTCCACAATATACTCCAACTCCCCCTCCACCAAAACCGGGGCAGGAGGATCAACAGATGGAACCATAGGTGCCACGTATCTCCGCAATAATGACCTATGGAATACGTTATGGATGGAAAAAGAATCTGGAAGGGTCAAACGAAAAGACACAGGATTAAGAACCTCAGAAATCCTATACGGACCAATGAAACGAGGTTTAAACTTAGGAGAGGAAACCTTCATAGGAATATGACGAGAAGACAACCAAACCAAATCCCCAACACGAAGTCGGGGACCCACACAGCGTCTGCGATTAGCAAAACGTTGAGCCTTCTCCTGGGACAAGGTCAAATTGTCCACTACATGAGTCCAAATCTGCTGCAACCTGTCCACCACAGTATCCACACCAGGACAGTCCGAAGACTCAACCTGCCCTGAAGAGAAATGAGGATGGAACCCAGAGTTGCAGAAAAACGGCGAAACCAAGGTAGCCGAGCTGGCCCGATTATTAAGGGCGAACTCAGCCAAAGGCAAAAAGGACACCCAGTCATCCTGATCAGCAGAAACAAAGCATCTCAGATATGTTTCCAAGGTCTGATTGGTTCGTTCGGTCTGGCCATTAGTCTGAGGATGGAAAGCCGAGGAAAAAGACAAGTCAATGCCCATCCTAGCACAAAAGGCTCGCCAAAACCTCGAAACAAACTGGGAACCTCTGTCAGAAACAATATTCTCTGGAATGCCATGTAAACGAACCACATGCTGGAAGAATAATGGCACCAAATCAGAGGAGGAAGGTAATTTAGACAAGGGTACCAGATGGACCATCTTAGAGAAGCGATCACAAACTACCCAAATGACTGACATTTTTTGAGAGACGGGAAGATCTGAAATAAAATCCATAGAGATATGTGTCCAAGGCCTCTTCGGGACCGGCAAGGGCAAAAGCAACCCACTGGCACGAGAACAGCAGGGCTTAGCCCAAGCACAAATCCCACAGGACTGCACAAAAGAACGCACATCCCGCGACAGAGATGGCCACCAAAAGGATCTAGCCACTAACTCTCTGGTACCAAAGATTCCAGGATGACCAGCCAACACCGAACAATGAACCTCAGAGATAACTTTATTCGTCCACCTATCAGGGACAAACAGTTTCTCCGCTGGGCAACGATCAGGTTTATTAGCCTGAAATTTTTGCAGCACCTGCCGCAAATCAGGGGAGATGGCAGACACAATTACTCCTTCTTTGAGAATACCTGCCGGCTCAGACAAACCCGGAGAGTCGGGCACAAAACTCCTAGACAGGGCATCCGCCTTCACATTTTTAGAGCCCAGAAGGTACGAAATCACAAAGTCAAAACGGGCGAAAAACAGCGACCAACGAGCCTGTCTAGGATTCAACCGCTTGGCAGACTCGAGATAAGTCAAGTTCTTATGATCAGTCAAGACCACCACGCGATGCTTAGCTCCTTCAAGCCAATGACGCCACTCCTCGAATGCCCACTTCATGGCCAGCAACTCTCGATTGCCAACATCATAATTTCGCTCAGCAGGCGAAAACTTCCTGGAAAAGAAGGCGCATGGTTTCATCACCGAGCAATCAGAACTTCTCTGCGACAAAACAGCCCCTGCTCCAATCTCAGAAGCATCAACCTCGACCTGGAACGGAAGCGAAACATCTGGTTGACACAACACAGGGGCAGAAGAAAAACGACGCTTCAACTCTTGAAAAGCTTCCACCGCAGCAGAAGACCAATTGACCACATCAGCACCCTTCTTGGTCAAATCGGTCAATGGTTTAGCAATACTAGAAAAATTGCAGATGAAGCAACGATAAAAATTAGCAAAGCCCAGGAACTTTTGCAGACTTTTCAGAGATGTCGGCTGAGTCCAATCATGGATGGCCTGGACCTTAACAGGGTCCATCTCGATAGTAGAAGGGGAAAAAATGAACCCCAAAAATGAAACCTTCTGAACACCAAAGAGACACTTTGATCCCTTCACAAACAAAGAATTAGCACGCAGGACCTGAAACACCATTCTGACCTGCTTCACATGAGACTCCCAATCATCCGAGAAGACCAAAATATCATCCAAGTATACAATCAGGAATTTATCCAGGTACTCTCGGAAGATGTCATGCATAAAGGACTGAAACACTGATGGAGCATTGGCAAGTCCGAATGGCATTACTAGGTACTCAAAATGGCCCTCGGGCGTATTAAATGCAGTTTTCCATTCATCGCCTCGCTTAATACGCACAAGATTATATGCACCATGAAGATCTATCTTGGTGAACCAATTAGCCCCCTTAATCCGAGCAAACAAATCAGATAACAGCGGCAAGGGGTACTGAAATTTAACCGTGATCTTATTTAGAAGGCGGTAATCTATACAAGGTCTCAGCGAACCATCCTTCTTGGCCACAAAAAAGAACCCCGCTCCCAACGGCGACGATGACGGGCGAATATGCCCCTTCTCCAAGGACTCCTTCACGTAACTCCGCATAGCGGCGTGCTCAGGCACAGATAAATTAAACAGTCGACCTTTTGGGAATTTACTACCAGGAATCAAATCGATAGCACAATCACAATCCCTATGCGGAGGTAGGGTATCGGACTTGGGCTCATCAAATACATCCCGGTAATCAGACAAGAATTCTGGGACCTCAGAAGGGGTGGATAACGAAATAGACAGAAATGGGACATCACCATGTACCCCCTGACAACCCGAGCTGGACACAGACATGGATTTCCAATCCAATACTGGATTATGGACTTGTAGCCATGGCAACCCCAACACGACCACATCATGCAGATTATGCAACACCAGAAAGCGAATAACCTCCTGATGTGCAGGAGCCATGCACATGGTCAGCTGGGTCCAATACTGAGGCTTATTCTTGGCCAAAGGCGTAGCATCAATTCCTCTCAATGGAATAGGACACTGCAAGGGCTCCAAGAAAAACCCACAACGCCTAGCATACTCCAAGTCCATCAAATTCAGGGCAGAGCCTGAATCCACAAATGCCATGACAGAATAAGATGACAAAGAGCAGATCAAGGTAACGGACAAAAGAAATTTTGACTGTACCGTACCAATGGTGGCAGACCTAGCGAACCGCTTAGTGCGCTTAGGACAATCAGAGATAGCATGAGTGGAATCACCACAGTAGAAACACAGCCCATTCTGACGTCTGTGTTCTTTCCGTTCAACTCTGGTCAAAGTCCTATCGCACTGCATAGGCTCAGGTTTATGCTCAGATAATACCGCCAAATGGTGCACAGATTTACGCTCACGCAAGCGTCGACCGATCTGAATGGCCAAAGACATAGACTCATTCAGACCAGCAGGCATAGGAAATCCCACCATGACATCCTTAAGGGCTTCAGAGAGACCCTTTCTGAAAATAGCTGCGAGCGCACCTTCATTCCATTGAGTGAGCACGGACCACTTTCTAAATTTCTGACAATATACCTCTATCTCATCCTGACCCTGACACAGAGTCAGTAAATTTTTCTCAACCTGATCCACTGAATTAGGTTCATCGTACAGCAATCCGAGCGCCAGAAAAAACGCATCAATATTACATAATGCAGGATCTCCTGGCGCAAGAGAAAATGCCCAGTCCTGAGGGTCGCCACGTAAAAAAGAAATAATGATCCTGACTTGTTGAACTGGGTCACCAGAGGAGCGAGGTTTCAAAGCCAGAAATAGTTTACAATTATTTTTGAAACTCAGAAATTTAGTTCTATCTCCAAAAAACAAATCAGGAATAGGAATTCTTGGTTCTAACATAGAATTCTGAACCACAAAGTCTTGAATATTTTGTACTCTTGCCGTGAGCTGATCCACACATGAAGACAGACCTTTAATGTCCATCGCTACACCTGTGTCCTGAACCACCCAAATGTCTAGGGGAAAAAAAAGGCAAAACACAGTGCAGAGAAAAAAAAATGGTCTCAGAACTTCTTTTTTCCCTCTACTGAGAATCATTAGTACTTTGGGCCTCCAGTACTGTTATGATTAGGTAATTCAGTACCACAATGGACATAGAAGTCAGAGCACATACAGTGACCTGACAATAACCCAAAAACATAGAACTAGCTCTGAGACGTGGGAACTCTGCTGACCGCAATCCCTAATCCTCTCCAACCACACTAGAGGCAGCTGTGGATTGCGCCTAACGCTCCCTATGCAACTCGGCACAGCCTGAGAAACTAGCTAGCCTGAAGATAGAAAATAAGCCTACCTTGCCTCAGAGAAATACCCCAAAGGAAAAGGCAGCCCCCCACATATAATGACTGTGAGTTAAGATGAAAAGACAAACGTAGAGATGAAATAGATTTAGCAAGGTGAGGCCCGACTTTCTGAACAGAGCGAGGATAGGAAAGGTAACTTTGCGGTCAACACAAAACCCTACAAACAACCACGCAAAGGGGGCAAAAAGACCCTCCGTACCGACTAACGGCACGGAGGTGCACCCTCTGCGTCCCAGAGCTTCCAGCAAGCAAGAAAAACCAAATAATCAAGCTGGACAGAAAAAACAGAAAACAAAATAACACAAGAGCAACTTAGCTATGCAGAGCAGCAGGCCACAGGAACGATCCAGGAGGAAGCAAGTCCAATACTAGAACATTGACTGGAGGCCAGGATCAAAGCACTAGGTGGAGTTAAATAGAGCAGCACCTAACGACTTCACCCCATCACCTGAGGAAGGAAACTCAGAAGCCGCAGTACCACTTTCCTCCACCAACGGAAGCTCATAGAGAGAATCAGCCGAAGTACCACTTGTGACCACAGGAGGGAGCTCTGCCACAGAATTCACAACACTTCACACACTCAGGAGGGTTTTCACCTCCACACATATCTGCTGTGTTAAGCATTAGCCTGTCTTATATAGAGCTAACCACACCCAGTAACCCATCACATGATTAGCCATGTGGTCTGACATCACCACAGGTCCTGAAACACATATATATATATACATGGTTATGTGCAACAAAGAAATACTTTAGGCTACATTACAGCAACAAGGCACTTATGTGGCACATACCTCCCGTCAACTACACACCCTTTAGCCATGCTACAATACATAGTAACATAGTAACATAGTTAGTAAGGCCGAAAAAAGACATTTGTCCATCCAGTTCAGCCTATATTCCATCATAATAAATACCCAGATCTACGTCCTTCTACAGAACCTAATAATTGTATGATACAATATTATTCTGCTCCAGGAAGACATCCAGGCCTCTCTTGAACCCCTCGACTGAGTTCGCCATCACCACCTCCTCAGGCAAGCAATTCCAGATTCTCACTGCCCTAACAGTAAAGAATCCTCTTCTATGTTGGTGGAAAAACCTTCTCTCCTCCAGACGCAAAGAATGCCCCCTTGTGCCCGTCACCTTCCTTGGTATAAACAGATCCTCAGCGAGATATTTGTATTGTCCCCTTATATACTTATACATGGTTATTAGATCGCCCCTCAGTCGTCTTTTTTCTAGACTAAATAATCCTAATTTCGCTAATCTATCTGGGTATTGTAGTTCTCCCATCCCCTTTATTAATTTTGTTGCCCTCCTTTGTACTCTCTCTAGTTCCATTATATCCTTCCTGAGCACCGGTGCCCAAAACTGGACACAGTACTCCATGTGCGGTCTAACTAGGGATTTGTACAGAGGCAGTATAATGCTCTCATCATGTGTATCCAGACCTCTTTTAATGCACCCCATGATCCTGTTTGCCTTGGCAGCTGCTGCCTGGCACTGGCTGCTCCAGGTAAGTTTATCATTAACTAGGATCCCCAAGTCCTTCTCCCTGTCAGATTTACCCAGTGGTTTCCCGTTCAGTGTGTAATGGTGATATTGATTCCCTCTTCCCATGTGTATAACCTTACATTTATCATTGTTAAACCTCATCTGCCACCTTTCAGCCCAAGTTTCCAACTTATCCAGATCCATCTGTAGCAGAATACTATCTTCTCTTGTATTAACTGCTTTACATAGTTTTGTATCATCTGCAAATATCGATATTTTACTGTGTAAACCTTCTACCAGATCATTAATGAATATGTTGAAGAGAACAGGTCCCAATACTGACCCCTGCGGTACCCCACTGGTCACAGCGACCCAGTTAGAGACTATACCATTTATAACCACCCTCTGCTTTCTATCACTAAGCCAGTTACTAACCCATTTACACACATTTTCCCCCAGGCCAAGCATTCTCATTTTGTGTACCAACCTCTTGTGCGGCACGGTATCAAACGCTTTGGAAAAATACATACATCTATACATACATACATCTATACATACATCCATCTATACATACATACATCTATACATACATACATACATTCATACATCTATGCATACATACATCCATCTATACATACATACATACATCTATACATCCATCCATCTATACATACATACATACATCTATACATACATGCATCCATCTATACATACATACATACATCTATACATACATACATCTATACATGCATACATCTATACATACATACATCTATACATACATACATCTATACATCCATCCATCTATACATACATACATACATCTATACATACATACTGTACATACATCTATACATACATACATCTATACATCCATCCATACATCCATCTATACATACATCCATACATACATCCATCCATCTATACATACATACATATATCCATACATACATACATCTATACATACATCTATACATACATCCAAACATCTATACATACATCCATACATCCATCTATACATACATACATACATACATGCATACATCTATACATACATACATCTATACATACATACATCTATACATACATACATCTATACATCCATACATCCATCCATCTATACATACATACATCTATACATACATACATCTATACATACATACTGTACATACAGCTATACATACATACATCTATACATCCATCCATACATCCATCTATACATACATCCATACATACATCCATCCATCTATACATACATACATATATCCATACATACATACATCTATACATACATCTATACATCCATCCATACATCTATACATACATCCATCTATACATACATACATACATCTATACATACATACAAGATTCAAGATTCAAAGAAGCTTTATTGGCAGGACCAAATACACATCAGTTTTGCCAAAGCAAGTGTATACAGGTCCTTCTCAAAAAATTAGCATATAGTGTTAAATTTCATTATTTACCATAATGTAATGATTACAATTAAACTTTCATATATTATAGATTCATTATCCACCAACTGAAATTTGTCACGTCTTTTATTGTTTTAATACTGATGATTTTGGCATACAACTCCTGATAACCCAAAAAACCTGTCTCAATAAATTAGCATATTTCACCCATCCAATCAAATAAAAGTGTTTTTTAATAACAAACAAAAAAACCATCAAATAATAATGTTCAGTTATGCACTCAATACTTGGTCGGGAATCCTTTGGCAGAAATGACTGCTTCAATGCGGCGTGGCATGGAGGCAATCAGCCTGTGACACTGCTGAGATGTTATGGAGGCCCAGGATGCTTCAATAGCGGCCTTAAGCTCATCCAGAGTGTTGGGTCTTGCGTCTCTCAACTTTCTCTTCACAATATCCCACAGATTCTCTATGGGGTTCAGGTCAGGAGAGTTGGCAGGCCAATTGAGCACAGTAATACCATGGTCAGTAAACCATTTACCAGTGGTTTTGGCACTGTGAGCAGGTGCCAGGTCGTGCTGAAAAATGAAATCTTCATCTCCATAAAGCATTTCAGCCGATGGAAGCATGAAGTGCTCCAAAATCTCCTGATAGCTAGCTGCATTGACCCTGCCCTTGATGAAACACAGTGGACCAACACCAGCAGCTGACATGGCACCCCACACCATCACTGACTGTGGGTACTTGACACTGGACTTCAGGCATTTTGGCATTTCCTTTTCCCCAGTCTTCCTCCAGACTCTGGCACCTTGATTTCCGAATGACATGCAAAATTTGCTTTCATCAGAAAAAAGTACTTGGGACCACTTAGCAACAGTCCAGTGCTGCTTCTCTGTAGCCCATTTCGGCACCTGTAGCCCATTTCCTGCACACGCCTGTGCACGGTGGCTCTGGATGTTTCCACACCAGACTCAGTCCACTGCTTCCTCAGGTTCCCCAAGGTCTGGAATCGGTCCTTCTCCACAATCTTCCTCAGGGTCCGGTCTCCTCTTCTCGTTGTACAGCGTTTTCTGCCACATTGTTTCCTTCCAACAGACTTACCATTGAGGTGCCTTGATACAGCACTCTGGGAACAGCCTATTTGTTGAGAAATTTCTTTCTGGGTCTTACCCTCTTGCTTGAGGGTGTCAATGATGGCCTTCTTGACATCTGTCAGGTCGCTAGTCTTACCCATGATGGGGGTTTTGAGTAATGAACCAGGCAGGGAGTTTATAAAAGCCTCAGGTATCTTTTGCATGTGTTTAGAGTTAATTAGTTGATTCAGAAGATTAGGGTAATAGGTCGTTTAGAGAACCTTTTCTTGATATGCTAATTTATTGAGACAGGTTTTTTGGGTTATCAGGAGTTGTATGCCAAAATCATCAGTATTAAAACAATAAAAGACGTGACAAATTTCAGTTGGTGGATAATGAATCTATAATATATGAAAGTTTAATTGTAATCATTACATTATGGTAAATAATGAAATTTAACACTATATGCTAATTTTTTGAGAAGGACCTGTAAAGGCAATAGGGATAGGGACTGTGGGGATGTTGGGTAGGAGCTGTAGGGAGGGTGGATGGGGGCAGATCCATTGTGGGGGCTATAGTCCATGGCATAGGGGAGGTGGATGGGGCAGATCCAGGGTGGGGGCCATAGTCCATGGCATAGGGGAGGTGGATGGGGGCAGATCCAGGGTAAGGGCTATAGTCCATGGCATAGGGGAGGTGGATGGGGCAGATCCAGGGTGGGGGCTATAGTCCATGGTATAGGGGAGGTGGATGGGGCAGATCCAGGGTGGGGGCTATAGTCCATGGTATAGGGGAGGTGGATGGGGCAGATCCAGGGTGGGGGCTATAGTCCATGGCATAGGGGAGGTGGATGGGGCAGATCCAGGGTGGGGGCTATAGTCCATGGCATAGGGGAGGTGGATGGGGCAGATCCAGGGTGGGGGATATAGTCCATGGCATCATAGTTCTCTTTCTCGCAGTCTATGAGATTCGCTCACATACCGCGCTGCTATCTCCACTGCTCTCTCTTCTTCTCCCAGCAAGATATATGTTTTCTCTTCCTCCTTCATGGTGATGAAGTCTGGGAAGAGATGTGAGAGTCTCTTGAAGTGAGTGTCCCTCACTGCTGAGTATTTGGAGCAATGTAGCAGGAAGTGGGTTTCATCCTCTATGGCCTCCTGATCACAGTGTTGGCACAGTCTTTCATCTATACATACATACATCTATACATACATACATCCATACATCCATCCATACATCTATACATCCATCCATCCATACATCCATCTATACATACATACATACATACATACATCTATACATACATACATCTATACATACATACATCCACCCATACTTCCATCTATACATCTATACATTCATCATCCATACATACATCTATACATCCATCCATACATCCATCTATACATACATCCATCTATACATACATCCATCCATCTATACATACATCCATCCATCCAAACATACATACATCTATGCATCCATCCATACATCCATCTATACATCCATCCATCCATCCATCCATACATACATACATCTATACATACATACATACATACATACATACATACATACATCTATACATCCATCCATCCATACATCTATACAGTCATGGACAAAAATTTTGAGAATGAGACAAATATTAATTTTTCCAAAGTCTACTGCTTCATTTTTTCTAATGGCAATTTGCATATACTCCTGAATGTCAGAGTGATCAGCTTAACAGCAATTACTGTACTTGCAAAGTCAATATTTGCCCAGAAAATGAACTTTATCCCCCAAAACACATTTCAACATCATTGCAGTCCTGCCTTAAAAGGAGCAGCTAACATCGTTTTAGTGATTGATCCATTAACACAGGTGTGGGTGTTGATGAGGACAGGGCTGACGATCAATCAGTCATGATTAAGTAAGAATGACATCACTGGACACTTTAAAAGGAGGCTGGTGCTTGGTATCATTGTTTCTCTTCAGTTAACCATGGTTATCTCTAAAGAAACACGTGCAGCCATCATTGCACTGCACAAAAATGGCCTAACAGGGAAGAGTATCGCAGCTACAAAGATTGCACCTCAGTCAACAATCTATCGCATCATCAAGAACTTCAAGGAGAGAGCTTCCATTGTTGTCAAAAAGCCTCCAGGGCGCCCAAGAAAGACCAGCAAGCGCCAGGACCGTATCTTAAAACTGTTTCAGCTGCGGGATCGGACTACCAGCAGTGCCGAGCTTGCTCAGGAATGGCAGCAGGCTGGTGTGAGTGCTTCTGCAAGCACTGTGAGGCGGAGACTCTTTGAGCAAGGCCTGGTTTCAAGGAGGGCAGCAAAGAAGCCACTTCTCTCCAGAAAAAACATCAGGGACCGACTGATATTCTGCAAAAGGTACAGGGAATAGACTGCTGAGGACTGGGGCAAAGTCATTTTCTCTGATGAATCCCCTTTTCGATTGTTTGGGACATCTGGAAGACAGCTTATTCGGAGAAGAAGAGGTGAGTGCTACCACCAGTCTTGTCTCATGCCAACTGTAAAGCATCCTGAAACCATTCATGTGTGGGGTTGCTTCTCAGCCAAGGGAATCGGCTCACTCACAGTCTTGCCTAAAAACACAGCCATGAATAAAGAATGGTACCAGAATGTCCTCCAAGAGCAACTTCTCCCAACCGTCCAAGAGCAGTTTGGCGCCCAACAATGCCTTTTCCAGCATGATGGAGCACCTTGCCATAAAGCAAAGGTGATAACTAAATGGCTCATGGAACAAAACATAGAGATTTTGGGTCCATGGCCTGGAAACTCCCCAGATCTTAATCCCATTGAGAACTTGTGGTCAATCATCAAGAGACGGGTGGACAAACAAAAACCAACAAATTCTGGCAAAATGCAAGCATTGATTATGCAAGAATGGACTGCTATCAGTCAGGATTCGGTCCAGAAGTTGATTGAGAGCATGCTAGGGAGAATTGCAGAGTTATTGAAGAAGAAGGGTCAACACTGCAAATATTGACTTGCTGCATTAACTCATTCTAACTGTCAATATAACCTATTGGTACTCATAATATGATTGCAATTATATTTCTGTATGTGATATAAACATCAGACAAACACTAATAAAAACCAGAGGGCAGCAGATCATGTGAAAATATAATTTTGGTGTCATTTTTAAAACTTTTGGCCATGACTGTACATCCATCCATACATCCATCTATACATACATCCATCCATCTATACATACATCCATACATCTATACATCCATCCATCTATACATACATCTATACATACATGCATCTATACATACATACATGCATCTATACATACATACACACATCCATCTATACATACATCCATCCATACATACATACATACATACGCACATATATGCACATATATACACATATCTATATATCTATACACGCACACACATCAATAATATAACGCTGGGAGCGTCACTCTGTCCGAAGCCTTTATAGACTGCGCAAGCGCCGGCGCAGTCTGGCCCTCACAGAGTGACGCTCCCAGGAGATCGCGGTATGCGTAAACACTGAACGCACACCGCGATCTCCACCGGAGAGTCAGGGACCGCCAGGAGGGTAAGTATACTCACCTGTCCCCCGTTCCAGCGCTGCGTGCGGCTCCGTCTCCCGGGTCCTCTGCTCTGACGTTCACAGTTCAGAGGGTGCGATGACGCGCTTAATGCGCGCCGGCGCCGCCCTCTGACTGAACAGTCACAGCCAGAGGAGCCGGAAGATGGTGGCGCGCAGCGGTGGAACGGGACAGGCAGGTGAGTATAGCAAGTGCTGGGGGGCCTGAGCTAGCGGTGACTCCGGCACCTGACCCCCACAGCGCGCCGGTGTCCCCGCCTGCTCAGGCCCCCAGCACTCGGCGCCCAGCGACGATAGGTGAGTATGGTATTTTTTTTTTATATATATATGGCAGCATCTTATGGGGGGCATATACAATGAAGCATCTTATGGGGGGCATATACAATGAAGCATCTTATGGGGGGCATATAATACAATGGAGCATCTTATGGGGGCCATAAACCTTTATGGAGCAGTGTACAGGGGCATACACACTGGAGCGTCTTATGGGGGCCATAAACCTTTATGGAGCAGTGTACGGGGGCATACACACTGGAGCGTCTTATGGGGGCCATAAACCTTTATGGAGCTGTGTACGGGGGTATACACACTGGAGCGTCTTATGGGGGCCATAAACCTTTATGGAGCAGTGTACGGGGGGGCATACACACTGGAGCGTCTTATGGGGGCCATAAACCTTTATGGAGCTGTGTACGGGGGCATACACACTGGAGCGTCTTAGGGGGGCCATAAACCTTTATGGAGCAGTGTACGGGGGCATACACACTGGAGCGTCTTAGGGGGGCCATAAACCTTTATGGAGCAGTGTACGGGGGCATTCACACTGGAGCGTCTTATGGGGGCCATAAACCTTTATGGAGCAGTGTACGGGGGCATTCACTATGGAGCATCTTATGGGGGCCATAAACCTTTATGGAGCAGTGTACGGGGGGCATACACTATGGAGCATCTTATGGGGGCCATAAACCATAATGGAGCAGTGTACGGGGGCATATACTATGGAGCATCTTATGGGGGCCATCAACCATAATGGAGCAGCGTATGGGGCATATGGATGGGAGAAGCAAATTAAAGAATGGTGGCGCAGGATGGGAGCAGCACATGACAGAATAGGGCAGCACATGACAGAACGGGGGTGCAGGATGGAAGCAGCACATGACAGAACGGGGTGCAGGATGGAAGCAGCACATGACAGAACGGGCGCAGGATGGGAGCAGCACATGACAGAACAGGGGCACAGGATGGGAGCAGCACATGACAGAACAGGGGCACAGAATGGGAGCAGCACATGACAGGATGGGAGCAGCACATGACAGAATGGAGGCGCAGGATGTGTGCAGAACATGTCAGAATAGAGGCGCAGGATGGGAGCAGCACATGTCACAATGGGGGCGCAGGATGGGAGCAGCACATGACAGAATTGGGGCGCAGGATGGGTGCAACACATGACAGAATGGGGGCGCAAGATGGGTGCAACACATGGCAGGATGGGGGCGCAGGATGGGTGCAGCACATGACAGGATGGGGACGCAGGATGGAGCAGCTCATGACAGGATGGGGACGCAGGATGGAGCAGCTCATGACAGGATGGGGACGCAGGATGGAGCAGCACATACCAGGATGGAGACCATATACCAATATAGATGCTCGCCACCCAGGCGTAGAACGGGTTCAATAGCTAGTATAGATATATATCTATATATATAATTGTCTAAGGGTTTTTCCGTCTGTCTGTCCTGGAAATCCCGCGTTTGATTGGTCGAGGCCGCCAGGCCTCGACCAATCAGCGACGGGCACAGTATCGACGTAGAAATCCCGCGTCTCTGATTGGTCGAGGCCACCATCAGCAACGGGCACAGCGACAATGATGTCAAAGGACGTAGAAATCCCACGTTTCTGATTCAGCGACGGGCACAGTATCGACGTAGATGTCATAATGGTTGCCATGGCGACGATGATGTCATAAAGGTTGCCTCGACCAATCAGCGACGACTGCGCAGGCGCAAGCACAGTCTGGGCCTCACAGAGTGACGCTCCCGGGAGATCGCGGTGTGCGTTCACACTGAACGCACACCGCGATCTCCAACAGAGAAGCAGGGACCGCCAGGAGGGTGCGTATCGGCCATATTCACCTGTCCTCCGTTCCACCGCTGAGCGCCGCCATCTTCCCGGTCTTCGGCCTGTGACCTTCAGTTCAGAGGGCGCGATGACGCGCTTAATGCGCGCCGGCGCCGCCCTCTGACTGAACAGTCACAGCCAGGAGACCGGGAAGATGGCGGCGCGCAGCGGTGGAACGGGACAGACAGGCGAGTATAGTAAATGCTGGGGGGCCTGAGCTGGCGGAGATACCGGCACCTGACCCCCACAGCGCGCCGGTGTCTCCGCCTGCTCAGGCCCCCCAGCACTCGGCGCCGAGCGGGTCAGAGGCAGTATGGGGACGCAGGATGGAGCAGCACATGACAGGATGGGGACGCAGGATGGAGCAGCGCATGACAGGATGGGGACGCAGGATGGAGCAGCCCATGACAGGATGGGGACGCAGGATGGAGCAGCACATGACAGGATGGGGACGCAGGATGGAGCAGCCCATGACAGGATGGGGACGCAGGATGGAGCAGCGCATGACAGGATGGGGACGCAGGATTGAGCAGCGCATGACAGGATGGGGACGCAGGATGGAGCAGCGCATGACAGGATGGGGACGCAGGATGGAGCAGCGCATGACAGGATGGGGACGCAGGATGGAGCAGCGCATGACCTGATGGGGACGCAGGATGGAGCAGCGCATGACAGGATGGGGACGCAGGATGGAGCAGCGCATGACAGGATGGGGACGCAGGATGGAGCAGCGCATGACAGGATGGAGACCATATACCAATATAAATGCTCACCACCCGGGCGTAGAACGGGTTCAATAGCATAATATAAAAAAAAAATATATATATATATATATATATATATATATATATATATATATATATATATATATATATATATATATATATATATATATATATATATATATATATAAATTACCGGCTTTTCAAAGGACAGCAGTGCGTTAAAATTGGACAGCAATACGGATGTTGCGATAAAAAAAAAAAATCTCATGACAATCGCATAGGTTACATCCGTTTTTTCGGTCCAGATTACGGACCGTTTTTTTCTGCCAAGTGGAAAGGAGCCCTTACAGCATGCACAGTTACAGCCGCGGGCTTCCAGCACACATCCTACTTACCATCCCCGCACCCTCGCTGCATCTCTTTCAAGCGCCAGCAGCTCTTCCAGCCGAGCGATCACATGACCCCGCTTATTAAGGTAATGGATATTCACCTCTCTCCACTCCCATAGGTGTGGACTGAATACTCATTACCTTAATGAGCAGGGAGACATGAGCTGCTGGGGCTGGAACTAGATGCAGCGAGGGCACGTGGGAAAGGTAAGTAGGATGTTTTTTTTTTGTTTTGTTTTTTTAATATAGGAACCATGCATACAAGGACAGGTATAGGGAGCCATGCAGACAAGGACAGGGATGAAAGGACAATGCATACCCGGTTTATACTCGAGTCAATATGTTTTCCCAGTTTATCGTGGCAAAATTAGGTGCCTCAGCTTATACTCGGGTCGACTTGTACTCGAGCATATACAGTATATTTGCATCTCAAGGGCTGTGCTCAGTATTTTGCTAGTGAAGACATAAATAAGGTGGAAATGTTCTTATATCAGATCCCATTTGAAAAAAGTAATGTGTCAGAGTGCAAATCCCCAGAGCGAAGAGGAAAGGCTGGAAAAGTTTGGATATTTTTAGAACTGCGAGTGTCACTGTGGAGTGTGACACAGGCTGTAACTTAGTACAAGATAGGTAATGTACTTTCAAGAGGTATTTAAAAATGCAGCATATGAACATGGACTTGGGGGCAATTATTTGTGATCCATTCAACATTTTTCAGGACGCAAGAAAAAATTCAAGTATAGACAAACAATCCTCAAAGTTCATTTTTATCAATATAGAAATTTACAAATAAAAAGGAAAACGAAACGTCTTGAAACCACTCACTCCGCTCTAGTACATGTTTAAAGATATTTACAAACAGGACAGGTGCACCAAAAAAAAAAAAAAAATGTTCACAGAAAATCAGAATGGATTTTCCAAAATTAGTCAGTGTTGGTCCACCAGGAAATGCTACCATGTGGATAATCAGAATGTCAATCTCCAGAGAGGACTGTGAGTCTTGGCACAGGGTCGGTCATGAAACATAAAAGCGCTTGGCTTCTTTCCCTGGGCTGTGAGGACTATGGCGTTTCCTCTTTGTGCGGCAATGAATGGACTTAAATAAGAGTTTTATATACAAAAATACAAAATTTATATACAAAGAAGAAAAAAAAAGTCATGTCTCGGAGTTTGATGTGTTTTCTCCTGAGTCACAGAGACTGAGCAGGCACGGAAATTGTTGCGTCGTTGATTGTTCTGTCGCTTTGGTGGCGTCTTCTTCCCCATGGTCTTCATCCTTGTCTTTGAGATTATTTGCGGTGATGCCCTTCACACACATGATGCATCCCTGTCGGCATCAAAAACACAGACATTAGAGATTCTCACAATATTGCACTGTGGTGAGGACTGTACCCAAGCTATACATTTTTTATATTAAACTCTATAAAAGGCCAGTTTGTATTGTTCTCCTATAGGGCTATTGCACATGACCATAATTTCGGTTTGAGCGCAATCTGACATAACACCGGATTGTACTCAGTCAAAACTGTAAAATCCATAAAGATATCTCTGGAGAGGGGACACATCACCCTCACATTGAACATATGAGTAATTATAAACTGGGGAAGTGAGAAATAGCTGACAATTCAACCTCCATTGAAGTAGGACCTCCTGCCGTGAACAGGTAATTACAACGGGGGATCTTCTGAGAGCCAGTCACCGAGTCTAGGATTCGTATACTCATAGGTGGATTATTAAAATTCCAGAGGCAAGAGCTTCCTATGCTCAAAAGGAATCTCAGACTCTATGGAGCCAGTTGTCAGTGATGAATATTGGGGTTTGCATCAATCCGATATTTATGGGAGATATATTTTTGGCGTCATGGCGAAGTGACGAACATGACATTCTTTAACATCAAGGTAAGGATGGAGTAACTTAATATTGGTCAGATGGACAATGCCATCCATGCCATGTTTCATCTATAGAAAGATAAAATCGTGATAGGAAACATGACATCTCCCACCTAGGACCTCCAGGGGTGAACATATCCTGAATGTTGGGGATCTCATAATCTTCCAAAGACCTAACAAATCCCATAACCAGCCCCCCATATGTGCTCACCAAGGGGAGGTACGTGGGAGTAACCTTGATCTAATAAAAGACAGCATTTGGGTTTTTGTCATTTTTGGAAGAGTCAGTGCTCTGTGGTTGTGTCCATTGCTCTAAGGAGTGCTTTCCTCCGCGAAGCTCCGAGCCATTTCCGGGACACTGGTTTAGCACTTGTTCTTTGGGTATCCCTTTTACACCATGCGATTGCATATACTGTACTGTTTTGTTTCCAATTTGTAAGGCCTCTTTCACACTTCCGTCATTGGCTGTGCGTCAGAGTGCAGTGAAATGACGCGTCAACGGACGTTGTGAAAATAGAGGCAAACGTGTGTGACGCATCATGAGAGAGAGCGAGAAAAAGATTTTTTCTTCCCCCGGGTTGGAATATGCTTCCAGGCATCCTCAGATGTAAAAACTGCATCCGTCACTGGATTCCTGCGTTTCACAGTGTGCGCAGGATCCAGTGTCCATAGGCTTCCATTCTGTAGAATGACGTATGCCGCAGGAGGCGTCGTGGAACTTTTTTCCACTGCAGACAAAAAACGTTTCATGGAACGTTTTTTGCAAAAGATGGCTCGTCAAATTCCGCAGGATCCAGTGCACGACGGACGAAACATGTGACCATCTGTCGCTAATACAAGTCTATGAGAAAATGCAGGATCCTCCAATTTTTTTTTGCAGGATCCTGTTTTCTCAAAAAACGACATATCTCGACGGGACTATAAAGACGGAAGTGTGAAAGAGGCCTAACATCTTTGAATATATTTTTTTGTTTTTATCACTAGGTTATGCAAGTCAATGAGTCCATGGAAACCATCGGACTGCACTCCAATGACAGAGTGTAGTCCGATTTTCAAGGATTAACATAACTGATAAGATAGATAATTATTTTTTTCATCTTTTCTCATCCGAGAGAATTGGATCACACGATCATCAGAGTTTGATCAGAGTGTGATTTCCATAATCGGCCCGATTCTCTCTGATGAGAGAATAAATGCTGGTGTGACCACAGCCATAAGATGAGTATTTAAGGAATAAGAACTGGAATTGTAACCCGTACTTGAGTGTCTATCTCCTGGGGGATTGTCCGGTTTCGAATCCACGAATGCACCTCTGCCAGCTCCTCCTTTTGCGCTTCCGTGAACCAGGGCTGCTTGTTTCGCATGGCAGTCAGTTTCTCCAGGTCTTGTTTCAACAAAGTCTCCATATCCCTGTAGAAAGGAAGAAGGAGAGCCCAGAAATGATATATTAAAGAAGGGTGCATCTCAGCATCAGGAAGCAAGTGAAGAGCACCTGGCACTTTAAACAGACGAGGCGGACTTTCGTAAATATATCATGCATGATCATTTAAGGTTTGGGTACAGCTGCCCTTAAATACACACATTCAGATTATAAAATGAAGAAATCTATCGCATTCTCCTTATCCCTAAAATTGTAATATCAAGAAGGAAAAGTCGTGACTTTATGGAATTCACAGGATCCACAGAAAAGTTAATAATAAGCAAATGATCTGTGGAATTATTGAAATCGTAGACTTTTCATTCTTGGCGCAACAATTTCAACGTTGATGAGCTTATAATGAAATTTGGTAAAATCTGCCAAATTACTTTCCCAATTTGTGAGCAATACAATAATTTCAATTTCCTACAACTATAGCCTCTTTAAAAAGGGAATCCATCAGTAAGATCAACTCCTGAAACCGTATATATGGCCATTTGAAATGTAAATCCATTGTCACCTTTACATCTTCTATCTGTTGCTGCATTCCTGAGAAATTAACATTTACTTTTAATGGGGTGGGCTGATACAATTTTTTTTTTTTTTTTACACTTTATTTTATATTCTACTTTGAGAACTTGAACTCACTATAGTCTGGTTGCCTAAACTATATACTGCAATCTCAAAGTAATGTAGTATATGGTAATTATCATGGCCGCCTATTAAGGACAGCCACAAGCTCCAATTGCAGGCAGGGGTGCCTTCATCAGACCTCTAGCAGCAATAGCAATCCATTGGCACCCTGCAATCCTGTGGGGGGGGGACGATGGATCCATGTCAAGGCTCCGCCCCATATTTGGGCGCTTTAAATGCTGCGGTCAGAGACTAACAGGAATTTAACTGGTTAACAGCGGCAGGTGGAAGCAACTCCACATGCTGCTGTTGCTGATGATGGGTTTGAGCACACGCTGCGGATTACTCTGCGGATTTTTCCAGACTGATTTTGGTAAATCTGCAGGTAAACCGCACTGCGGATTTCCTGCGGAATTACCGCGATTTTTTGGCAGATTTTGTGTGGATTCCACCTGCGGTTTTACACCTGGAGAATTCCTATTATGGAGCAGGTGTAAAACCGCTGCGGAATCCGCACAAAGAATTGACATGCCGAGGAATAAACAATGCTACATTTCCACACGTTTTTTTCTCCGTAGCATGTGCACTGCGGATTTTGTTTTCCATAGGTTTACATGGTACTGTAAACTCATGGAAAACTGCGGCTAATCCGCAGCACGTGCACATAGCCTAAGCATGTACATGATGAAGGACTAGCTTGTAAAGATAAATTGGGCTAGCTGACAAATTTCTTTTATATAACCCCACTTTATCATGAAGCTTAAAGTTGTATAAAAGAAAAACGAAAAAACACATAATCGATGCACCCACATTCTTATGTTAAAACTTTTCAATGACCTACACTGCATTTCCATGAGACTGGTTTTGATCTATCCCTAACATTAATTCTCAATAAACCGTGCGGTCACTGCTGGGGGGCAGCATTAGGATAGGGTGCATAGTAAGTAAAATAAGCAGCACAATACTGGTTCCAGCCATGCCCATTCTTACCTTGCGGGGACCTGATAAGTCATCATAATAGACGTAGGTGTACGCTCGATCATAGTCCATATGGAGTCTCCGGCAGCCCTGGGAAAAGAGTCTGCTTGCACAACCTCCTGACGTTTATGTCCCTTCTTGGAAGTATCGGAGGACTTGCTAGCGAAATACTTGCTACTGTTACTACTCCCTTTAAGGTGTAATAGAGAAAAAAATAATGCAAAAAATTATAAGTCTGGGGGTACTGTTATAATGAAGGCCGCCATTCTCATGTATACAGGTAACACAGCTCACCATTATCCAGGTCTAGACCGTCAGATGACTACTATAATGCTCAGAGTGCAAACAATCTGCAGAACACTTACGTAAATCAGTACAAATGACTGCCATTGTGTCCACTCTGATCATCTGAAAGCAAAAAAAAAAAAAGGGGGCTTGAAGTGGGGATTGTGGGTCCCTGCGCAGAGTCTGGACATGACCGAATAAATAAATGTACGGTAGATTTATCTGTCCGTCATCTCTGCACGGCCTCCGCTGTCCCCCTTTCAAGCTCCGTTTTCAGTCTGAGCTCCCTGGTCTGCGCTCGCCACAATGGACAGGCACAAAAAAAGGGGCTCTACACGAAGAGCTCATTTCCCTTAAGGTCATGTATGTGGTGATGGGCTAACATTTATGAGTACAGAGGTAATCAGAGATGCTCGCTCAGTGGGCGCAGTGTGCATGGGATTTCCAGGATCACAAAAAAATAGAGAGGACATGCAAGTGCAGATCCTGCAGCCTCTAATGTTTATATATAAATATATAGAAAGTAGTGAGTAAAATCTCTCCCTCAGCCACATACATTGCAGGGGAGAACCTTAGTGGAAAACCCCTTTAATATGTCCTGTTTACAATAATGTAAAGTGTAGCTACGCTGTTAATACAATGTCACATTTATATATAATGCGGAGGAACTTCACAAATTATTTGCTTAACTTTGATTGTGCTGCACCGTGTATGGCAGATCTATCCAGAGCTGCATTCAGAGTTCTGCTGTTTGCCCTCCACTGCATGGGTTAGGAGCATAGCCATTAAGGTGTTTATCCCCCTCCTTACCCCATTACTATACTTACTCCAGAGCACTGTACATGTGCAGGGGGCTTACATGCATATAACAGATATAAGCAGGAACTAACAGCGGCAGACTGGTACAGAGCGGACCCTGCCCTCACAAGCGTACAATCTACAGGGTGGTGAGGGAGGAACTGCACCAGCTCCGTTGGTGGCAAGGTGAGAGCAGGGTAACTGCAGGCGTTTCTGAAGAGAGGAGTGTTCAGATTGCAGCTGGAGACTTCAATCATGGAGATTGAGTTCCAGAGTGTTGGGGATGCTCGGAGTGCTGGTTCACACTGTCCAACCAAACAATGCCACCCTCCATCTCTAAAGTGCCAAAAACTTCTTTTTTTTTTTTTTTGCATTAACAAGTACGTAACATCCCCCACTAAGCTCTTAATAACTGCCCTGAAGCATTGCGCTCCAGCATGTGCACGCAGACAGAGTGGGGTACCGGATAATAGACCGTCTGAGCTGCTGCAGGCTCTTCCTCCTAAGCTCATCGCTTCAGAGCAGCCTTTCGGATTGATCAGTGAAGGTCTCACAACCCCGACCCCCACCAATCTGTGAAATGTGTAAGGCAACGTTCACACTAGCGTTTCCCGTTGTGCGTCGTGTTTGCGTCGGGCGACGCACGCGTCATGCGCCCCCATGTTTAACATGGGGGACGCATGCGTTTTTGTTTGTTGCGTTGTGCGACGCATGCGTCTTTTTTGCCGCAAGCGTCGGACCAAGAAAACGCAACAAGTTGCATTTTTCTTGCGTCCGATTTTCGGCAAAAAACGACGCATGCGTCGCAAAACGCAGCGTTTTTGCGTGCGTTGCGTCGCCAACGCAGCGGCACACAACGCTAGTGTGAACGTAGCCTAACAGAGGAATCAATATTTCACAGCTCCAAAAATGCGTCACGGCGCAGAGTGCTCGGCATAAAGGAAAAGACAGAAAGTAGCAAGCTGTGAGGCCGTGCTACAGATTTCTGAATGCAGCTCTGGATGTGACTAGACCAAAGGATCTTAACAATACGCTCAAAAGCGAGCCTACTCTTCAAACGTGTAGTTAAAACATAATTAGAGCGTTCGTGATTTTAATTTTTTTTTTTTTTAACTCTTTAGGTGGCTCCCAGGCAAACGTCACGTACAGCCGATTAGTTATATATCAAAAGATATATCCAAAGAAAGAGCACATAAAAAATGACAATATTCTCACAACTTTATAAAAATCAGGGACTACTTGACAAAGCAACTGCAACACCAAGCAGGTAATTGCTTCCCCTTCTCTTCCAAGATTTCTGGGTATCCCTTCTTTCCCTTTCAGCATGCATCTGGATATCAAATTATTTACCATTCTCTATATAGTAAGCTAACTAAGCTGTGCTAGGGAATGGCACGAATATGTATGTATTCTCTAGCCACTGGTGCCGGGGACCTGCAATCCGATGTCAGGAACTTGTGTATGTTCTTAAGCTCATAAGTTCTTGACATCGGACTGAAGTTCCCTAGCACAAATATTTAAAGACTATAGTGGTGCGTGTGATAGAGAAATACGATAGAGTAAGAGATTATATTGTAACTCCCTTTATTTCTTTTCCTTACATTGGATGATGCCCTATGAATGCAGATACATATTTTTTTTCTTTAGATTTCTATCAATACAGTTGTAATATTATTGTCATTTTTGGTTGTGCACGTTTATTGTGTTTTATGGTCTCCAACACTTGTGTAGTACCCTGGATTTTCTTATTAGAAGTGCCCCTTTATTGCTTTTCTATACATCCTAAAAAATAATAATAAAAAAAAAGAGACTGTTACAATGAAACCGCCAGCTACATTATATGGAGCGACCTACTGCGAAATTACCAACCTCCGCAACAAGTCACAATATCTACTCCCGCTCTGTACTTTACGCTACCACTGTCTGGATGTTATCCCTTTAAAGGTGAATACAAACCAAACAAATGACATAAATGTCAGGGTCACTCTGGGCAAGTGAAAGTGAAGGAAAGGACACATATGTTACCTGTAAAACACATTAGAAAAAATATCTTTAGTAAAGTAACCAAACAATGGTCAAAACTGGAAAGAAAAAGAAAAAGAAGAAAAAAAAGAAAATGGAAAAAAAAAAAAAAAAAAAAGCAACCTAAAATTTAAAAAGTTTCATACGAGAAGTTTAGGATTAGTGATCGAGAAGTTTAGGATTAGTGATTTCCACAACCGGTTAATTGGTGTTGAAAGACACAAAAGTAAGAGCCTTGACAAAGCAGTCACAGGTTACTTACCCATGGCTCTTGGCTATATGGTCAATGCAACTAAGGTGATCTGTCCAGCCCTGCCACCACCTAGAATGTATGCGCTTTATTCAGTTATGCACCGATACCAAACAATCTGGTATACAGTTCAAAGCAGAACAAGACATATTAATTGTGCTGTTAAGTCCATTGTTTGAGCATCGTCAGACTAGGATAATGGATACTTACAATAACACACTACTTATTCAGGTGACCAGCAAACTTTCAGTCACTTCATACCTATGCCACTTCCTGAGGTCCCATTTGAGGTAGAACTGTTTGACCCAGACCTCAACGAGCTGGAGTTAGCAGATCCGCTTCCTGAAGCGGCCGATCCAGTGCCGGACCGGGAGTCCTCCTGTAGTAAGAGGTCGAAGAGTTCACTAGAAGTCGAATGGCTGTCATTGTTCCCGCTGTCCTCCCCCGTGTCCACCTGAAAAAAGGGAACACAACGAGAATGCCCGTCAGACACAAATGATCATCATCTATGCCAGAAATCATGCATTGGAAACTTTGAATATTTTTACATTTATGTACAACTTCTAGAATACTGACCCCTATACACAAAAATATATATAGAAAGGTAGTAATAGAGTTCTATTCTTATATAAATCGGCAGTATTATAGTAGTTATATTCTGGTACATGGGAGCAGTATTATACTAGTTATATTCTGGTACATAGGGGCAGTATTATAGTAGTTATATTCTTGTACATAGGAGCAGTATTATAGTAGATATATTCTTGTACATAGGGACAGTATTATAGTAGTTATATTCTTGTACATAGGAACAGTATTATAGTAGTTATATTCTTGTACATAGGAGGCAGTATTATAGTAGTTATATTCTTGTACATAGGGAGCAGTATTACAGTATAGCATAGCAAAAAAAAAAAATCTTGAAGTGGATGAAATAAATTATATATTCATAGTATTTGATCCCTTGGCTCCCCCTGTTGTATGCATGGCTCACCCGGTCCTGCTTGGCTCGGCTCTCCCTGTCTCATCATTGTATGCATGGTTCACATAATCCCCTCCCACTTACCCTTCTCGCGCCGTCGCTGCATCTCTGTCCCTGCTTCTTCGTTGTCCTGGCGCCGGCAGCTCTCCTCTCCTGTGCTGAGGAGTCATGTGGTACCGCTCATTAAGATAATGAATATGCGCTCCACGCCTATGGGAGTGGAGACTCGTCCATATTCATTACCTTAATGAGCGGTACCACGTGACCGCTCAGCACAGGAGAGGAGAGCTGCTGGCGCCAGGACAGAGATGCACGTACGGAGATGCAGTGATGGAGGGTGAGTATGATTTCTTCTGTTAGCCGGCGGCTGCAGCTGTCACTGTGCCACAGCCGGTGGCTCCTGCCACTGCTCCCCCTCCCCCGCCAGCATTCTGGACAACTGACTCGTGTTTAAGCCGAGGGGGGTGTTTTCAGCACAGAAAAATGTACGGAAAATCTCGGCTTATACACGAATATATACAGTAATTTATAAATTGTGATTTTCTGGATTTTATTTTTCATAAATATTCAGTAATTTATAAATTGTGATTTTCTGGATTTTATATTTCATATTCTCTCTCTCAATGTTAAAATTTACCTACTCTTAAAATTATAGACTGTTCGGGTCTTTGTCAGTGGGCAAACTTACAAAATCAGCAAGGGATCAAATACTTATTTCCCCCACAGTATATTACTCATCCACTTCCAGAGTGCTGGATTTTTTTTTCCTTTTGCTATGTGGTCAGTGATGCCACACTGGATCCATGCACCTGTGCCTCAGTTGAGCGGGCCATGTTCCTTCCTTTTCTATGCAGTATTATAATAGTTATATTTGTGTCCCTTATGAGCAGTATTATAGTAGTTATTTTCGGGTTCCTTACAGGCAGTATTATAGTTTTTCTATTCATGTTCCTTACGAGCAGTATTATAGTTGTAATAACTATTATAATACTGCCTCATGTACAAAAATGTAACTACTATAATATTGACCCAATGTACAAGACTATAACAACTATAATACTGCTCCATACATGGATAAGAACACGGTACGAGCTAGAATATATTCAATCCAATCTTTGCTGTACATAATGTTATGTCGTGGTTACCCCAAACTAAGAACACAACTCACACATTTAATGTCCGCTTGGTCTTCTGTTGTTGTTCCTTCGGGAAGCTCCGCTGGTTTTGGTAACTCCTCTTGGAGAAGGACGAGCTGTAATGGCGAACTGCTTCTAGAGTTACTAAAAAGATGCGGATCATCACTCTGAACATCCTGCTGCTCATCTGCGGACATGGGAGATGACGGTCGAGATGCTGGGTCCATAAAGTCTGTTGGAATTTGTGATGGCACAGTTTGGGGAGCAACTGGCATTCCAGTGTATGGATAAGAAGGTGGACATGGGTATTGAGCAGGTAAGAAAGGCTGAGGTATCTGCTGGTTGATAGGCGGGTACAGATTATAATTGGGGAGGATCACAGCCATTAATGGGCCCATGTAAGGTGGGGGGAACGCTGGGAATGGCTGCATATTGTAGATGTTCGACTGTGGGATGGGCTCAGGAGCTACGGTTGAATTGGTACAGTCTCCTGCCATCGTGGTGCCCATGTGTGGGACCTGGAACCCTGGCATGGGATAAGCTGGTTGAATTGGAATCATCATTGGAGCTGGGAAGGTCATGTTTGAAGGACTTGGGTTTGAGACTTCAGACGGTGGCCAAGACTGTGGCAAAGGTCCTTGCCTTCTCGGTCGTGGTGGTAGATTGGGGTGAGATCCGTTACTGTCCGATGATTCCATAGGTTTTTGCCTCTTGTGCTTGCTCTGTTTTTTACCTTTTTTCCAAGCAGCCGGAGGAGTGCGCTGAGGTAAATGTTCTCCTGAGAATACAAAGCCAATAAAATCCCGAAAGTTATGGAAACTCGAATGGTAATGTAACTAAGACCATCCTGCACCATGCCATACAGTTATGGCGCTGGGATGGAGTAGGCTCAGGAGCTGCGCCCATGCCATCAGTGTTGGTTGGGATCAGTTAACGCCAACCCTTGCCATTTAGTCATTCAAAGCCTAGAAAACCACCTCTTATCTGGTATCGCCTCATCACAACCCTGACTATAAAATGAGCATGTTACTGATCCTGCAAGGTGAAAGGCAGAAAAAAAAAAACGGAGAAGTCGTCAGTATCACAAAATGGTACCAACATAAAACTACAAGTAGTCCAACACGAAAGTCATACTGCTCTACAGAAAAACCTTGGGGTCATTTTTTTTTTTTTTTTTTTACAATTAAATACGGTACATGCATTTTGGGCTAAAATGAGTCAACTGATTGGAGAGTTTCTAACCCTTTTGTCTGTCTTTCTGAGTGGTTTACTGGAACCCACGATATTTAGCAAAAAAATGGTTCTTTTTGGCAAGACACCACAACCAAAACATCTCCTAGCTTAAGCGGTCTTCACATAAACTAAAAAGTTTGACCCCGTGGAAAGTCAAAGTGATAACTATGCTGGGCATTATCAGGATACAAGACAACAGACAGTCAGCCATGACGGCTACCTTGTAAACCTTGCTCATGGGAGCAGGCTTTGCTCCGGCTGTCCTGCTGTAGGTAACTACTGTATGGAGACTGCATGATCCTCTGCCGGAATCTGTGCACATAGTTCTGCTCCTCTTTTTGGGTATGGGCAGACAGGATCTCCTTGGTTAATCCGACCTGCTTAAACTCCTCTGGGGCTACACTGGAGCCCGCAGCTTGAGAAGATTTCATATCTATCTGTTCACTACCAGCTGTAGCGTCTTCTATGGCTGTCACCTCTGGAGAGAAAAGGAAGTAACAGGGTTATTTGTCCGAATTACACAGCCATAAAACACAGCACAACACATCAAAAATAAAGGTAAACAGTGGCAATAATCAAACTAAACAAAAAAAAACAAAAAAAAAGCTGAAAAAATACAACAAATCTCAAGAATGATCAGCAGCTTGCCTTGTAAGTGTATGAACTACACGAGCCAATATGAGTTATGGCTGCAGACATGGGGCTGGGTGAAGCTTTCTAATAAACCCCCTGCCTCCTGTGCACAAGGTTATATGGGATCATGGCATAAAGGGAAACTGTCAGCAAGAAAATGCCGTCCAATCTGCAGGCATCACGTTCTACAGCAGGAGGAGGCAAGGAGATCAATATATAGTTTTGTGAAAAAGGATTCAGTATTACCTGTTTCATTCATTTAATCCTGTGCTTTTCCTTAGATTCGGGGTCCAGTGGGCGGTCCTATCAGTGACTGACAGCTCCCTCTGCATGCACTATTCTACAAAGAAAGCTGTCAGTCATTGATCGGACCGCCCACTGGACCCCGAATCCCAGGACGATCAGAGGATTAAATGAATGAAACACAGGTTGTACTGAATCCTTTATCACAAAACTAGCTATTGATCAGTTCCACTCCCTCTGCTCTACAGCATGATGGCTGCGATTGGACTGCATTTTCCTGCTGACAGGACGGCAAGGAATTAAAAGTAAAAAAAACAAAAAAACCCACAGTGCACTTATTAGAACGCTTCACACCATTTCCATAGTCCTCGTTTTTGTGCTAGTAGGGAACTCGGAGGTTTCCTATGACCGGCCATTTAAAAAAAAACAAAAAAAAAAAACGGCATTTTAGAAAAATAAAGGAGTGGAGACATCCATATCAGACCCCCTCATCACTCCATACATTTATCCAAATCAGAAAAAAAAAAAACTGAGAAAAAAAAAATATATGTATTTGTTTCAAAATGACTAAAAAGTTTTCACCAATTTTTGGCTTTTGCGCTTTTCACAAATAGAAAAAAAATATATATAATTTCCATCGGATTACCCATTTTGATCTTCCTTGAAATCTTTTATTTTTTCTTACATTGTTATAAATATGCAGCGCAGCGAAATAGTAATTGGTGGAGAACGGTCCATTATGGACATTGGATGATTCTATTAACCCCTCAGACTGCAGTTTAGCAGATCTGAATTGGAAAAAAAAAAATAAAAGTTTAAAACCAGGAGTTAAGCAGCACATAGACGTCAGATGTCCAACAGTCTAATGTCTATGGGGCTGCCAGATCTTATGCCAAAAAAAAAAAAAAAAAAAAGATCTGTGGTGTTAAATCGTTCCCGGCGACAATGAGTCTACAATACCCAACTGCTGCTGCTCTCATCTGCATAACTTAGTTTTTATTTTTAAAGGGTTAGCTTGGCTACAGCCAGCTATGTTTTGTGCCGTAATCCAAGAAGGCTTTAGCTGGAGGCTTCCCTTATATTTTGAGTCTTATGGAGCAAGTAAGTGTGGCTTGTTCCTCGAGCACAATCCTGCAAACTAAGAGTCAAATGCATTAAGCATAAGTCAAACATTATGATCTGCAGACAAAGAAAGAACTTGTGAAGTTCTCCTCTGGAATGTAACCCACCTGACTCGGGCCGAGGAACATGTACAATGGTACTGCTGTAGCTACACTGGCTGGTGACTGAAACCACACTCATTGCCTTGATGGACAGGGTAAGGTCGGTCAGTGGAGCTCCCACCACAGCGGCTGTTGTCTGAGCATCGGCGGTGACCATCGATTCTGCTGATAACTGACTCGTGGACATTGGTGCTGGAACATCTTGCAACGATACAAGAAAGTCGAGGACACTTGAAATTTTTCTTTTTTTTTTTTTCACTTAAAATATCCAGATTTCTTTCCTAATTTGTGCAAACTTATTAAAGGATCCTCAGCCAGTACAGTAACATTCCCGCAGACTGCAAAGCTTCAAGGTGGCAAGGTATCGGAAATGTTAGATTACTGGAAGTCGACCCAGTGCATCAGAATTTGAGAGGAGCGGTTACTTTTAAAAGGGCTATTCCCAAAATGATAAGTTATCCCCTATCCCAGAATATACTGATCGCTGTAGGTCTGGCAGATAGATTCCATAGCACGGTTCTTGTGATCATGGGGGAACCTGAGATCTGCAGAGCCCAACCTTGAATGGAGTGGAAATGCTCATGGTCAACCCCGGCTGCATTCAATGTCTATGGGACTGCTGGGCAAAGCAAGCCCCGATCTCAGAATTACAGCGGTGGACTGGGAGGAGGCCCAGCGGTTGGATCAACAGCTATCAGTACGTTATGGATCCCGTAAGGATAGAGGAGGACTTAACATTTCGGGAATAAACCTTCAGTGTCATTAAATGATGCATCGGAGACGTATCCATTCTGTCAGGAAGCCCTCCCAATCATTAAGCTTCATGGTGGCACCAGTAATCCATGACTCAGTAGCGTTACCACCACTAATCAGTGACTTAAAAATTTCCCTAAACCAAAAAAAAAAATAAAAACCACCTTACCTGAAGGTTAGGCCACGTTCACACGTTCAGTATTTGGTCAGTATTTTTCATAAGTATTTGTAAGCCAAAACCAGGAGTGGGTGATAAATCCAGAAGTGGGGACGTGCTTCTAATATACCGTACTTTTCTTCTGATTGATCCACTCCTGGTTCTGCCTTACAAATACGGATGTATAATCCTGACCCAATACTGAATGTGTGAACGTGGCCTTACAGTGAGTCACCATGAAGCTGCAGGTTTTTTTCAGAGATAGAAGGGTCCTTTCTGAAGATCTCAGAAGTTCCTCTCTACAAAGAAAGAACTCTGCTAGGAAAGAGGTTTCTCGGAGAGCGCCACACGGCTAGAGGCCCTTGCAGCACTCGGGATCCTCGGCCATTTTTTTTTTTCTTAGCCACACGGCACTATGCGAGTTTAACTTTTCCATAGTTTCTTCACAAATTTGCACACAATCTCCCTCTTGCTCAGCAGTGGAATTCTCTTGACCCGAGAGACTCGACATGGACATTTACGAAAGCATAAAGCTTGGCGAGAAGTCTAAAGCCTTATTAATGGATCTGTCCTTTTACTGCCGTGAAAACCCGTCAAGATGTGTGTGTGGAAGAACAATGCGGAGGCAAAAAGGAACAATCTCAGGACATTATTTTGCTTGAACAGTGTTAACAGACCATGCACATTAAAACGCCTATACCACCAATCAGGGAGGAAAAAAATACATAGACAACCCCCTCTCGGGAATACTGTATGCTGCCACCAAGGGATACTGAGTCCACCACACCTGGATACAATTATTCATTATTTTTTTGACTTTTTATAGAACTGAAGTTCACAGCATCTAATTGGCCTCTTATATAAAATACGGTGGGAGTATCGGCACACACAAATAAACAAGAAAAATATGGAGTCTATGTAAATACAAAACTTTTAAAGGTTCTGATACCATAGCAAATATACAAAAAAAACAAATCAGGATGCCTACTACAACCCTCAGAATAATAAGCACAAACACCTGATGGTGGTTATGGTATATTTATGCCTCTAATCGACTAAACATTTTTCACATTATGAAATTAAAGCAAAACTTACATATTAGGACATGTGAAACAAAATTATCACATTAGGGTTGCACAATCATCTCAATAGAAATCTTCACTTGGAAAAAAACAAAAAAAAAAACAAAAAAAAAAAAAAACACACTGGTCTGCTTTTATTCTTTCCAAAACAATATTGAGATATAACTCTACCAACTATTCGCCTTAAAAAAAAAAAAAAACAACAAGCAACAAACATAAAAAAGGAAGAATCGGATAGTATTAGTACAAAGCAGATCTACTTCATAAGGCATGTCTTTATAAAAGGACAGTATGATTACGCAGGTCATCACAGCCACAATATATACATACATTTGTGTGTTTTTTGTAATAACTTTTCATGAAGTTAAAAGATATATAAATAAAGTAAGTGTTCCCATTGATTAAATTTGCTCATATCCTCACACAGAAATTGTTTTTACCTTTCAAATTCTGTAGATCATTCTGTCCAGGGACACCCTGCTTGTCGTCCTCCGAGGAGGAGGTGGTATTGGTGCAGGACTCACATTTCCTCTTTAAAGATGGGATGTTGTAGCTCTCCAGATACCTGAGAAGAGGCAAAAATGGAGAATTACAAAATTATACTGATCCTGAGTTACATCCTGTATTATACTCCAGAGCTGCCCTCACTATTCTGCTGGTGCAGTCACTGTGCACATACATTACTGATCCTGTACTGATCCTGAGTTACATCCTGCATTATACTCCAGAGCTGCACTCACTATTCTGCTGGTGCAGTCACTGTGTACATACATTACATTACTGATCCTGTACTGATCCTGAGTTACATCCTGCATTATACTCCAGAGCTGCACTCACTATTCTGCTGGTGCAGTCACTGTGTACATACATTACATTACTGATCCTGTACTGATCCTGAGTTACATCCTGCATTATACTCCAGAGCTGCACTCACTATTCTGCTGGTGCAGTCACTGTGTACATACATTACATTACTGATCCTGTACTGATCCTGAGTTACATCCTGCATTATACTCCAGAGCTGCACTCACTATTCTGCTGGTGCAGTCACTGTGCACATACATTACATTACTGATCCTGTACTGATCCTGAGTTACATCCTGCATTATACTCCAGAGCTGCACTCACTATTCTGCTGGTGCAGTCACTGTGTACATACATTACATTACTGATCCTGTACTGATCCTGAGTTACATCCTGCATTATACTCCAGAGCTGCACTCACTATTCTGCTGGTGCAGTCACTGTGTACATACATTACATTACTGATCCTGTACTGATCCTGAGTTACATCCTGCATTATACTCCAGAGCTGCACTCACTATTCTGCTGGTGCAGTCACTGTGTACATACATTACATTACTGATCCTGTACTGATCCTGAGTTACATCCTGCATTATACTCCAGAGCTGCACTCACTATTCTGCTGGTGCAGTCACTGTGCACATACATTACATTACTGATCCTGTACTGATCCTGAGTTACATCCTGCATTATACTCCAGAGCTGCACTCACTATTCTGCTGGTGCAGTCACTGTGTACATACATTACATTACTGATCCTGTACTGATCCTGAGTTACATCCTGTATTATACCCCAGAGCTGCACTCACTATTCTGCTGGTGCAGCCACTGTGTACATACATTACATTACTGATCCTGTACTGATCCTGAGTTACATCCTGTATTATACTCCAGAGCTGCATTCACTATTCTGCTGGTGCAGTTACTGTGTACATACATTACTGATCCTGAGTTACATCCTGTATTATACTCCAGAGCTGCACTCACTATTCTGCTGGTGCAGTCACTGTGTACATACATTACATTACTGATCCTGAGTTACATCCTGCATTATACTCCAGAGCTGCACTCACTATTCTGCTGGTGCAGTCACTGTGTACATACATTACTGATCCTGTACTGATCCTGAGTTACATCCTGTATTATATCCCAGAGCTGCACTCACTATTCTGCTGGTGCAGTCACTGTGTACATACATTACATTACTGATCCTGTACTGATCCTGAGTTACATCCTGCATTATACTCCAGAGCTGCACTCACTATTCTGCTGGTGCAGTCACTGTGTACATACATTACATTACTGATCCTGTACTGATCCTGAGTTACATCCTGTATTATACTCCAGAGCTGCACTCACTATTCTGCTGGTGCAGTCACTGTGTACATACATTACTGATCCTGTACTGATCCTGAGCTACATCCTGTATTATACCCCAGAGCTGCACTCACTATTCTGCTGGTGCAGTCACTGTGTACATACATTACTGATCCTGTACTGATCCTGAGTTACATCCTGTGTTATACTCCAGAGCTGCATTCACTATTCTGCTGGTGCAGTCACTGTGTACATACATTACTGATCCTGAGTTACATCCTGTATTATACCCCAGAGCTGCACTCACTATTCTGCTGGTGCAGTCACTGTGTACATACATTACATTACTGATCCTGTACTGATCCTGAGTTACATCCTGTATTATACCCCAGAGCTGCACTCACTATTCTGCTGGTGCAGTCACTGTGTACATACATTACATTACTGATCCTGTACTGATCCTGAGTTACATCCTGTATTATACCCCAGAGTTGCACTCACTATTCTGCTGGTGCAGTCACTGTGTACATACATTACATTACTGATCCTGTACTGATCCTGAGTTACATCCTGTATTATACCCCAGAGTTGCACTCACTATTCTGCTGGTGCAGTCACTGTGTACATACATTACATTACTGATCCTGTACTGATCCTGAGTTACATCCTGTATTATACTCCAGAGCTGCACTCACTATTCTGCTGGTGCAGTCACTGTGTACATACATTACATTACTGATCCTGAGTTACATCCTGTATTATACTCCAGAGCTGCACTCACTATTCTGCTGGTGTAGTCACTGTGTACATACAATACTGATCCTATACTTATCTTCAATTGCATGTTGCATTATACTGCAGAGCTGCACTCACTATTCTACAAAATTCCTGCTAGAAATAAATCAGCAGACTTTCAGCCACACTCCCTGCTAACACCTTAGCTGTCTTATTGCTCAGATTATTTTGATTTACATATAGAAACATTAGCAGTAGAGAAAACGTGAGTTGTGGCGCATCATTTTTCTGACACATCAGAGACAGGCTATTTAACTATGTTTGTCCAGGAGGCAATGGAATCACTAGAATGGGGGCCAAGTGTGTGATCCTGCTGGCCTCCTGTAGGAGCAGCCATCAGCCAGTGATTGTATGTTCTCTGTCTGCGCTTTGGCTTTAGATGTCAATAGAGCAGAAAACAAAAAGTACATCAGTAAAAAAGTTATATAAAAATCTTATCAATCCCAAATGCTGAGAATTGACCCTAGAAAACACACACAATCGTGCCTTACCTAATAATACTGTCCACACAATTGATCTGCTGGTAGGAGGGGATTTGCTGGCCTTTTCTGGAGGCATCGCATGATGATGCCGCTTGTCCCTCCACCATCACATTCTCCTGAAGAGGCCTGAAGAAAGCGGTGTGGTTCGGTTTGGCTGTTAAAAGAAGAAATGATCAGTTTTCACCTAATTTCCCTTATCAACAAATGACAGATTATTTTTATTTTACTACTTCACCACTAGGTGGCGCAATTACACTTCGTATGGAATAATAATATTAATAATAATAATAATAATAATAATAATAGTCATAACGTGGCTACAAGACACTTGTGTGGCACATGCCTACTCAACCATAGGTCCTACATGTGTCCACTAATCAGTTTGGGACACTCCGAGACCACACCCCAAGAAGATGTGGGGTACAATCACCTTTCACACGCTCCTTGTTCAGCACCTCTCGTCTGTTGGGCGGACGTTTACTTCTGGTATCTATGTATGCCTCCTGCCCCATGTTCTTGATACGGTTAATGTCTGTGCACACCTTCTTTAACGTCATCTGTAACAACGAGGGTGGGGTGGGGGAAAACAAGTCACGTAAACCGATGGAGAATGGATTCAAATAACGTATTGGTTTGTCTTGCTTATAAAGTGCCATTAATTTCTATACGGTTTCGCAGACATCAAGTAGTATACAAATTATTTATACACAGCATTTAATATAGTGTGGAAAAAACCCAAAAGTACTAATTATATATTTAGCAAATGTGTCCACAGCCACGTCACAACTGTCCCCGAAAATATGCAAAATAATGTCTCAGATTAATCGCTCTGCATGGATAGATTAACGGGTTTGATACACAGTGGACCATCATTTAGGAAAAAAAAAAAAAAAAAAAAACAATGTACACCAGAACCAAATTTACAAATCAAGCATCAAATGTGAAGTAACAAGAAAAAGAAGGCAGTACGCCGAAACGTACGTCGGGGTCACAGGTAACAACTTTCGTGTGTACACATCTGTTTCCCCATGATCTGTACACTATGAAGGTCTTATGTCTGCTGCTCTTTTTCACTTCTAAATCCTATATGCAGTTTGTTTCATGAACACAACACTGGCAGGTCATGGCTACATCATCTATAGGTGGGATCACTGGATGGTCTCCCGTCTGTTGCCTGTACTGACTTCCTTCTGTGGGAGTGTGGCGCCACCTGGTGGTTTACCACCATTTTACAGATTTTAAATCAGTGTATTATTTATTTTCCAGTTCAATAAATTAAATTTGATACTTGATTTGTAAATTTGGTTCTGGTGTACATTGTTTCTCTAGGATTGTTACTAAATACATATGTTTATTTATTTACTTGTTTTCTATTCTCATGCACGCGTTGTTACAACACGAGGACATTGGAAGGTACTGACGGCACGGTCACAAAATATAGTATATTTTTATATCGCCATATGAGTCGTAACAAGACTACAAAACACCGAGAAAAGAAAACACCCGCAGAATGGCATTGGAAATTGATGTTCCTTACCGGTTCTTTGTGCATCTCGTCCACACAATTGCCATTGGAATCACTGGACGAGGCCATGCTTATGTAATGCTCGTAGGAGCCGTTGCTTCCCAGACTCCCGTAGCCGCTGGAGCCATTGTTGTGAACAGGCTGCATGGAAACGATTGAAGATGTAAAATCCGGCCAAATTATGCATAAAAGGACACAACATCTTATGATAATTGCTGCACGATCAATCTAAATCTGCGAGAAAAAGCAAAATGTTTATCTGTGCCGCCATCTTACAGACCACAGCACGTGCTATACCGTATATACGACAGAGTAACCAAATACTAATGTGCCCTGCATTGTAGAATGACACTATGGGGCATATGAGAAGTCACTGGGCCCCCACATGGAGCCTCCGCAGGCCCCCCATATGTAGGATTCTGGTAACCTGGCTTCCTTTACTCGACTCCTCTCCTAGTTTTCCTCTTGGAAATAAAACTTACTAGTTGGGATCTGTCCCTCCACGGTCTACCACTATCCAATCTGTGACATTGGAATAATAATACTCATTTTTCACTTCACATTCATGCATTTCCCGGAGGAACATTGCAATATAGTTTTTAAAAAAATTGATACCTATAATAATCCTAGTAGAGCAATAATTCAGAAAATGCTCATGTCAGCCCTATAAAATGGCTGATAACAGAGAAGACTGCATAAAAAAAGCAGCCACTGGCTGGAGAGTAGTAAGAAGCTTAGAAGAAGTCTGTTTAAAGTCTTATGCGAGAAGTCTACAGAAGTGCAGCATTTATATCTCCGGGGTGGATCGTTGGATTGTGTAACCATGAAACATAAGAGTCATTTGCTTTTCTTTTGAAGATCAAAGTCCTTATCGATCGATGTGAATGGTGAAGTGAGTAAAGGGGAGGATAATTATAGGGGAAGAAGCATTATTAATGCTGACATGGCGTCATTGCTATACCAGAAAGTGGCGTCTTACATAAGAATTTACTTAAAGGAATCAGTGCGGAGGGCTCACCATTAGGGAAAGGAGTCTACTGGGGTTTCTCTCCAGTCCTGTATGCCTACCAGACGGCCATATAAATCGCAATGCTCAGACTGGCCGCAGCTCTGCCGGTCCTGGCGAGAAAGCCGCATAGAAATAGGAAGAGGTCACGCTCGGACTGGGAGAGCCGCCGGCCAGTCGGAGCATTATGGTCCAATTTGGCAAGCTGTATGAAATAAATAAAAAAATAAAACAAGAATGTTTCCAGTCATTGACAGCAAGGAACATCCTGGGAAACTATGAGGAACGGATTCAGAAAAGTACTTGAGAAAGTTATAAAAGTTATAAAGTTTCATTCTTGCCAAATAAAATGTTTTATTTTTTTATTTTTCAGTAACTCCAAGCCGCAATCACTCTCAAGACTGGAGCGAGGGAGAGAAAGTTCATAATAAAAAAAATCTTCTTTTAAAAAAAATAAATAATTGGATCATTTTATTTCCAAGCTTTTGAACCATTTAGCAAAATATGGCGTGCTCTCGTCAGCACTTGCGTGGCTCAACACATGTCCCATTGTATGCAAAAAGAGAAAACAAGCTGTAGAGAAAAGAACTGGAGACAAAGCCAAAGCCGAGCGGCCCTTCTGATAGGCAGCAGATACAGATCCATGTGATGGCACTGAGTCACCGCGCACGCTGCTCGCAGATTGGTCAGGGATGTGTCCTATGTAATACCACCAGATATTAGCGGCGGGCAGTGATGCAATACACCATTCTTCCCTGCAGAGGCAAATTACCTTTCACAATGACCGTGGAGGAAAGCAACAATGGAGGAAAGCAACAATGGAGGACCTTTCAGAGACTGCCTGGAAACAATCACACTGGCCTAAATACACCCTTAAAAAAAAAACAATTCTCGTCTCATGTTCTTGTTTACATAATCACTTTGTTCCGAGACACCATAAATACTTGGCGGACTAAAAACTATGTTCTGCAAAACTTCTTAGACCAGTGTAACGCTGGACCATAACCTCAGAGAAGGAATGAGGACCGAGAGGGGCGATCGGACAGCACGGCAAAGGAGACCCGCAGGAATAACACTGGTGGCCCTTCAGAGGAAGCCCCCCAACTTCCAAAAAGGCATCAGATGGCTGAGCAACCCTGTCGACGTTTATCTAATATGAGCAGGGGGCCTTTAGTTTTCAGAGAAGAACATACTACACCGCCTAAACCTTTAATGGTTCAATGAAACCGACTGTACCTGCAGTAGTACTTTATAGATCTGTCCTTGCAATTCCTTAATCTCCTTGTCAACGTTGTTAATTTCTGTGCTTCGGGCAGCAAAGACATCTTCATTAAGGGGACCCCTATAAAAGAAAAAAAAACAAACATTCATTACTGTCTGACCAAATGATATAACTATGAGACTGCCAATTAGTAGAGTCCCATTCCACTGGCCACAACACTGCATGGGAGCGGGAGTAGCGGCATCCGTGGCTCTTCTGATTAACCACTTGGCCGCGACGTAACATAACCGTAATCAAAAGAGAAGCAGTGGATGCCGTCAGGTAAGAGGTGATACTCCTGCTCCCGTGCAGAGGCCATAGACCACTGTTGTGGCCGATGGTATGGGACGCAAGAATCGATTTGGGCCAACTCTACTTATGAGCAATTGCATTAGGGATTCCTTCACCCTTTCCATAGTTGGGCTGATCGCCAGAGGTCAAGCAGCTATAGGAAAGTAGTAACACATGGTGCCGGCTGCAGCGATTGCTGCACAGAGTAATACAGTCACCCCGAGATCTTCATAGTGAGAGCTGTCTCTCATCAGCCCCTCTAATGATACTTACGTTCTGACTTTGTGCCGACCAATGATGAACGCCACTTTTCTGCTCCAAGGGTTTACGAAGCTCGACCAGCTGGTGTCCAGGGTGATGTAGTCACCATTTTGAGTGCAAAACCTAATTGGGGAATGCTCGAATGGAGGCTGCCCGGCATACTTTAGGACTGATGAAAAGAGAAGGAGAGAAAGGAGATGTTTTTCTATCACATATCATTGCTTACACCAATGATCAGACGATGGGTAATACATAGCTAAATTCTAGTACAGCTGGAAAGCCTCAGGTTGATGTGGGATGGCATGATGATACATAGGTGTGTGGTTTTTCATTAGTCAGCAGGGAAGTCTCCTTTATAGAAAATTATCACAGTGCACAGTAGAAAAAATTAAATCGGATTTCCTTATGATGACATCCAGTCCGTCATTCACCTGACCCAGAGGTCAAGCAGTGGTTTACAGGGACATTTTCATGGCCAGTCCCAGTACTCTGGAGGGGCAGAGATTTACTGCTCTTAGGCTATGTTCACACGTTGCTGTAGTTTTTTTTTTTTTCCTGCAGGCAAAACCTTCTCTCTTGGTAATAAAGATGCTTACAAAAAGCAGGTTTTGCTGCGTTTTTATGGTCTCTTGTGCATGTTAATAAACTTGAGGCCAGCAAAAAAAAAAAAATCATGAGGCAACTTTATTAGGTTTTTGCACCAAAAACGCCGCAAAACCGGATACCTGCTCCTTTTCTCTTTATTTTTGCACTTACCCATTGCTTCCTATAAGTGAAAAAACGCTGAAAGAAATGACATGCTGCAGTTTGCAAAAATGCAGCAGTTTTCCAAAACAGTCAGGAAAAAAATAAATATATGCACATGAGACTTCTGAAATTTTAGACTTTGCTGGTACTGTAAACCGCAACTTTAAATTTGCATTAACAAATGCCGCAAAAATGCAACTTGTGAACATAGCCTTACTGTGCTTTTCCTTCAGATATTAGGGAACATTTTCGAAACCGTAATCATTCACATACATCAGGATGCTACAAGCTAGATAGTGGAAAGAGTGGGATATTACATCGAGACGTTTAGCCAAATCTCATTTCCAAAAACTGCAACCCTCTCCCATTTATTAGGAATTATAACCAACTTACTTTTCCTGTGCATGGCCAGCATCAAAGGACGATCTTCAGGGTGCAAGTATGTCAACACCGAGGTTCCTACCAGGTCCTGCGGCAAGTAACCCAATAATGGTACGGCTCTAAAAGAGAGAAGACGGCAGGTAATGGCAAACTGCAAAAACAGAGCCTCCTGACTGTATCTGGGTCACAAGGGGCTAATAAATTCTGGGTGCCCCAGGTGACAATGCTCACAATGAAGAAACCTGCATGTACGCAACAGCTGTGGTGACCTCAGAGACGGTCATTACATGACTCAGATCTGCGCTGTAAGGCCATTGCTGTACACAGAACAAAAGGAGAAAAACACAACAACTCACCGGTCGTCTACCTCCAGAAACATGCAGCCGGGCGTGTGTGTGGTGGTAAATATCCGCTTATCCAGGGGGATTCTGGGGGCTGCAAGAAGAACATACATCAGCCTTATAAGCAGCGTTTCTGAAGACATAATAAATCTGTGATTATCCTGATGGCGGTCTCTAATAGGTGAATGCATATTGATGGCCTGTCTGATTGGTGAGGGCCAGTGACCGCACCCAGGGATCCCACTGTGGATGGGGGAGGGGGGGGGGGGGGGGGGGGTCCACGCAGCCACATTTCCACTGGTAACCCAACATGTCATACAAGTATGGCGGATGTGCACGCAACACGTGTGGAGCTGAGCCCCCTCCATATTGGCAGGCTGCATTAAACCTAGCTGCGACTGCATCGGTTAACCATCTAGATGCCAATGTCAAATGATGAGAGTGGCATTTAGGAGGTTGGAAACAAGGGTAGGTATCCTCTTTGATGCTCATCAGCCGTGTCACAATGCAAATTGTAGGGTGTCAATGGCATGGTCATGGTAGCCAGGGGCTTGCTTAAGACCCCAGTGTCTGCCATGTATGTATAATCATACTGATACTTTTACAAGCGCAACCAAGTGAGATTTCAGGGTCATATCCCTCAATAAAAGCAATATTAGATAATATAATAGGTAGGGCCTCACTGACAGAAGCTTTGTCTCCACTTACCCTCATATCCTGAGTGAATCTTTTCCACCAAAGCGAGGCAGCAAGGCTCTGGCTCGACATCAGGAGAACTGCGGACCCTGACACCATAGGGTGTCATTCGGTAGGGATTGTATCGGACTTCGTGATCCTGGTCCTTGCCATTTCTGAAAGAAATTAAATTACAATCCTTGATTATGTTAATGCAACATGAATAAATTAAGTTAGAGAAAACCCTCCCGGCTGCCCACACGTGGACCCATGGGCGGCCCAAATCTGGCAACAAGCTCTGCAAGCAGCACATTTCAGTTTTTAGCCTCTAAAAAGTTATTAAAATAGTTTCCATTCACTGATGGCAATTGGAGATATTGAAGATGTTAAGGAATTAAAATGCAAAGAGACAAAAAGATAAAGCAAGAGTTAGGCTGTGTGCACACGTTCAGGATTTTTCGTGGTTTTTAACATTAGATCTTTTTACTATTGATGCTGCATAGGCAGCATCAATAGTAAAAAGTTGGTCTCACTTGTCAAACACTATGTTTGATAAGTGTGACCAACCTGTCAATCAGTTTCCCAAGTGATGCTACAGATTGCTGGGAAAACGCATGCCAATTCCGCATGGGTTTTACCCGTGGCACAGTTGTGGAATTGCTGCGGAAATTTCCACGGAAATTCCGGACGTGTGCACATAGCCTAAAGTGGAGCAGAAATGACGAGGGAGGAAAACTGCAGTCAGGCTAGAGAGATTTCTGTAATCATGGACACACAGTAGTACGTCTTTAGACAAAGGCTATATACGTTTTTCATGTTTGATGCTTCAGAGCAATGAAGTCTGGTTGCAAATGATGATATCTTATAACGGGGCTTTAAAGTCCAAGTTCCAGCATTATGTAATGAGCAGACAGCAGTGATCGGAGGGATGAGAGTCGTGCTGGAGGTAACATTACATTGCACTGTACAGGAGGACATGTCCGCTGCAGACAATAAAGGGTTTATTTTAGGAACCTGCAATCTATTTTCATCAGTGTCTGTCTTTGCATAAAGCCTGCGGTTTATCTACCTGACTATTCTTCCACTTGTTGTGATAATTAGAGGATAATGACGACGGGTCTCCAGTCTTTTCAGCAGAAGGTCGGCGCTTCCATTGTGAAGGCTGCAGATGCGGCACTATTTGTGTAACGTGTTCCTGACACTTTGTGGCATATGGTTATGCAAGACGAATAGAGGAGGGGGGGCATGGCTGGACCGCGATTAATTGCTAGTTGCTTTGATGAGAGAATGATTGAAAAGGAAATCGTGCTCAACAAGTAATGGGATTACATAGCAGCGGCTCCAAGTGTTGCCACAAGTGCACAAAAGACTGCGGCACTCAGAAGACTCGCCGTTCTCACTGATCTCCAGCCGCACTAATCAGCCCATTAGCGGAGACGATTCCAATAATTACTACTGTTACTCCTGCACTAACGGGAGAAATCACATGTCCAGCCATGAGCTAAAGCAGGCAACACACTGAAGACCGTCTACTTACTTGGCCAAAAGCTACCCCCATACATATGCACTTATAGCTGGGCGGGCAGGTGTTCCCAGGCAAATTGACAAAAGCACAACCTTCTCCTAATATGTTATCAGCGGAAAATTGAGATCTCACAATACATGTTATAAGGTCAGACTGTACTGATGGAATTGGTGGTGGGGGAGGGGTCTAATACTGGAGGTAACAAGGTGCTGAGGTAAGAAGGGGCTGCTCACACTGCTGTCCACCGTGTCTTATCTGATCTAATCACTGGATATACAAGGAAAGCTGCGGTAAGAAGAGGCTGCTCACACTGCTGTCCACCCCGTCTTATCTGATCTAATCACTGGATATACCAGGAAAGCTGCAGTAAGAAGAGGCTGCTCACACTGCTGTCCACCCTGTCAGTCCAACTGCTGAACGGTTGCGGTGCTGTCAGGGTTAGTATAGACCCCACGTCATGGTAAGTCCCACCCATTTACCCATCAAAGACCCCTGTCTTATCCCTGTGTCTTTGCATTCAGTTATTAGTTTTTTTGTCAATTTCTCAGTTTAGTTCCTTTTAAAGATTCTAAACAAGAGTTACAAATGAGTTAGCACAGCGTGTTAAACCTTTCCGGCGGCCATCAATGTACTGACATTTGCTGCGAGTTACAAATAAAACAGGACAAAAATCAATTTACAAGACTAACATTATAAAGCGCATGTATCTTTCAGCATCTGAACTAATTTAATACATAAAATAAGAAAAAAAGAAAAAATACTATATTCTACTAAATGTGTGTGTGTATTATATATGTAACAAAGAGGCGCGGGAATGTATCACATCTGAGGCATCCGAATAAAGGACTGCACTAATAATGAAAAAAATAAAATCATTCGGATGCTCTGCATGCGAGAATAATCCCGCATCTATAGACCTAGTAGCTGCCAGATTACTCAATAGTCATTGTAAAGTAAAAAAGGAAAATTCTTTTGCTAGAAAGACAAAATTATTTTTCTCTGCTCAGGTCATCTGCTTCTAGTTAAATGCTAATCTAGAGCTTTGCTTTTCTGAATTATTAGATGCTAGATTAAAGGAATGTCATCTACTTAGGTCTTTCTAAATATCACTCTACTGATATGTACAAAGTGTAGATTTTAATCCAATATTCGATTATCCAGAAACTCTGAAAATCTAAAGACCTGGAATATGGTGTAATTATATTATGAGTTTCTACCATGAAATAATCATCTCCTCTAGAAATCCCCTTCTCTTTTAAGCCTGTAAAGACCAGGCCAGTGTTCGTGTCGCCATATTTTGAAAGGCATAAGTTGTAGAACGGTAATGCTGATGTAGATGGCACAAGCTACTGAGCCCACTGACTGGCTGCAGCGGTCACTTGTGCTGATGTCATCACTGCAGACAGTCAAAAAAAAAAAAAAAGTCAGGGTACCGGCTGGAAAGCAGCACTAGACCTGGGGGCCAAGTATTAAAGTTTTTGCTATTTTCTACATCTTCAGGCCAATGTTGGAATATATGTGGATCCCAGACAAACCCTTTAATTTTATGGACAAATCTTAAGTGACAAGAGAAAAACGAGTCTGCTGCATTAACATTCTCCAAAATGTGCGTAAACCGACAGCAGTCTTACCTTATTCTGCAGAAAAACGACTTCACCTGGGTATATTCATAAACCGAAGCTGCAAAAGTGAAACACAGGTTACAATAAAGATATACATGGTCTAATAAACTAAGCACAATGAGCGTCAGAACCAAATCGGCCCTCCCCGGCCCTGCTGGTTCAGGGTCTACTGACAGCTTGCTTTCTGGGATGTGGGGTTTCCACAAACCCTGTGTAATAAGTGAAGGAGTCCATAGAGCGCAGGGACCAGCAGCACAGTCCCACACAGGTGATCGGTGCTGGCCAGAAAAAGGAGAACGGGTGCTCCATGCTGAAGCAGTGCTGCCGTGCCCCCTGCCAACCATCAGAGCGATGGCATGTATTACGCCCCATTCAGTCGTGGATAGAAAACGAAACCTATTGTAATCTATGGTGCTGTTCACTTTTTTTTTTTTTTGCAGACCATTTGCCCATGCAAAAAATCATGGAGAACTGTCAGTTTTTTTCCCCTGGCATCAGAGATAAAAATAAAAAAAAATGACCAACACACGTCTATGGGTCAGAGAAAATCTCCATTAGCACACAGATGGCATCAGTGGGTAGTTTGTGTGATTAAACATTGTTTTTTGCAATCTTTGTCATTTATTTTTCCATACGTGAAAAATACTGATGACACTGGAATCCAAAGCACTCTTATAATTTTTTTTTTTTTCACACACGCAAACAAACACTGACGACTGAATGAGGACTTAGTGAGACTAGACGGGAATACCCATTTAAAGTTAATCACTTATTACATTTAAAAAATAATTTAGTAATTGACAAGATATATGAATATTGGTGATACGATTTTATTTTGTATTATGCTAGTTACATGTAGCCACCACTAGGGGGAGCGCAAGGCACGTGTGTATAGTCTGTCTGCAGAGAGCTCCCCCTAGTGGTGGCTGTGGGAAGTCTCTATGACACTACAACAATATGATGCGGAACCAGTACAGCACCGAGCCCGATAGAAGTCACCTGCATCTATAGGTATGTCACCAACTATAATCTGACTTTCAGCGAGAAATTAAGAACTGAACAATGGGGACAAATCTAGTCTTAACTGAAATGATCCTTCCCAATACTGCGGTTGGTCCTTAATGGCTGCGTTTTGAGGTTCTTACCAGTTTCTGCTCCGATGTTCCACGGTAGAAGATTTGATTGTGTGGTGTGCTTGTAGAAGACGCTGACGTCCTGAGGGGCCAGAAGCTCCACGAAGCACGAGGAGTCCAGCAGCTTCTTCTTACAGTTCAGGATGTAGGCCGCCTGACTGGAGATGTACACCATCTTCCCAGAGGCCAGAGAAACCACGATGACAAAGGTGTCCTAGAAGAGAGGACGGGGGATAGAAGGTCTACGTCAGATGTGCTAATAGCGGCTGTAGACACGGGATGGCCATCTACAATATTTATATGTCTGACTTTCTGAGAAACCTGTGCGCAGGGTAAGCAATGTGATCTTTTATAAAATTTGAGAACTTTTACAAATACTGTGATACCAAATATGTTTTTTTGGGGGGATTCTAGGAGGTTCCTTTAGATTTTTTATTCATTTATTTATTTTTTAATTTACAGAATGGGAAATGAGGCGATTTAAGGGTTTCTGGTTTGTTTTTGCTTTAACAATTATTTAACTTTTTTTTTTTTTGCTTAAACCAATGTAAAACTATGTTCCATCAATATCTGGCATATGCACAGTGATAACGCCAGGAACATCTGTCGTATATATCAATATGTCAGATGGAGCCCAAAAGAGGCATGTATAAGCCAATGATCTGATGCTATAGTGTCTCCCAAAGTCTCCATACACAGAAGTATTGGGCACGGGGACTTACCGGTGGATGCTCCGACGTTATGGTCCCAAGATTTTCAATTGTATGTACATTTGTGTCCACTCTTGAGGTACCGCTGTCACTGAGGACTTGAAAAAATGCGCTGTTTGCTGAAAAGATATATATCATAAATATTATATATATTTTGTGTCAATTCCTAGCCAATCTTTAATGTAACACGACCAGATAAGACATTATTCCATCAACGGCAAAGAGAAAAAAATAAAAAAAAAAAAGCTCCTCTCACCTTGAACCTGTCGAACACACTTCAAAGCGTAGTTCAGCGCATCGAACGTATTGGGTTTGCTGTGGTTCAGCTTTTCGGCTGGCAGTCGCCGCTTCATCTCCTGCACCACGTTCATCAGCTCTTTGTGTGAACGGATCCGGTCCATTTGTTCACTGTAGGAGATGAATAAAACAAGCGTTGAACGATGATGCAAGGCTAAAGCTGTGTAAAATCTGCATCTATAACATGTGGCTTTTGTTGCAGATTTCACCTGATGCATCGCAAACAATAAATGAAGTTCCCAGTGTGAATTTACCTCTCTGCATAGAAATATTAGGCGGTAATTACCTGTTATTGCTGCTGCCGATGGATTTGCTCAGTCTCCGGAAGTTGCAGCTTGATCTCCTGTTGGATTCATGCACATTGGAATCTGTTCCGCTAGACTCGTGGCCATTGCAGTCATTTCCACTGGATTCGTTGCTGTTGGAGTTCATCTCCATGTCCTCGTGGTGCTCGGAGCTGTGCTCCTCTGAAGTTTCACAGTTAAAAGTCTTTTCGGGAGGGCTTCCCTCCTCCGTTCTAGTGGCTGTAGACCAGGCCTCATTTGGGATCAAGTCCTCACTTTGGGCCTCTGTGCTCATGATGACGATCTGGAATAATACTGCTCAGGTTTATATATGCGCCTCTAACCTCCGGTATAAGATGGGTAGAACAAAACAATTCAGAGGAGATTTCCAAGTTTGTGGCATTTGTGGTTCTCCTGTGGTTATCTAAGCAGCTTCTGAAGAACGAAGTCCGGAATGTATTATAAGCTTCCTATATGGAAACAAAAGAAAAATCAAACTGAATTACTTCAATACACAAGTAAATATCTATGATATGTATTTTTTTGTTTATCTACCTGAAGTGCTTACCCCCACTGCAGCAGTCTGGACCACTCCTCCCCCCCACCCCCCCGCTGCGGCAGTCTGGATTCTCCCCCCCCCCCCATCCCCCGCAGCGGCAGTCTGGATTCCCCCCCCCCCCCCCCGCAGCGGCAGTCCGGCTCCCCCCCCCCCCCCGCAGCGGCAGTCTCGCCATGTAGTCTGGGGCACCCCCCCTGCAGCCTGACCATGGCTGATCTTACTGCAGTAGCCACAAAAACTAAAAGACTAACCACACCACAGATGAAGCATCCAGGAGCAGGCTACCATCGCCTATAGCTGATGCCCACGCTGCCTACTCAGAACCATTATGTAAGGCTGGCTTCACACTAAGGGAGGGCTGCAGATGGCAGCGTACTTCCTCCCTTCTTCCTCCATGAAACCCTGCCTACGCTTCGCCTACTACTCCTGGCATGCTGCGGTGCCCTGCGTACTTATCTTTAACATTGGGTACGCAGGCCATGCAAATGTATGCGGATGCCTCCACATGCGCCGTTTTGACGCTGCGCCGACCGCAACAAGTTGCATTCAGCGCAGCGTCAAAACATTTGCATTTTGTTAGGGTTGGTGCAGCGTCAAAACGGTTTCATGGAGGAAGAAGGGAGGAAGTACGCTGCCATCCACAGCCCTCCCGTACACAAGGGTGAAACCAGCCTAAGCCAGCGAATTCTAATGATGACCAGGAAACCATTAAATGGCAGTGAGCTAAAGGGAATCACACCATTAGCAAACACTGATGTACTGTAGATTGCAAAGCGATGAGACGTGATCACCTCCATCATCATCTTCATTACACTGAATCATGGACGGTGCACAGCTGTCAGCCGGCCGCCCACGTGGTGGCGACACCGGGTGCTTTCAGGTAACTATGTGACAACATTATGTAACTTCACCCTACATGCAGATACAACATACAACTTGGAAAACTAGGTTAGGGCAATCAGCCAAACGCATTTATCATTTCATGGAACGTCTTCGAAATTATTTTAATGGCTCCGGCAATTAGCACACTTGGAACATTACTTCTTCAGAAAAGTGAAGTGCACAAACAAACCGAACACTCGTTACATCTATGACCAGCATGAAAGGTGTCATCACCTTTGGAACCATTTTTTAACGCTTTAAAAAAAAAAAAAAAAAGAAGAAAAAAAAAAAAAATCGGGAAACTTTACTGCTACTGACTAGAGCGGAGCGGTGTTCCAATGTCTGACCTCTAATGCCCAAAACTCTCCTGCCGATTTCTTTCATAAAGTCAATTTTATGAGCACCGCGGCCCTCGTCATCCCTGCAGCCGTCCTGTGACGTTAATGTACAAAAGGAAAAAAAAAAAAAGACTCCGATACAAAAAAAGGTAATGATTGTAATTAGGTTATTAGGCGGCAAAAAGGGAACTCAATGCATCCGGTCTTCAAGCCCCCTTATGTTTAACCAGCAATTTAAGGTAATTTCTAACTCTACGTAAGCAGCACTTCCCCACGTATGTGTTTTTGTTGACGGCAGGCCACAAGGGAAGAGTTGGGTCAATTATTACATTTGTTTAGGAAATAACAATTCTGTAAAAATAAAACTTTTCATCCTAGGGAGTCTTTCCGGGGACGCCATGACTCTCTCTTGTGGCGAGGTTATATTTATCTGCTGTAAAGCAGCCAGCGATGTAATAATCAGCACGTCGTGTACAGTCTGGCGACACACCTACTGGCTGAACATACTGTACGCTGGGAGTGCCGCGCCACGTGAGGCTGTACTCAACGATCTGATCAGGAAGTTCAGACGCTACAGAGAACGTAGTAAACAAGGTACTGTACTTCCGAAGTTCTTACTAAAGGGTCAAACAATAGATGGCTGCCGGGCGAATGATCGTATGGCCGGCAGCTCCTCTCTAGGACTTGTCAATAACTATGAGCACTCGGGGCTTCTATGGGAGACACGCTGAGCGTCGGCTTATTGCACCAAGAGCAAAAGGATAAGAAGACAACATCGGAGGCTGCGCTGTACAGCGTATTCTGACTCCTTCCTACCATAGTCTGCATAAACTGTGAGCAATTTATGCTCATGACTCCATCCTTGCCAAACTGGACCTCCTTCCTGTGTCCACCTTAGGCAGGTACTAGTCACCAAAATCTGGGAACACCCCATATGTTCTGCTGTCTCCGAGATGCTCTAAGTCCTTTAACTATTGCAATTCGTCCCATGTCTAGATTACTCAGATCCCTTCACTTGCTCATTTAAAAATAAATACCGTAAATAAAGTAAGCCCTTGCACAAAATGTAATCGGCAACATTAAACCCTCAGCCCGGCGCGATGGCCGATGAGCATTATTATACACATTTGGGAGGCCATTGACCAGTGTAACTGAGCGGAATATCGGCCAGGTGGGCAGCCGCACCGCCTGATCTCAACCTCACGCTACACTTGAGCTTATACGTGGGATGGATGACCCTTTGTTATAATGGTGCAAGTTAGAACTTGCCCCCTGCCTTGGAGCTTAGAGTCCATGTTAAAGATGATGTCCAGTTTTGAAGACGTATTTTTCATATAAACCATCTAGGAAGTAGATTAGATTAGAGGAGAATGGATTGTTCAAGATCCTCATCTGAGTCCATAAGGAACATCAAGTGTAATGCCAAACTATCCCCTGTGGTGGCGCTGTAATGACATTAAACTACCAGGGTTCCCCACACAAAAAAAAAAAACACATGGGCTACTTGCATAGCGAACAAGTCTGTAGAAACCTGTTCACACCACCAAGAAACCTGAAGACACAAAAAGAGCACAGCGAGGTCAAAAATACTCTGTTGTAAAGAAGTCACAGTAAATGAGCAAGTGCTAGTCAAAAAATGAAAAAAATACAGGGTATTTAGTTAATAAGTTTTTTTTGCAAAAAAAAAAAATGTATATTAAGCTGCTCCACCAATCGTCAAGGTATACCCATAATAGAGCAGTCCTATCTAATGTATATAATCCCTATCTGATGTATTAAAAACCTGATCATCTGTATAGTACCTGTGTGAACAGGGTTCAGAGAGAAAATATCCATGTGGACATCCAGGGTGGAACAGCTCCAGTGCAAATGACCCACAGAGGAGTGGTGAACTCCCCAGTCTTGTAGAAACAAGAGAACAATTATAGAACCAAAAACACATGGGCTACTTGCACAGTGAACAAGTCTGTAGAAACCTGTTCACACCACCAAGAATCCTGAAGACACAAAAAGAGCACAGCGAGGTCAAAAATACTCTGTTGTAAAGAAGTCACAGTAAATGAGCAAGTGCTAGTCAAAAAATGAAAAAACCCACACAACAGCAGTCCACTCAGGGTGCAAGATGAGGGACCCTTTCTGAGGAGCCCATTAACAAGGATCATTCCAGCAATTAAACACTAAGTATAGAACCACTTTGACAAGAGAAGGACCTCATACCAAAGCCTTGTCAGAGGGCATCTGATTGCACACAAGGACTGTAGTACACCCCACCATTTAACCAAACACTACAACTCGCAGCATTCCCTTACAACCACAAGCTGAGAGTTGTAGTCTTGCATCAACAACTACAGACAACTCATTGTATTTCCTGCATGAGAGGTGACCTCTGCCACAGTGTGACTAGTTTATGGCCAGACCCCATGTGTGCCAGCCACGTGCCCCGCTCCCTGTTCTGTAACTTATCTTAGCAGAATATTTGTAGGACGGGCGAGAGAACACACACATCTGAACATAATGTTCAATGCCACATGTGTAGTAAGTGCAACATTACATAACTCCAGGCTGGGACAGAAAGTTGGCATTGAGTCAGACGCCACAGTGAACGGCTGCCAGGTTAAAGGGAAGCGATGCTGCACAGACTGTACTCTGCGGATAGTAAATAACCCGCCTCCAGGAAACCGCTGGCCAGAAAAGGACTACCGAGGAGGGCTCACGTGTAACATGCACAGCACAAACTGTACCCCCTCCATTATGTGGGGCTTTCCTCAGTTATGGCGGACTACGGCACTTTGGTGCAAAAAGAAAAGTCCACAAATCACTAAATGATGAGAAGTCTGAACTCTCCTACTGGTAAATGAGGCAGATCATGGGACCATGTTGCCTGCATCATCCAGACCTGCTCCTTCTACTGGCAATACTCTGCAGGTGGATACAGTACTTGTCACTTATATTGTGGGGTGATGCGGGAGATTTAAGCTTTTGAATACCAAAGTGCATGTCACTTCTCCGAAACAGATCCTGATGGAATCCACTCCAAAATAGTCACTGTCCAATCAATTAGCTGGATAGAAAGATCCAGAAAAACAACCTCTTTGAAAACTACTTAAGAAAAAGAAAGACTCCTCTTCCAAAAATGACCCGTAAAATTGAGCATTTATGAAGTTGTTTAAAAAAACAAACTTGTTTTTGAACGCCTAAAAAACAAAAAAAACCTCCTTGTGGAATAGAAAACCACAGACTAAAAAACAGCTCTCCCCGATATCCTGCAGAACTTCACCAACTGGAGACAGGGAATGCAGGATTACAGTACAGACAGCAGAGCCTTACGTTGAAGGTCAACCTTCAATGACAGCAGCAAAAATCTTGAAAACTACAAAAAAAAAAAAAAAGGTAGTACAAAAAAAAATAAATAAAAAAAAATGCTCTAATGTAAAATTTTAGAATTTATCAAACCTCTTCAATCCATGCCGATCTTTACAATGAGAGGACCACAGCGCTAATTTAGTACCTTCGTTATTCTCATTTGCATGGCGATGACCGCATCTTATGGGTGGATATTGCACTAAATCAGAATTGGTGACACTCCGTTTTTAACATCGAGGGTTCCAAAGTTCTGACCCCACAATTATCAGCAATTCCTCCAGGTACTCCACATAGCCATAGGTTTATAGGATTCCGGGGACATCAGCCATGCAGGACAGCACCGCAATCCCATGCCCCTCAGGGAACTGCTGCAGTCCAATGTCAGTGTGCTCCATGTAAAGCTCCCCGAAATAAGTAGGTGCTAAATAAACAGAGCCGATATCCAAGAGCGCAGTGTTCATCTCTGCTCATAGACTACAAATGCCAAAAGTGGAGTCGCTGGAGACACATAAGAAGTCAGGGTGGCGAAATTAAAGTGTCGTTCTGGCATTTAACTAGAGGAGGAATAGTTAGAGTTAGTCCTAAGAGCTTACCACTAGGAAACGTCATCTGAGCCCGGGTGAGGGAAGCACTGTGGCATCTCTCCAAACTCTGCACAGGGTATTTAAAAGGGAGGTGGATCCGAAGGGTGTCCGCCCAGCGAGGAAGGGTGTGATTAGGATGGAAGAACATGCTCTTCTAAGAGACACGCTGCAGGTACACGGCCCACACTGGCCTCATTACACAACAAACACACCCGCTCCCAGGGCGGGCACAGAAAGGGTGTCGCCTACTGAGCCACCTGGGCACAGGACATTCATATCAATGAACTATAAAGTGGAATTTCCTGCCACACACTAGAACGGACTGACCCACATAAAGGAGGCTCCCATAAAAATGACACATTGGGGCCATGTTCCAACCACACAATAGCAATCTGCTCTGATATTGCTGCAGGTTTTGTTTTTTAGTTTTTTACTGAATCCCTTTTTTGGTGCAGATTTAAACTCTGCATTTAATGTTTTTTTTTTTCTTAAGTGCAGAACTGCGGGGATTCAGAAAGGAAAAGCTGCTATAGGGGGCTTTGAAAAAAGGCCCCCGCTAGGGGTCCTATCCAGTGTCTGCTGCCTCTAAACTCGTAGTATTTGATCCTAATCATGATTCTCGCTTTAATTACTAAGAAAAAAAAAAAAAGACACTTGAGATAAACTGCACCAATCACCAATGCTATGTGCAATCAGAAAGTATTAAGGCTATGTTCACACATTGCTTTTTTTTAGTGCAGGCAAAATATGCTCTCTTGGCAGTGAAGAACCTGCTTGAAAGAAAAAAAAAAAAAAGGTTTTGTTGTGTTTTTGTTACTTATTTGGATGTGTTTTTTGTGCAGATTTGGTGTCATTTGTCTACTGTACATGTTTTATAAAGTTAGTTTTATTCCCCCAAAAAAGTTTGGTTTTTTTTGCAGCGTTTTTTGCACTTCCTAGATGCTTTCTATGATGAAAAACCGCTGTAAAAACAGGAAAGATATATATCTTGATACCGTGTTAGCCAGTGAAAACAGTTTTCCAATTCAGTCAGAAAAAAATCAAACAGTATGCATGACATTTCTGAAATAATATAGCTTTTGATGGTACTGTAAAAAGCAGCATTACATTTGCATTAAAAAAAAACGGCAAAAAACAAAGTGTGAACATAGCCTTAGACGAAGGGTCAAATTCATCAAAGTGTTTTATGCCAGTTTTCCAGAGTAAAACACTTTCAAAAGTCGCACCATTTTTGGGCAACGCAAAATCTACTTAGTTGTTCATAACAGGACTTTTTTGTGTGTTTGATGGTGGAGAGAAAAAAAAAAAATCAGCTTCAAACGAGGCAGTGTCAAATCAAAAGACTGCAAAGGGGCAAAAAAAAGCCTTCAAATCCTCTAAAGAAAAGAAGAAAAAAAAAAAAGGCATTTCCTGAAACGGTTTTCAATAGGAAAACTCATCACTTTAGGTCATTTTCACATGTTCAGTAATGATCAGTTAGAATGGATCCAGCAGAAATCTGCAGACGACAACGCTTGCCCCATTAATGGATCCCTTGCACATTGACGCTAACGGATCATTATCAGAATTGCAGATACTCTGCCTGCAAAATATAACTGGGAAATTGCTCCAGACTCTAGTAGAGGTTTGACATTGAACTGAAAAAAAAAAATAAAAACACAGATTAATCTGTCAAACACCAATCCAAAACAAGCTATATCTCAGCTGCCATCGGGAGCCACTGATGCCCCATGAAAGGGTCTCTAATATTATGGAATTGCCCTTTATGCAGTTCCACATTACTCAGGGGAGGGCTCAAAATAAAACATCAGAATTGTGACGGGATGACAAGCACTGAATTGTCTGTACATGTCCCTGCTTAATTGTAAAGTGCTGCAGAATATGTTGGTGCTATATAGTAAATAAAAGTATTACTGAAGGCTCCACGTAATGGAGGTGCAAGAGATGTTACAAATGCATCCATGATATGACGGCCTGAAACGCGCCTGAGTTTCTCTTCTGCCATATCACATTACACTGGGGTCAGGAATAATCAGACTTTTGCCGGATTAGATGTATTTCTATGTATCTGGACACCATATCCATGTGGAATCACACACCTGAATAGACCATGCACTCTGTTCTGGAACCACAGAAAGGAGGGATCGTTCTGCAAAGTCTGCAGCCCACAAAATAATAGGATTTAGTAAACCTCCGCCAGGTCAATGGCGGACAGAGGGTTTTTCTGTAAGAGCTGGGACTCTGCAGGCGCTGCTGCTGGTGGAGGCATGTGCAGAGCATCTCAGAAAAGCATGTCTGCTTCACGTGAATCCCCCAGCCTGAGAGCAGCCAATCAGGGAAGGACCAATGGAGAGACCAGGCTGAGCCCGGCCGCTCTCATTGGCTCTGCCCCAAGTGTCAATCTCCTGCATGTGTCTGATGCAGAGCTGCAATGATGAGGATCATCCTCATCCCTGAAAATTCTAGAAGATTCAGCAGAACACCCATGCCCACCTATACATAGCCAAATAATACCCCCATTGGATTTTCATGCATCATAACAATACAATGAGGCAGCAATCTGCATCTGATAATGCCCTAGCTGTAGTGGCACAACAACTCCCAGCATGCTCTGACAGCGCACCAGATAACGCCTTTAGCAATGCCTTCAGAAAGTAAATGACATCTTGTGACTCTCCGGCTGCTGTGCAACTACAACTCTCAGCATGCACTGACATTCCCCACCAACTCAGTCTACCAAGCTTCCCTTTATAAGCAATACAATTACGGCTCAGCAACCTGTTGACTGCCAACTGCTGTGTAACTACAACTCCCAACATGCTTTGCTGCTTTTACATTCCTCAGCAACTTTGCCCACTGAGTCAGAAATGCAATCACTGGTTCTATAGTTATTGTAGAACTACAACTCTCAGCAGAGTTACAAATCAAATCATCACTTTTTTTTTGCTAGCAAAATGAATATTATCAATGGACGAGCGACATACATTCCAGTGCAATGATGGGCAACGTAAAGTTATTCAGTTGCCTGGGATCTACAACTCCCACCATGCTCTAACAGGCTGCAGTTGCTGGAGCGTGCTGGGAGTTGTAGTTTCCCAGCAGCTAGCGCAGCTTGCAGGTCCTTGCTGTAAGGACATAGCTGAGCACCAGCGAGCACAGGCAGTGAGGCAGGAGGTCAGGTGTCACCTCCACATGATGCTGTCACCGGTTCCTCGGCCTCCGACATTCTAAGGACCTAAGGGATCAATCAACAATGGGAAAGAAATAATCCGCCAATCCTACAAAATCCCTGCAAACAATGGCACCGGGAAATATAGGGAGCAGTGGGCACAACCCCCACGAGCTGTCAGCACCCAACAATGTGCAGCAGAACGGAACAACTACAACTCCCAGCAAACAGCAAAATCTGCAGGACCTCAGGAACAGGGGCTCCCAGCACCCACTTCACACTAGCACCTCATTTACTGCATATTTTCAAAATTGACCAAAAGTCACAGATTTCTAGAGGTGAAATAACCAAGTAGATGACAGCGTTGTCATAAGGGGGCACAGTGGTGGACAGACAGAAGAGGGCCCCTGTACAGGAACAATACGCGGGCCCCTCTGTGTCTGGGACAGACGCTGCCTGCTGAGTGTGGAGGTTGTACTGGCCCCTTAGCTCTTGGGCCCGAGTGCGGCTGCACCTATGGCATGTCCACCCCTGCGGGGGCATCCTCCCCCATATACAGACAATGGCCACATACACGGCCTGCAAGGATCAGCGCTGGTGTTGTCTTCTACCAATGTCAATGTGGAGATTTGTAATGCAATGTTGGCATCTTGGCAGAGAAGTGGCCTGTCCTGGTGACTAACCGGGTCTAAAGAGGACTAACACCATGATAAATGTCTAGGCTAGTAAACTGCAGGGGGAAAGGAGCCTTGATTAGTCGGCACTGCCAGGCACAAAGGGTATATATATCTTATGTGTACTGTATATATAGGTAAAATTATATGTATTGCATATACTAATATATATATATATATATATATATATATATAATATATATATATATATATATAATATATATATATATATATATATATATATAATATATATATATATATAATATATATATATATATATATATAATATATATATATATATAATATATATATATATTATATATATATATATATTATATATATATATATATATATATATATTATATATATATATATATATACACACACACACACACACACACGTATATATGATGTACACGCAATACATGTATACAGTGCATATAAATTAGATATCTGTGTGTTACACGGTATACACAAATTTATACAATAGGCTTATACATATGGAAATATATATATATATAACATATAGTAGATGCAAACAATTAGACAAATATATTATATACACAGTGCACGGATACAGACACATAGTAGACATATACAAATAAACACACATAGTAGATGCAAACAATTACACATACAGATATATTACATACATAGCACACCCATACATACAGTATATACACACAGTAGGCAATTACAGATATAAACACATAGATGCAAACAATTAGACATACCATATATACATATAGATATGCACAGTGTACACACGTATACACCATACACACAGTACAGACATATACCTATGCACTGCACACACGTATGTATGTATGTATACATATGTATGTCTGTACTGTGTATATGGTGCATATATTATATATATATATATATATATATATATATATATATATATACACACACAGTAGAGACAATATAGATATGCGGTGTATACATACACACAGTACAGACATTCATATGCACAGTGTATACACACACCATATACACAGTACAGCCATATGTACATATAGATATGCACAGTACACACACACATATATATACATATACACACCATATACACAGTACAGCCATATGTACATATAGATATGCACAGTACACACACATATATATATACATATACACACCATATACACAGTACAGCCATATATACACCATACTTTCTGTAGACGGACACCATTGCCCAGAGCCACAGCACTTACCAGGCGGCAGCTCCCAGGACCCTCGTGTTGTATCCTAGGCCTCCACACCAGGCCCTAGCAGCACAGTCCGGGTGCTCCCGGTCGGGTGGCGCAGTCGCTCAGCTCGGCAGCGCACAGCTCTGTGTCCGGCGCCCGCTTCTTCACACTCCGCTCCCCTTCTGACTCCCCATGTTCTCACACACACAACACACATTCACCGTGCAACGTGACAAGACCACACCCTCCTCTTCACCATTGGCTGCACATTCCAGCACGCCTATTCTCATTGGTCGGTGGTGACAGAGGGGGCCGGGTTTCCAGCCGACCATTGGTGCTCTTTCCGGGACACGATAGCCTGTCACCTGTCTAGGCACGTTACAAGAACAGCCGAGGAGCTGAGCACTGGGGGCGTGTCGCTTCCTCGCCCCGCCCCGTCCCGCCCCCGCCCCTTGCAGTAGAGGGCCCGCCCCGGCCGCGGGGAGGACAGTCAGCTGCAGGCGGTGCGGGCGCTCTGTGTTCCCCGCTGTCACACGGTCATTTCTGCTTTACCGCACAGATTACGGTTATGTTCACACACTGATTTTTCAGGCTGACAAATCCTTTTTGATTATTTTTTTCTTTCCTGATAAACTTTTCCTCAGGAAAGTCTTCCTATTCATTTTATGGGAAATCCACTTTTCTGTTCATGAGGAGATTCTCGGCATTTTTCCTTATTTCAGGTTTTGAAAAACACTTAACGGAAAAAAAAAAGTGCAGGAAAGGAAACGTCTCCAAACTACACACCGCCCAATCAAAAGGCTGCAAAAAAAAAAAAAAACAGGAAAATAAAAACAAAAACAAAAAAATCCCCAAAACAAGAGCCTTCCCTGCAGCAATTTCTGTTGGAAAAGCTTGTGAAAAAAAATGCTGCGTGAAAACAGCCCGAGGGACTAATTCACACACGGCGTTTCTGCTGCATTCTATTTTTAGGGGTTTTTTTTGTTTGTTTTTAATGTGGAAAAAATGCAGAGTTACACAGTAACAACAGAAGGAATATGATTTCTAAAACCTCATTTTTTTTCTTGATTTTTTAATATTTTTATTGACATTTTTATAATAGAAACATTAATAAAAAAAAGGACTAATACAGAGATAAGGAAAGTGAGGAGATAACAATGGGAAGAAACACCTGTTAAGGTACCGCACTGGGTTCCCATTGCGTTATGGGACCGCGTTTAACGGACAGCGTTGCACGGCGAAATTAACGCCGTGCAACGCGTCCGTTAACGCGCCCATTGAAGGCAATGGGAACGCGCTTCACTAGCGCGTGCCATGTTCGGCACGCGCTAGCGACGCGCCGGTGATTCCTGGCGCGCCGCGGACGCTGCTTGCAGCGTCCGAGGCACGCCCGCGGTCCGTTCCCCGCTCTCGCAGATCGGGGATCTGCGAGAGCGGGGACGTTACCGCGACCCCGACCGCAGCCCCATAGAAAACATTGTGTTAGCGCAATCCGCTAGCGCTAAACGGATTGCACTAACGCAATGTGACCCTAGCCCTACGACCCTAGCGACGCTGCAGCGATACCGACAACGATCCGGATCGCGCAGGGCCGCGCTTAGTAACCCGATGTTTACCCTGGTTACCATCGTTAAAGTAAAAAAACAACCACTACATACTTACCTACTGCTGTCTGTCCCCGGCGCTCTGCTTCTCTGCACTCCTCCTGTACTGTCTGTGTAAGCACAGCGGCCGGAAAGCAGAGCGGTGACGTCACCGCTCTGCTTTCCGGCTGCCCGGCGCTCACAGCCAGAGCAGAGAAGCAGAGCGCCGGGGACAGACAGCGGTAGGTAAGTATGTAGTGGTTGTTTTTTTACTTTAACAATGGTAACCAGGGTAAACATCGGGTTACTAAGCGCGGCCCTGCGCTTAGTAACCTGATGTTTACCCTGGTTACCAGCGAAGACATCGCTGAATCGGCGTCACACACGCCGATCCAGCGATGTCAGCGGGAGAGCCAGCGACGAAATAAAGTCCTGGCCTTTCTGCCCCGACCAGCGATATCACAGCAGGGGCCTGATCGCTGCTGCCTGTCACACTGGACGATATCGCTAGCCAGGACGCTGCAACGTCACGGATCGCTAGCAATATCGTCCAGTGTGACGGGACCTTTAGTAACAGGAAAGGGAATAGAAACACCAAATGATATCCCTAACAAGACCATGAAGGCATAAAACCGATAATGTGTGTAAAGCGCTGCGGAATATGTTAGCGCTATATAAAAATAAAGATTATTATTATTAACCAAACAAAATACCAAAAAACAAACCTTCACAAAAGAAGTCGAGAATAAAATATAGCAAAAGATATGAACTTTATTGAATATAAAAAATAACAATAAAAACAAGGCAGTGGCCACCAGTGCAGCAGCAAAGGTGGGGCTCACACAGGGGCACCCTCAATGACACAGCATATATGGCAGTAATAAATAACAAGCAGATAGCACTGTCTAGGTAATTACAACAGTGACCACATAAGTAAATAAATCAATAGCAAGTGGGTACATATAAGACAAAAGACAGAGGTAATACAATAATGTGTACAATACCAAGTATGCAAGTGAAAGACTAATAAACTATGTCCCCTAGCATAGACAAGAAACTATCTAAGATAAATAAATAAGCCATATATATAGACTCTGTATAAATAAACGGTATAGTTACCACGAGGAGGCACCCTGAGACCCACCACACCCGACGCGTGTTTCGCAAGGAAATGCTTCGTCCAGGGGAATAGACAAATGAACATTAATGATTTATTTTTTTAACTCAGAAATAAAAATGCCTCCCTGCACCGTGATTTTGTAGCTTTATGTTATGTACGTTATGTACACATAGTCCGTAGACGCCGGCACCGTCAGGGCTGCCACTAGGAACTTCAGGGCGCCATACTGGCAACATTTTTGTGTCCCCTTGAAGCCCCGCCCAGACTCCACCCTAGCTCCGCCTCCACACCTCAAACCTTCCACAGTCCCACAGTCCACTCTGGGAAAAACTAATCTGCAACATGTCCTCACCAATCTGATATTAACAGTTCCCAGCAGACACCAGATCACATACATAGCCAGCAGCTTTTGCTTTTGCCAAAATAATTTTTAAGTCACCACCAAAACAAAGTAGACTCTTTTGGCCGGGCCCTACTCTACTCTACTCTAACCTATTCAACATTTCTTAAAATATCCAATACTCTTTTTAGGCATATTTTTATCTTTCTTTAAGGGAATGAGTCAAATATATTTTTTAGAATGACCATTAATACCACACACAAGGGACAAATGTCACCACACCATGACCAGACCACATATTACCATGGCATAGTGACCAAATAATACCACATACAAGGAAGAAATACCTCCACACCATGACCAGACCACATATTACCATGGCATAGTGACCAAATAATACCACATACAAGGAACAAATGCCACCACACCATGACCAGACCACATATTACCATCACATAGTGACCAAATACTACAATACTGATCATTAATAAAAGACAACAATACAATACTAATGTCATTATAAACAGGAGCTCTGTATTTATTGTCAGTGTACAGGTAATACAGGGATCACCGGTGACATTATACACCGGAGCTCTGTACATAGTGACAATGTACAGGTAACACAATGATCACCAGTGGCATTATATCCAGGAGCTCTGTATACATTGTCAGTGTACAGGTAATACAGTGATTACCAGTGACATTATATATAGGAGCTCTGTATATAATGTACAGGTAATACAGTGATCACCACTGACATTATACACAGGAGCTCTGTTTATAATGTCATTGTACAGGTAATACAGTGATCACCATTGACATTATACACAGGAGCTCTGTATATAGTGTACAGTGTATAGTGTCATTGTACAGGTAGCACACTGACTCACCAGTGACGTCTCTAGCTGAAGTCCTTCAGCTTCGCTTTTCTTCTTCATCCAGAGCTGACCTCCATCATTTCTTCCAGCCAGGACTCATCTCTACAGAAAATAACACATAGTTACCTAGATCACTGCTTCCAGAGCACATCCCCCACTTTTTCCCTTTCTTCTACACTACACAGCTGAATATAGACATACACCCACCATTAAAGGGAATCTGTCACCTAATTTTGGCCCTATAAGCTTCGGCCACCACCATCAGAAGCTTATCTAGAGTATTCTGTAATGCTGTAGATGAGCCCCCAATGTAAAGGTACCTTCACACTAAACGACGCTGCAGCGATCCAGACAACGATCCGGATCGCTGCAGCGTCGCTGTTTGGTCGCTGGAGAGCTGTCACACAGACAGCTCTCCAGCGACCAACGATGCCGGTAACCAGGGTAAACATCGGGTTACTAAGCGCAGGGTCGCGCTTAGTAACCCGATGTTTACCCTGGTTACCATCCTAAAAGTAAAAAAAACAAACGCTTCATACTTACCTTCCGCTGTCTGTCCCCGGCGCTCTGCTTCTCTGTACTGGCTGTGAGCACAGCGGCCGGAAAGCAGAGCGGTGACGTCACCGCTCTGCTTTCCGGCCGCTGTGCTCACAGTGAGTGAAGGAAAGCACAGCGCCGGGGACAGACAGCGGAAGGTAAGTATGAAGCGTTTGGTTTTTTTACTTTTAGGATGGTAACCAGGGTAAACATCGGGTTACTAAGCGCGGCCCTGCGCTTAGTAACCCGATGTTTACCCTGGTTACCAGAGAAGACATCGCTGAATCGGTGTCACACACGCCGATTCAGCGATGTCAGCGGGAGAGCCAGCGACCAAAGAAAGTGCTGGCCCTCTAGCCCCGACCAACGATATCACAGCAGGATTCTGATCGCTGCTGCGTGTCAAACTGAACGATATCGCTAGCGAGGACGCTGCAACGTCACGGATCACTAGCGATATCGTTTAGTGTGAAGGTACCTTTACCTGAAAGATAAGAAAAACAAGTTAGATTATACTCACTCAGGGGCGGTCTGGTCCAATGGGCATCGCAGGTCCGGCTCCGGCGCCTCCTATCTTCATGCGATGACGTCCTCTTCTTTGCTTCCTGTCTCTTCTTTGCTTCCTGGTGACAGATTCCCTTTAATATATAATTGGTTATTATGCAATCCACTATTCTAAATATAAAGTATAATCTACCACTGCGCCCGCCATTTTCCCCACCTAATAAATATTAAATACATCAATTAGCCCTTGTACTCTTTCCCCCCAATTTATTACCAGTCACTGCATCCTCAATGCCCCCCATTATGTGCCTCTTGCTCTCCGATTCATTATATTTACATGTCCCTTCCGCCCCAATTCATTGTCATATCTTCTCTCTCTTCCACCCCCACCCTCTATTCATTATCAACTGCTCTCCCTTCACATTCAATACATCACTTAGTCCCACCATCCTCAAAATTCATTCTTTGCTTTCCCCAGGGCCTCATTTGCTCTCCCCATCTCCCACCTTCAATTCAATTGCTGTCCCCGTCTCATCCCTCAACCACAATTCATCATTTGCAGTCCCTCATCTGCCCCTCACTTCATCATTTGCTGTCTTCCTCCCCTCACTTCATCATTTGCAGTCCCCCTTCCACCCTCACTTCATCATTCGCAGTCCCCCTCACTTCACCATTTGCAGTCCCCCTTTCTCCCTCCACTTCATCATGTGCAGTCCCCATCCGTTCAGCATGTGCAGTCCCCTTTAGTTCATGTGTAGTCCCCCTTCCCATACTTCATCATGTGCCATTCTCGTCCTCTCCCTCACATCAACATTTGCAGCCCCCTCCATCATTTGCAGCCCCCTTCATTATTTGCAGCCACCTCCTCACTAAGAACCCTGTGTTATTTAGATGCACTTTTGCTTTTTATTTACTTAGTTACAGCAGGGTTTTTGCTCATTTTATTTTTTATTTTTTTTGAATTCCATGCAAGCAGGGGTGTAGCCTCCCTCTCCTGAGCTGGAAATTACATTTATTAATAATAATAATAATAATAATAATAATAATAATAATAATAATAATAATAATAATAATAATTTTATATCTATAGGGCCAACATATTCCACAGCACTTTATATTTTAGAGGGGACTTGTACATACATTAGACATTACAGCATAACAATAAGTACATACAGTTAGGTCCATATATATTTGAACAGAGACAACATTTTTCTAATTTTGGTTATAGACATTACCACAATGAATCTTAAACAAAGCAATTTAGATTCAGTTGATGTTCAGACTTTCAGCTTTCATTTGAGGGTATCCACATTAACATTGGATGAAGGGTTTAGGAGTTTCAGCTCCTTAGCATGCGCCATCCTGTTTTTAAAGGGACCAAAAGTAATTGGACAATTGACTCCAAGGCTATTTTATGGATAGGTGTGGGCAATCCCTTCATTATGTCATTCTCAATTAAGCAGATAAAAGGCCTGGAGTTGATTTGAGGTGTGGTGCTTGCATTTGGAAGGTTTTGCTGTGAAGTAAACATGCGGTCAAAGGAGCTCTCCATGCAGGTGACACAAGCCATCCTTAAGCTGCAAAAACAGAAAAAAACTCATTCGAGAAATTGCTACATTATTAAGAGTGGCAAAATCTACAGTTTGGTACATCCTGAGAAAGAAAGAAAGCACTGGTGAACTCATCAATGCAAAAAGACCTGGGCGCCCACGGAAGACAACAGTGGTGGATGATCACAGAATAATCTCCATGGTGAAGAGAAACCCCATTCACAACAGCCAACCAAGTGACCAACAGTCTCCAGGAGATAGGCATATCAATATCCATATCTACCATAAAGAGAAGACTGCATGAAAGTAAATACAGAGGGTTCACTGCACGGTGCAGCCACTCATAAGCATCAAGAATAAAAAGGCTAGACTGGACTTTGCTAAAAAAAACATCTAAAAAAGCCGGCACAGTTCGGGAAGAACATTATTTGGACAGATTAAACCAAGATCAACCTCTACCAGAATGATGGAAAGAGAAAAGTATGGCGAAGGCGTGGTACAGCTCAGGATCCAAAGCATACCACATCATCTGTAAAACACGGCGGAGGCAGTGTGATGGCGCGGGCATGCATGGCTGCCAGTGGCACTGGGTCACTAGTGTTTATTGATGATGTGACACAGGACAGAAGCAGCCGAATGAATTCTGAGGTATTCAGAGACATACTGTGTGCTGAGATCCAGCCAAATGCAGCCAAACTGATTGGTCGTCGTTTCATACTACAGATGGACAATGGCCCAAAACATAAAGCCAAAGCAACCCAGGAGTTTATTAAACAAAGAAGTGGAATATTCTTGAATGGCCAAGTCAGTCACCTGATCTCAACCCAATTGAGCAGCATTTCACTTGTTAAAAACTAAACTTCAGACAGAAATGCCACAAACAAACAGCAACTGAAAACCACCGCAGTGAAGGCCTGGCAGAGCATCAAAAAGGAGGAAACACAGCGTCTGGTGATGTCCATGAGTTCAAGACTTCAGGCAGTCATTGCCAACAAAGGGTTTTCAACCAAGTACTAAAAATGAACATTTTATTTAAAATTATTGAATCTGTCCAATTACTTTTGGTCCCTTTAAAAACAGGGTGGCACATGTTAAGGAGCTGAAACGCCTAAACCCTTCATCCAATTTTAATGTAGATACCATCAAATGAAAGCTGAAAGTCTGAATTTCAACTGCATCTGAATTGTTTTGTTTAAAATTCATTGTGGTAATGTCTATAACCAAAATTAGAAAAATGTTGTCTCTGTCCAAATATATATGGACCTAACTGTAGATCAAAACAGATGCCAAGAGGAATGAGGGCCCTGCTTGCAAGCTTACAATCTAGGAGGAAAAGGGGAGACAGAGATGTGGATGGTAACAATTGCTTTCATTGTTCGGAACAGCCAAAGTATAAGAATCAGGTGTTCATGTAATGCTGCATGGACCAGTTAACAGCCTAAGTATGTAGCAATACAGACACAGAGGGCTATTAACTGCATAAAGTGTATGAGAACATGATGCAAGGAACCTGGTTATGGTAAAAATTATGAATGGGCCACACAGGGATAGTTAGGTTAATGCGTTGAGGTGGTAGTCCAGTCTGAACAAATGCGTTTTTAGGGCACGCTTAAAGCTGTGGGGATTGGGGATTAATCGTATTAACCTGGGTAGTGCATTCCAAAGAATTGGCGCAGCACTTGAAAAGTCTTGGAGACGGGAGTGGGAGGTTCTGATTATTGACGATGCTAACCTCAGGTCATTGGCAGAACGGAGGGCACGGGTCGGGTGGTAGGCTGAGACCAGAGAGGACATGTCGGGTGGTGCTGAGATATGGAGCGCTTTGTGGGTGAGGGTAATAAGTTTGTACTGGATTCTGGAGTGGATGGGTAACCAGTGTAATGACTGGCACAAGGTAGAGGCATCGGTGTAACGATTGTCGAAGAATATGATCCTGGCTGCAGCATTCAGGACAGATTGGAGCGGGGAGAGTTTGGTAAGAGGGAGGCCGATTAGTAGAGAGTTACAATAGTCCAAATGAGAATGAATAAGAGAAACAGTAAGAGTTTTTGCAGAGTCGAAAGTAAGGCTAGGGTCACATTGCGTTAGTGCAATCCGTTTAGCGCTAGCGCTAGCGGATTGCGCTAACGCAATGTTTTTTATGGGGCCGCGTTCGGGGTCGCGGTAACGTCCCCGCTCTCGCAGATCCCCGATCTGCGAGAGCGGGGAACGGACCGCGGGCGCGCCTCGGACGCTGCAAGCAGCGTCCGCGGCGCGCCAGGAATCTCCGGCGCGTTGCTAGTGCGTGCCGAACATGGCACGCGCTAGTGTAGCGCGTTCCCATTAGCGTGAATGGGCGCGTTAACGGCCGCGTTGCACGGCGTTAATTTCGCCGTGCAACGCTGTCCGTTTAACACGGTCCCATAACGCAATGGGAACCCAGCCTAAGAAAGGGTCGAATTCTAGAAATGTTTTTTAGGTGCAGATAACAAGAGAGAGACAGTGATCGGATGTGGGGGGTGAATGAAAGCTCGGAATCAAGGATGACCCCAAGGCAGCGGGCATGTTGCTGGGGAGTAATGGTATATCCACACACAGAAATGGCAATGTCAGGCATAGGCACATTAGTAGAGGGAGGAAACACGAGGAGTTCAGTTTTTGACAGGTTCAGTTTCAGATGGAGGACATGATGTTAGAGGCAGCGGTAAGACAATTACTGGTGTTTTCTAAAAAGGCAGGCTTGATATTAGGAGAAGATGTGTATAATTGGGTGTCATCAGCATAGAGATGATAATGGAATCCAAATCTACTAATTGTTTGACCAATAGGGGCAGTATACAAAGAGAAGAAGAGGGGCCTAGGAATGATCCTTGAGGAACCCCAACAGTAAGGGGAAGGTGAGAGGAGGAGGAACCAGCAAAAGATATAGTGAAGGATCGGTCAGAGAGATAGGAGGAGAACCAGGAGAGAACAGTGTCCTTGAGGCCGATGGAGCGGAGCATAGTGAAGAGGAGCTGATGGTCCACAGTGTCGAATGCTGCAGAGAGATCCAAGAGAATTAGCATGGAGTAGTGACCCTTAGATTTAGCTGTTAGTAGATCATTAGAGACTTTAGTGATGGCAGTTTCAGTAGAGTAAAGAGCGGAAACCAGATTGTAGTGGGTCGAGAAGAGAGTTATCTGAGAGAGTGCGGATAAGACGGAAGTGGACCAGGCGTTCCAGGAATTTAGAGATAAAGGGAAGATTAGAGACAGGTCTATTGTTAGCGGCACAGTTTTAATCGAGGGATGGTTTTTTAAGTAATGGATGTATGATGGCATGCATAAATGAGGGAAAGACACCAGAAGAGAGAGAGAGGTTGAATATTTTTGTTAGGTGAGTGGTGACAGCAGGGGAAAGGGACTGGAGGAGATGTGACGGAATGGGGTCATTGCTGCAAGTGGTCGGGCGAGAAGATGCAAGGAGCCTGATTACTTCTTCTTCTGTAACTGGTTCAAGGTCAGAGTGAGCTAGATGCAGTGGGGGAGGGAGGACAGTGCATGGTATGAAAGGATTGGGAGATAATTTCCTGTCGCATGTGGTCAATTTTTTCTTTGAAATAATTGACCAGATCGTCAGCGCGGAGATCCGTGGTTGGGTCCTGCACTCTTCGGTTGAGTAGGGAATGACAAGTGTCAAAGAGACGTTTCGGGTTATTGGATAGTGAGGTGATGAGGGTGTTGAAATTGGTTTGTTTGGAGAGGTGAAGGGCAGAGTTGTATGTTTTAGTTTCAATGTGTTTATTCAAATTTATGAACATAAAACATAACATAACAGTGCTCAGACGTTGGTACATGCAGAAGAAATATGCAGATTATTAGTACGAACAATACTTGTTGAACTGTAGAGTCAAATTGACTCAAATTGAATCAAACAAAAAGGCATGGTATAAACATCATAGACATGGACAAAGGGAATAAACAACAGGGTTGGGAATATCATTGCTGTCAGCATAATTATAGCTATAACACCGGAGGTAATGAAATGATATAATGCGATACCAGGGCGCGCACTGACTTTAATTGGGAAGAAGCACACATGGCCAAGTGGTTTTAGAGTTGTATGTTTTAAGCATAAACTCATAATGGATGAAATATTCGGGTAGATTGGACTTTCTCCACAGACGTTCGGCACACCTGGAGCACCGCTGCAGGAAACGTGTTTGCAGCGTGTGCCACGGTTGTCGCCGTTTGTGCTGAGTTGTTCTATGTATAGGAGGTGCAGCTTCATCCTTGGCACTTTGCAGGGTTTCATTGTAATGCTTCAGAGCAGAATCAGGACATGAGAGGGAGGAGATAGGGGCAAGTCATAACTGCAAGTTCCTGATAGGTTTCTGAGTGTTAATGGCCTGTATGTTTCTATAAGTGTGGAAAGTAGGGGTGACCTGAGCAGGATGGCAGTTCGTGATAGAGAATGATAGAAGGTTGTGGTTAGAGAGCGGGAGAGGGGAGTTTGTGAAATCATCCACTGAGCAAACCTGGGAGAAGACCAAGTCGAGGGAGTTTCCGTCTTCATGCGTGCGTTTAGAGATAAAAGGTGAGAAGCAGATGGGAAGAGGGGAAAAGTAACTGGGATGTTGAAATCACCCATGATGAGGGTGAGAATGTTGCAGGAGAGAAAGTGTGGAAGCCAGGTGGCAAAGTGATCCAGGAACTGATGAGAGTGGCCCGGAGGACGATACACCACCGCCACTTGCATGCAGAAAGGGATGTAGAGTCTGACAGCATGGACCTTAAAAGAAGGGAAAACAAGTGAGGGTACTTGATGGATAACCTGGAAGGTACATTTGGGTGAAAGGAGCAGACCAACACCTCCACCTGCTCTGTTGTCCGGTCTTGAGGTATGAGAGAAGTGTAGTCCACCGTATGAGAGAGCAGCAGCAGCGGTGGTGTCTGACTGCTGGATCCAGGTTTCAGTAAGAGCCAGGAGGTTAAGAGAATTAGAAAGGAAGAAGTCATGGGTGAAGGAGAGTTTATTACACACTGAGCGAGAATTCCAAAGTGCACAATTGAAAGAGACAGAAGGCATGCAGAGTATATTAATAAGGTTAGAGGGGTTTCTGAGTGTAGCAGTTGGGGGGGTTTGACTTGCTATAGCTTTGGGGCCGGGGTTGGGAGAGATATCTCCTGCAACTAGGAGAAGGAGGATAGAAAGAGTGAGCAGATGGTTAAGTGATTTGTGAGAGCGTCTCTTGTGTTGGATGGTGTGTTATGAAAGACAATTCAGTATCACAATGGACATGGAGGTCAGAGCACATACAGTGATCTGACAATAACCCAAAATAATAGAACGAGCTCTGAGACGTGGGAACTCTGCAGACCGCAATCCCTAATCCTCTCCAAACAACACTAGAGGCAGCCGTGGATTGCGCCTAACTCTGCCTATGCAACTCGGCACAGCCTGAGAAACTAACTAGCCTGAAGATAGAAAATAAGCCTACCTTGCCTCAGAGAAATACCCCAAAGGAAAAGGCAGCCCCCCACATATAATGACTGTGAGTTAAGATGAAAAGACAAACGTAGGGATGAAATAGATTCAGCAAAGTGAGGCCTGACTTTCTTAACAGAGCGAGGATAGGAAAGATAACTTTGCGGTCTACACAAAACCCTAAAGAAAACCACGCAAAGGGGGCAAAAAGACCCTCCGTACCGAACAAACGGCACGGAGGTACACCCTTTGTGTCCCAGAGCTTCCAGCAAAACAATTAGACAAGCTGGACAGAAAAAATAGCAAACAAATAGCAAAGAAGAACTTAGCTATGCAGAGCAGCAGGCCACAGGAATGATCCAGGGAAAAACAAGTCCAACACTGGAACATTGACAGGAAGCATGGATCATAGCATTAGGTGGAGTTAAGTAGAGAAGCACCTAACGACCTCACCAGATCACCTGAGGGAGGAAACTCAGAAGCCGCAGTACCACTTTCCTCCACAAACGGAAGCTCCCAGAGAGAATCAGCCGAAGTACCACTTGTGACCACAGGAGGGAGCTCTGCCACAGAATTCACAACAGTACCCCCCCCTTGAGGAGGGGTCACCGAACCCTCACCAGAGCCCCCAGGCCGACCAGGATGAGCCACATGAAAGGCACGAACAAGATCGGGAGCATGGACATCAGAGGCAAAAACCCAGGAATTATCTTCCTGAGCATAACCCTTCCATTTAACCAGATACTGGAGTTTCCGTCTTGAAACACGAGAATCCAAAATCTTCTCCACAATATACTCCAGTTCCCCCTCCACCAAAACCGGAGCAGGAGGGTCAACAGATGGAACCATAGGTGCCACGTATCTCCGCAACAATGACCTATGGAATACGTTATGTATGGAAAAAGAATCTGGGAGGGTCAGACGAAAAGACACAGGATTAAGAACCTCAGAAATCCTATACGGACCAATGAAACGAGGTTTAAACTTAGGAGAGGAAACCTTCATAGGAATATGACGAGAAGATAACCAAACCAGATCCCCAACACGAAGTCGGGGACCCACACGGCGTCTGCGATTAGCGAAACGTTGAGCCTTCTCCTGGGACAAGGTCAAATTGTCCACTACATGAGTCCAAATCTGCTGCAACCTGTCCACCACAGTATCCACACCAGGACAGTCCGAATACTCAACCTGTCCTGAAGAGAAACGAGGATGGAACCCAGAATTGCAGAAAAATGGCGAAACCAAGGTAGCCGAGCTGGCCCGATTATTAAGAGCGAACTCAGCCAAAGGCAAAAAGGACACCCAGTCATCCTGATTGGCAGAAACAAAGCATCTCAGATATGTTTCCAAGGTCTGATTGGTTCGTTCGGTCTGGCCATTAGTCTGAGGATGAAAAGCCGAGGAAAAAGACAAGTCAATGCCCATCCTACCACAAAAGGCTCGCCAAAACCTCGAAACAAACTGGGAACCTCTGTCAGAAACGATATTCTCTGGAATGCCATGCAAACGAACCACATGCTGGAAGAACAATGGCACCAAATCAGAGGAGGAAGGCAATTTAGACAAGGGTACCAGATGGACCATCTTAGAAAAGCGATCACAGACCACCCAAATGACTGACATCTTTTGAGAAACGGGAAGATCTGAAATAAAATCCATAGAGATATGTGTCCAAGGCCTCTTTGGGTTCCGGCAAGGGCAAAAGCAACCCACTGGCACGAGAACAGCAGGGCTTAGCCCGAGCACAAATCCCACAGGACTGCACAAAAGTACGCGACAGAGATGGCCACCAAAAGGATCTAGCCACTAACTCTCTGGTACCAAAGATTCCAGGATGACCAGCCAACACCGAACAATGAACCTCAGAGATAACTTTATTCGTCCACCTATCCGGGACAAACAGTTTCTCCGCTGGACAACGATCAGGTTTATTAGCCTGAAATTTTTGCAGCACCCGCCGCAAATCAGGGGAGATGGCAGACACAATTACTCCTTCCTTGAGGATACCCACCGGCTCAGATAAACCCGGAGAGTCGGGCACAAAACTCCTAGACAGAGCATCCGCCTTCACATTTTTAGAGCCTGGAAGGTACGAAATCACAAAGTCAAAACGGGCGAAAAACAGCGACCAACGAGCCTGTCTAGGATTCAAACGCTTAGCAGACTCGAGATAAGTCAAGTTCTTATAATCAGTCAATACCACCACGCGATGCTTAGCTCCTTCAAGCCAATGACGCCACTCCTCGAATGCCCACTTCATGGCCAGCAACTCTCGGTTGCCCACATCATAATTTCGCTCAGCAGGCGAAAACTTCCTGGAAAAAAAAGCGCATGGTTTCATCACTGAGCAATCAGAACCTCTCTGCGACAAAACAGCCCCTGCTCCAATCTCAGAAGCATCAACCTCGACCTGGAACGGAAGAGAAACATCTGGCTGACACAACACAGGGGCAGAAGAAAAACGACGCTTCAACTCTTGAAAAGCTTCCACAGCAGCAGAAGACCAATTGACCAAATCAGCACCCTTCTTGGTCAAATCGGTCAATGGTTTGGCAATACTAGAAAAATTGCAGATGAAGCGACGATAAAAATTAGCAAAGCCCAGGAACTTTTGCAGACTTTTCAGAGATGTCGGCTGAGTCCAATCATGGATGGCTTGGACCTTAACAGGATCCATCTCGATAGTAGAAGGGGAAAAGATGAACCCCAAAAATGAAACCTTTTGCACACCAAAGAGACACTTTGATCCCTTCACAAACAAAGAATTAGCACGCAGGACCTGAAAAACCGTTCTGACCTGCTTCACATGAGACTCCCAATCATCCGAGAAGATCAAAATGTCATCCAAGTACACAATCAGGAATTTATCCAGGTACTCTCGGAAGATGTCATGCATAAAGGACTGAAACACTGATGGAGCATTGGCAAGTCCGAATGGCATCACTAGATACTCAAAATGACCCTCGGGCGTATTAAATGCAGTTTTCCATTCATCTCCTCGCCTGATTCGCACCAGATTATACGCACCACGAAGATCTATCTTGGTGAACCAACTAGCCCCCTTAATCCGAGCAAACAAATCAGATAACAATGGCAAGGGGTACTGAAATTTAACAGTGATCTTATTAAGAAGGCGGTAATCTATACAAGGTCTCAGCGAACCATCCTTCTTGGCTACAAAAAAGAACCCTGCTCCTAATGGCGACGATGACGGGCGAATATGCCCCTTCTCCAGGGATTCCTTCACATAACTGCGCATAGCGGCGTGTTCAGGCACGGATAAATTAAACAGTCGACCTTTTGGGAATTTACTACCAGGAATCAAATTGATAGCACAATCACAATCCCTATGCGGAGGTAGGGCATCGGACTTGGGCTCATCAAATACATCCCGGTAATCAGACAAGAACTCTGGAACCTCAGAAGGGGTGGATGACGAAATTGACAGAAATGGAACATCACCATGTACCCCCTGACAACCCCAGCTGGACACCGACATGGATTTCCAATCCAATACTGGATTATGGGCTTGTAGCCATGGCAACCCCAACACGACCACATCATGCAGATTATGCAACACCAGAAAGCGAATAACCTCCTGATGTGCAGGAGCCATGCACATGGTCAGCTGGGTCCAGTATTGAGGCTTATTCTTGGCCAAAGGCGTAGCATCAATTCCTCTCAATGGAATAGGACACTGCAAGGGCTCCAAGAAAAACCCACAACGCTTAGCATATTCCAAGTCCATCAAATTCTGGGCAGCGCCTGAATCCACAAACGCCATGACAGAATACGATGACAAAGAGCAGATCAAGGTAACGGACAGAAGAAATTTTGACTGTACCGTAGCAATGGTGGCAGACCTAGCGAACCGCTTAGTGCGCTTAGGACAATCAGAGATAGCATGAGTGGAATCACCACAGTAGAAACACAGCCCATTCAGACGTCTGTGTTCTTGCCGTTTAACTCTGGTCAAAGTCCTATCGCACTGCATAGGCTCAGGTTTAAGCTCAGGTAATACCGCCAAATGGTGCACAGATTTACGCTCACGCAAGCGTCGACCGATCTGAATGGCCAAAGACATAGACTCATTCAAACCAGCAGGCATAGGAAATCCCACCATGACATCCTTAAGGGCTTCAGAGAGACCCTTTCTGAACATAGCTGCCAGCGCAGATTCATTCCATTGAGTGAGCACTGACCACTTTCTAAATTTCTGACAATATACCTCTATCTCATCCTGACCCTGACAAAGAGCCAGCAAATTCTTTTCTGCCTGATCCACTGAATTAGGCTCATCGTACAGCAATCCGAGCGCCAGGAAAAACGCATCGATATTACTTAATGCAGGATCTCCTGGCGCAAGAGAAAATGCCCAGTCCTGAGGGTCGCCGCGAAAAAAATAAATAATAATCAAAACCTGTTGAACTGGATCACCAGAGGAACGAGGTTTCAAAGCCAGAAATAGCTTACAATTATTTTTGAAACTCAGAAACTTAGTTCTATCTCCAAAAAGCAAATCAGGAATAGGAATTCTTGGTTCTAACATAGATTTCTGATCAATAGTGTCTTGAATCTTTTGTACTCTTGCCGAGAGCTGATCCACAAATGAAGACAGACTTCTAATGTCCATCGCTACACCTGTGTACTGAACCACCCAAATGTCTAGGGGAAAAAAAAAGGCAAAACACAGTGCAAAGAAAAAAAAATGGTCTCAGAACTTCTTTTTTCCCTCTATTGAGAATCATTAGTACTTTTGGCTTCCTGTACTGTTATGAAAGGCAATTCAGTATCACAATGGACATGGAGGTCAGAGCACATACAGTGATCTGACAATAACCCAAAATAATAGAACGAGCTCTGAGACGTGGGAACTCTGCAGACCGCAATCCCTAATCCTCTCCAAACAACACTAGAGGCAGCCGTGGATTGCGCCTAACTCTGCCTATGCAACTCGGCAGAGCCTGAGAAACTAGCTAGCCTGAAGATAGAAAATAAGCCTACCTTGCCTCAGAGAAATACCCCAAAGGAAAAGGCAGCCCCCCACATATAATGACTGTGAGTTAAGATGAAAAGACAAACGTAGGGATGAAATAGATTCAGCAAAGTGAGGCCCGACTTTCTTAACAGAGCGAGGATAGGAAAGATAACTTTGCGGTCTACACAAAACCCTAAAGAAAACCACGCAAAGGGGGCAAAAAGACCCTCCATACCGAACTAACGGCACAGAGGTACACCCTTTGTGTCCCAGAGCTTCCAGCAAAACAATTAGACAAGCTGGACAGAAAAAATAGCAAACAAATAGCAAAGAAGAACTTAGCTATGCAGAGCAGCAGGCCACAGGAATGATCCAGGGAAAAACAAGTCCAACACTGGAACATTGACAGGAAGCATGGATCAAAGCATTAGGTGGAGTTAAGTAGAGAAGCACCTAACGACCTCACCAGATCACCTGAGGGAGGAAACTCAGAAGCCGCAGTACCAGTTTCCTCCACAAACGGAAGCTCCCAGAGAGAATCAGCCGAAGTACCACTTGTGACCACAGGAGGGAGCTCTGCCACAGAATTCACAACAATGGTGGGACTGAATGGATCTGTGCAGTTTAGCAATGTGAACAGAGCGTGAGTGCTATACATAGGAGAGGAAAGGACAGAGGGGCTGATATGGATGGAGTGTAAAGAGTTAATGCAAGGACGGTGGAAGTGAGTGAATGCAGCAGCCAGGATAATAATAAATAATAATAATAATTTTTATTTATATAGCGCCAACATATTCCGCAGCGCTTTACAAATTATAGAGGGGACTTGTACAGACAATAGACATTACAGCATAACAGAAATACAGTTCAAAACAGATACCAGGAGGAATGAGGGCCCTGCTCGCAAGCTTACAAACTATGAGGAAAAGGGGAGACACGAGAGGTGGATGGTAACAATTGCTTTAGTTATTCGGACCGGCCATAGTGTAAGGCTCGGGTGTTCATGTAAAGCTGCATGAACCAGTTAATTGCCTAAGTATGTAGCAGTAACGACACAGAGGGCTCTTAACTGCATAAAGTGAATGAGAACATAATGCGAGGAACCTGATTGTTTTTTTTGTCTTTTTTTAAATAGGCCACACAGGATATCGATTATACAAATGCGCATGGTAAATAGTTGTTGTAATACAAATGTACTGGGAATAGGTTTGTTTAATTGTCTTACCTGTCTCCTGCCCTGTATAACAGCCATGCTGTAACTTCCAGTACTTTGATAAAATGTACTTAGATTAAATGTACATAAATGCATAAATGCACCCCTGCATAAATGCTTCAACAGAATATTTCTCAATATATAGGAGGCTTGCTCTAAGATCTCTCACAATATTACCTCGTTAGCAATCAATCAAACTAAGTTGAGGCAGTAAGACACAATAAATGTAGTGAACAGATAAACAAGTGTCCAGGCCTACATGGATCATAAACCACTTTGAAAAACATTAACATGACCTCACAGCATAATGGGGCAAGCAGTGTAAAGGCTTCCCCAGACTGGTGTCCACAGGTCAGGACCTGGTCCTTTTGTCTGCCCTTATTCGCCCCCTGAGGTCAATTCTGACACATGGTAAGGTTTTTAGTATTAGAGAGGGTAGGACCATCCCGATCAGGGTCACCTTGTCGACGGTGGGATGGCTTTATTGCTATTTTTGATCAAAAACAGTATTACTAAGAACCCTGTGTTATTTAGATGCACTTTTGCTTTTTACTTATTTAGTTAAAGCAGGGTTTTTGCTCATTTTGATCCTTGTAGGTTTTGATTGCCCAGGTTCACGTCTGAGAAGCAATAAAAGAGGGAGAGAATTTTAATTTCTCCATTATGCATTGCCCCACTGATTGTAGATAACTTTTCAAAAGTAATAAAGGTCACACCCTAAGAGACTAGAAACCATACAGTATATAGAGTCACATATTAGTGCATAAAGTAAGGGAGAACACTTTGTATTAATGGACGGGGCAATATGTAATAAGGGAGGACAATGTAACAATGGATGGTGCAATTCATAATAAGGGAGTACTTTCTTTAATTTCTTCATCTAGTAAGACCTTTATGTCTACTTCATCCAATCAGAATTTACTGCACAGTAGTCTGCTGCTTATCTCTTCTTCTACAGATTAATATGTCGCCTGAAAATAACAAGGTTACATACATGTATACTCCAGAATACATTTCCCACACTGTGCCCATGACTAGAATTCAGCACTACATGATTAATGTTTAATTAGCCACTTATTAAATATAAGTTCATAAGCCAGCACAGTGCGTACCCCTATTAACTTCAAATTAATTAACTATTTTTCCCCAACCCCAGAAATTATAAGGTACGGTAATTACTATGTGCCCCCCCCCCCCATTAAAAATCACAATGAAGCTGGGGAACAAATAGGGTTTTATCCGTGGTGAAAGGATATGAAAACAGGGGGTGCTTGCTCACGTTTTCTTGAAATATCAACAATTTACATACGTGTACCAACTGCTGCAATTGTGGGTCACGGACCAAAAGGTAGTAAGGAGATAGGCGGCTTTCCTTGCACTGTTGGCGATATCCCAAATGGATTCGAAAGATGATTGAGGATAAAAACGATGTTATTCTGTGTTGTACAATCTATGCGTTTCGAGGTTATCCAACCTCTTCTTCAGGATTCAACCACATGTTGTATCCTGAAGAGGAATCTCATAGAACTGGAAGAATTTTCCAAGGAAGAAAGGATGAAGATCCCTCAAACAAGAATTGAAAGACCCCTTTCTGGCTACAAAAAGCGTTTACAAGTTGTGATACTTTCAAAAGGGGGTGATACTAGGTGCTAACCATGCAGGCTGCCCAAACTTTTGCATCGGCCCATTTTCCTTTTTGTAACTTTTAGAATGTAAAAGATGAAAATATGTAAAAACATTTTTTTGCCTAAAATACAAAGTAAATACGTCATTTTTAACATTAACCCTTTTAGAGATCATTTCATCTTCAACTTGCTTAGCTGTTCACAATAACAATAATTTGGCTAAGCGTGCAAAGACATTTACATGCCACTGTATATATACACTGTTCAGCATAAATGAGTACACCCCCCTTTTGAAAAGTACGTTTTTAATCAACGTCTCACTAAAAACAAGAACAATTTCTAAAATTTTGACGAGACTGGGTTTTATAGAACATTTTATTTACCCATAACATGAAAGTAAGGTTAATAATATAACTTTCATTACAAAATCTCCAGTTTTAAGCGAATTAATTGACGCAAAAAAAAAAAACCAACTACATCTAGTATTTTGTATGACCTCTATGATTTTTGATTATCCTCCAGTAGTTCTTGATTTCATGTTTACTTTGTATTTGTCATTTCATGTATTTACGAGTATCATCCTGCCCTGGATTCATATGCTTGCACTAATATTCTATGTGGAGTGGAGATTACTCACACATAATTGGTCCTCGTCTACTCTTCTCTACTTTACAAAAGTAATCTGTATTTATAAATGAGAGGATATTGCAACCATTGTGCGAGGGGTATCCCGTTACAATTATAACACCTATCATTTATTTGTTCACTTAAATAATGATTTCCGCTCTTTGATACAGTAAAATAACTCATTTTCCATTCATCAGAGTCTGATGACGCCAGACGGAGTTTTTAGTTCTATGTGGAAGCCTGGATGTTTCACAATAACACATTAGAAAGATATTTATATTCAAAATGCCTGATTGTGTCATATTTCCATCCAAATTACATTCTTTACACTTTGTAAATGACAGTCTGGCAAATCTGGAGTTATTATAGAGAGCAGGGGAGGGGAGAAATCATCATCTTAATAGTAATTACTCTGCTGGATGTTTAGAAATAGAAACAAGGCTCTTTCTATAGATATAAAAAAGTTATTTTTTACTCACTGTGACCTCACAAAGTAACATTTGCACAGTAAACCCGAGGATACATTGTATCAACAGCGTCATTTATATTCTGAAAAGGCATTGACGATGAAGACTCAACTGATATAATGCGCAGGAAAAGTGGGTTGTAAAATGGAACAAAACTTCAATGAAGGAGCAAACTTTGAACAATAGAAAAGTAGCAGAAAAAAACTTCATTCTTGACCTTAAGGCTATGTGCACACGTTCAGGATTTTTCGTGTTTTTTTTCGCTAGAAAAACGTGATAAAACGGCAAAAAAAAAGAAAAAGAAAAATTAAGCATCCTATTATTAGAATGCAATCCGCAATTTTTGTACACATGTTGCATTTTTTTCCGCGGCGGAATCGCTTTCCGGAAAAAAACGCAGCATGTTCATTCCTTGTGCGGAATCACGGGGATTACTTTCTCTGTCTCTGTCTCATGCGAGAGGATCGGAGCGCAGAGCACTGACACTCGGCTCCCGCTCGCAGCATATCGCATCCGATGTGATTCACTAGTGTGTCTCTGGCCTTTGCCCTGTGTGTTTTTTACCATCAGTGTTTTTCATGGATGGATAAATAAATTAACTAAAACGCTTCTCTTATCCTTTGCAATGTTAAATATTGACAGCACATGGATATCACACAATTGCCATCTGTGTGCTTTATGTGTTTTTCACGTCTCTATAGACTTACCGTATATTGGTCCTTACATCCGAAACAAAAAAATGGAAAAAAACTAACATGTGAATAGCACCATAGATTATAATGGGTACGTGCTGTTTATGTGAAAGAAACAGATTCAGCATGTACGTGAAACATGAATGCCTGAATGAGGACCTATGAACAGCTTTGTTTGCTCCTTTCGTCTTCTGTGTCAGCACTAACCCTTTCAATACCAAAAAGCGTCAGACCATATGTACTGCCATCATGTTTGTCTACAAAGTGGTTTACCGCATCTCAATATGTTCTATTGTTACTATTAATGTCTGATGATGTCATCGCTATCCTTTTCTTTCATTTTCTCTTGGTGCAGCTGACATGTTTCACATTACAAATATTGTCCTAAATGCAATAAATAACATGGTTGGTATGATAATAAATGAAGAATGTGTAGAGTGATTGTCGCTAAACATCTGTGTTTTTGGCATATCGCATACTTTACTTTTTTATGCACATTTGAAAAAGCCTTTTGATGACAGCCACATAGTTTAGGATAAAGAACATTGCCCCAAAACAGGCCTCTCCTTCCTATACGCCTGTGACCATGTTTCAAGATTTTATTGAAAGTTGCATCTTGGTATAAAAGTGGAATATAAATCACAACAATAGTCTTTATTTTGTTTTACTTTATATACATTAGATAGGACTGCTCTATATGGGTATACCTTGACGATTGGTGGAGCAGCTTAGTATACATTTTTTTGCAAAAAAATTGTATCAACTAAATACCCTTTTTTTCCCATCTTTTTGACTAGCACTCACTTATTACTGTGATTTTTTTACAACAGAGTATTTTTGACCTCACTGTGCTCTTTTGTTTCTTCAAGTTTCCTGGTGGTGTGTGAACAGGTTCCTACAGACTTGTTCAATGTCATCCCATGTGTTTCTGGTTCTATAATTATTCTCTTGTTTCTACAAGACTGGGGAGTCCACCACTCCTTATGGGTCATTTGCACCAAAGCTGTTCCATCCAGCATGTCCACATGGATATTCCTTCTCTGAACCCTGCTTATACAGGTACTATACAGATGATCAGGTTTTTAAATACATCAGATAGGGATTATATACATTAGTTAGGACTGCTCTATATGGGTATACCTTGACGATTGGTGTAGCAGCTTAGTATACAATTTTTTGCAAAAAAGTATCAACTAAATACGCTGTTTTTTCCATCTTTTGACTAGCACTCGCTTATTACTGTGATTTTTTTTTACAACAGAGTATTTTTGACCTCACTGTGCTCATTTGTGTCTTGAAATTATGTCTTGTTTTCTAGGTTCTTCAAAGTAGCCACCTTTTGCTTTGATGACTGCTTTGCACACTCTTGGCATTCTCTTGATGAGCTTCAAGAGGTAGTCACCGAGAATGGTTTGCACTTCACAGGTATGCCCTGTCAAGTTTAATAAGAGGGATTTCTTGCCTTATAAATGGGGTTGGGACCATCAGTTGTGTTGTGCTGAAGTCTGGTGGATACACAGCTGATAGTCCTGAATAGACTGTTAGAATTTGTATTATGGCAAGAAAAAAGCAACTAAGTAAAGAAAAATGAGTGTCCATCATTACTTTAAGAAATGAAGGTCAGTCAGTCCGAAAAATTGGGAAAACTTTGAAAGTGTCCCCAAGTGCAGACCTACACCTTGGGCATTCAGAGTCATTACGCAGACCTGCCTTGTGTAACACCACCGGAGACTTATAAACCCTGTGTATCACATAGAGTTGTGACAGTCTATACGGTTCGCTCAGTGACAGTCTAGGAACCCATTCTAGCACCGATTCCCAAGTTTCATTTTCCATTGGCCCCAGATCCCTCTCCCACTTAGCTCTCGCCATTATTGGAAACCCCAATAGGAAAGTATACAGCAAATCTTTATACAAAGTAGATATGACCCCTCCAGTGGTCCCATCATTACACACATACTCCAATACTATATCCCTTTGAATTCTAATACCTCCGTCCCTACTCTGAGCCCCAAAGGCATGCCTCATCCGCAAATACTGATACTCCCCTGCAGTCCCAAGACCAAATTCCGCCTGTAATTGTGAAAACGATTTCAATTCACCTTGCTCAATAATTTGATACACGTACTGAATCCCTTTGTCCTGCCATTCTGTCAGTACCCCCAGTGCCTCAAACTCCTTCAGATTTATGTTATGCCATAGCGGCGAGAATCTAGTCAAGTCTGTGACCCCCCGTATGTGCCTCAATCTACCCCACAGCTTGCGTATCAACAACACAGTCGGGTGTAACTTCCCCAAAGTCTCCAGGGATCCATCCTCCAAACATTGTACCACTGGCCTTCTTTTTGCCACCACTTCCATCAACCGCTGTACCGTTCCAGATGACCCTTCATGCGCCCAGCCCTTTAAATGTTGACTCTGGGCTGCAAGAAAATATATTTCAGGGTTAGGCAGTGCCAGTCCCCCATCTTCCTTGGGTCGCTGAAGTGTCTCCAGTTTGATACGCGGATGTTGTCTCCCCCATATCAAATTCCTAAACATAGAGTTAATCTGTCTAAATTTCCCACGTGGTATCCAAACTGGCGCATTATGGAGAATATACAGTATTTTCGGCATCAGAATCATTTTGATAAGATTCACTCTACCTACCACAGATAAGTGCAGCTTAAGCCAAGCATCCGCTTTTGCCCTAAGAACACCTAAAATTGGAGTCAGATTCTTATGTATATAATCAGTAACAGGCATAGATACCCATATTCCAAGGTACTTAAATTTACTCGTCACCTCCAGTCGCCCATCCTCCAGTGGTTCCCCACCCGTGTCGTCCACCTTAAACAAGATAGACTTACTCCAGTTTATCCTAAGTCCCGACACCGATCCGAATCGTTCAATAATCCCAATGGCTCCCTCCAAGCATGCACCCGGATCAGCCAAAAATAACAAAATGTCATCCGCATACAGCGCCACCCTTTCTTCAATCATCCCATATTTAAACCCCATCACCTCATCAGACCGTTGAAGCTTAACAGCCAGTGGTTCCACAGCCAGAGCAAACAAAAGAGGAGAGAGCGGACACCCTTGTCTCATCCCTCTAGCCATTTGTATGGTCCGTGACAACTCCCTGTTCACCCTAACCCTGGCCATCGGCATCGAGTACATTAGTTGAATCCAGGATATGAACTGCGGTCCAAACCCCATACTCCGCAACACCTGCCATAGATATTCCCACTCCACACTATCGAACGCCTTGTGGGCATCTAAAGATGCAATAACTCTCTGGCCACAGTTATCGGATCTGAGTTGCAAGTTGATATACAGCCTTCGTAAATTGATCGCAGTTGACCTATCAGGCATAAAGCCAGACTGATCTGAGTGTACCAGGCCAGAAATAACACTTGTCAACCTCATCGCCAACACCTTAGCCAGGAGTTTAACGTCTATGGTAAGCAAAGAAATTGGCCGATATGAATCTGGCTGTATCGGGTCCTTCCCCTCCTTAGGAATCACCACTATAGTGGCCTCCCGCATAGATGCAGGTAGCCTTCCACCATTACTAGCTTCCTCCAGGACCTCCTTTAATTTAGGGATCAACACTTCCCCCAAGTTTTTATAAATTTCGGCAGGAAATCCGTCTACGCCAGGCGCCTTCCCATTGGCCATCGACTGCAGTGCCCCCCCCAATTCCTCCTCCGTAATGGGAGCCTCCAAATCGTCTCTATCCATGTCACTCAGCCTTGGGAGCTCCAACTCCTCAAGAAATGCCACCGTTTCCTCCATCAACCCATCTACCCGAGAGGAGTATAAGTCCGCATAGAAATCTAAAAAAATCTCCAAAATCTCTGAAGTCTCAGAGACAGCCATACCGCTCCCCGACACCAGCGAATGAACAAAGGAAGTATTTCTCTGGGCAGAGGCCACCAGCGATAGCAAATGACCCACAGATTCACCCTCCTGATAATAAGCCAGATTCATGAATTCCCTTTTCCTTTCAGCCTTACTCAGCAAAACCGCCTCTAGCTGACTCTGAGCCGCTTTAACCTCTTCCCAGCCTCTGGAGTACCCATTACTACCATCTCATCCTCGACCATCCTCAGCCCCTCAATCGCCAACCTCTCTGCCTCCCTCGATTTCCACTTACACCTACTAATATCCCTAAACAACAGCCCTCTCAAGTACGCTTTCATGGGTTCCCAAACAGTAAGCACATCTACACTTCCCTAATTTATCTCAAAAAATTCCACCAACTCCTTCTTAATCTTTTCCAAGTCTATACTGTGTAGCCAATTAGGGTGAATCTTCCACTCCCTCCTGCTCCCGGTCCGTGTCCCCACCGGCCGAAATTCCACCTCAACTGGACTGTGGTCTGAGAGAGCCCTAGGCAAATATCTCACCTTCCCTACCATCGTATCCAGTAAATGGTTACCCAGTGCCAGATCAATCCTAGACAAAGGACCATGAGCTGGCGAGTAGCATGAGTACCCCCTCTCCCCGATATGCCTAACTCTCCATAAATCAATTATGCCCACTTCCCCGACATAGGTGCCAAACGTAGTGATATGTCCCACTGTCCTATTCTGGGGGTTTTTGTTCTTATCCCAAAAGTCATCACATATATTATTAAGGTCGCCGATAATTAGTAATGGTAACGGTCCCCAACGCTCCACCCTTTCCAACACCTCTCTTATCTTCTTGCTTGAGTATGGGGGTGGAATATACATTGCCGCTATACACATCAAAACGTCATTCATTTTACATTTCACCACCACATACTGACCATCCACATCCTCTTTTACCATTATCTCCTCATACTGCACCCCCGCAGGAATTAACACAGACACACCCCTAGAATACGTCGAGAAAGTAGAATGATACGCCCTCTGTGTGCCCTATTCAATACGTTCACCCTCTCCCGCACTAAATGTGTCTCCAGTAGACATATCATTGAGACCTTCTGCTCTCGAACATACTGTAGACTTGCCGCCCGCCGTGTTTTATCCACCAGACCCCTAACATTCCAACTCAATATTTTAGTACAATCTCTCCTCGTGTGGCTCATCATTTCTTAAAGTATCCACTTTCCCAAGTATGAGCTGTCCCACCCCTCCCACCCCCCCTGCCCCCTCCCAACTTACCCCCTAACCCCCCCAATGTAATGCATTCTTCCTCTCAGCAAGAGTGGGGCTCCACTGCCCACTATGAACACTCTCCCTTACTTAACCCTTACTTAACCCTCTCCATTCGCATCCCGCTGCCATAGTAATCATAATTCCCCCCAACTTTTCACCTTATTATATCTTAACATTCCATCTTATATGGACATATAGAAAAAGTATCAAACTAATTCACAGTATCCGGCATAGCCCTCCTCCCCCACATTTAGTAGACGGTACTGTCCCCTTCGGCCAGTCCCTCAACATGGCCCAGCAAAACCGTCAGCAGTTGCTCAACTCTTTAACTAACGCTAAGAAGCGCAGAACCCTCCGTCAGCGACAGAGAAAACAATTCCCAGACAAATCTCGCCGAAATGTCAGTCGCCCACTCCTTTCAGCTTTTTCTCATTGGTGTCAAGCCACTGGGTGGCGTCCTCCGGTGTCTGGAAAAAGTGAGTCTTATTAAAAGCCACCAGTCTCAGCTTAGCGGGAAACATCACTGAATACTGCACTCCCAGCTCCCTCAGTCGCCGCTTGACTCCAGTAAACTTCATCCGCTGCTTCTGAACCGCAGCGGAATAATCCGAGTAAATGGCGATTTTCTGACCTCCAGCCGTCAGATCCTCCATCTCTCTAGCCTTTCTAAGGATAATGTCTCTGTCCCTGTAATTGAGTATTTTAGCAAGCATGGTACGGGGATTTGCTCCTGGGGCAGGGGGCTGCAGCGGGATCCTATGAGCTCGTTCAACAGGAAAAACTTTTGTCAAAATCGTACTCCCAATTTTCTCCAGCAGCCAGTTCTCCACAAACTCTGTGGGATTTCTCCCCTCAGTCTTTTCAGGCAACCCCACTATACATATGTTATTTCTTCTGGACCTATTTTCCAGATCCTCATTTTTGGCAGCGAGCTCGGCTATTGCTTGGGCGAACTTCTTTTCAGCTTTTTGTAATTTAACTATGTGATCTTCTGCCGTGCTCACCCTCTCCTCCACCACTCCTATACGTTTGTCCATTTTCTGTAGGGTCACATTAATCTGTGCCGTGTCCCCTTTAACCTCCTGCATCTGTTGGGCCAGGGAGTTCAGGGATTGCTGGCACGAGGAGATCAGGGTAATAACATCCCTAAGAGTCGGCTCCTCTACCTGTGGTATGCCTTCAGGTCCCCCACTAGCCCCTGCCATGTTGCCTCCTTCTTTCCCCTTCTGTACCTCATGCTGCTCAGCCGTGCCTGCTTCCTCCAGCTCCTGGTCAGCTCCAGCTCCGGATCCTGGTTCTACCTCCTCAGCAGCCTCCACTCTGGCATACTGCTGCAGCTTCGTAGCCACCTCCATACGCCGCTGACATGCGGCGTTCTCCTTCTCAGCGTCCTCTCTGGCATCAGCGCCATCTTGGCCGGCTCCTACATCGCCGGTACCAGCGTCTTTCTGCCGCCTCCTGTTCATCGCTGCCGACTCCGGACCCGCCGCTCCACACCGCTGCACTCTCCGGACCTTTAGCCAGCCGGAGGTTAGTAAGTATCCCCTAAAATCGGGGTTACAACAGGATTCTTAGTCCTTCTGGCAGCGGGAGCGCTCTTCCCTGCGTCCGCTCACATGGCCAGCTAGGACATGCCCCCACCATCATTTATTTTTCAACAGGACAATGACCTCAAACACACCTCCAGGCTGTGTAAGGGCTATTTGACCAAGAAGGAGAGTGATGGGGTGCTACGCCAGATGACCTGGCCTCCACAGTCACCAGACCTGAACCCAGTCGAGATGGTTTGGGGTGAGCTGGACCGCAGAGTGAAGACAAAAGGGCCAACAAGTGCTAAGCATCTCTGGGAACTCCTTCAAGATTGTTGGAAGACCATTCCCGGTGACAACCTCTTGAAGCTCATCAAGAGAATGCCAAGAGTGTGCAAAGCAGTCATCAAAGCAAAAGGTGGCTACTTTGAAGAACCTAAAATATAAGACATATTTTCAGCTGTTTCACACTTTTTTGTTAAGTATATAATTCCACATGTGTTAATTCATAGTTTTGATGGCTTCAGTGTGAATGTACAATTTTCATAGTCCTGAAAATACAGAAAAATCTTTAAATGAGAAGGTGTGTCCAAACGTTTGGTCTGTACTATCTATCTATCTATCTATCTATCTATCTATCTATCTATCTATCTATCTATCTATCTATCTATTTATCTATCTATCTATCTATCTATCTATCTATCTATCTATCTATCTATCTATCTATCTATCTATCTATCTATCTATATATACACAGCTACACAGCTCTGGCAAAAATTAAGAGACCACTGCAAAATATTCAGTTTGTCTGATTTTCTCTTTATAGGTACAGTTTTGAGTAAAATGTAAATTGTTCTTTCATTCTATAAACTTCTGACAACATGTCTCCAAATTTTCAAGCAATAATTTTTTGTTTTTTTTTCTGACAAAGAAAAATGGTGAAATTTAAAAAAAAAAAAATTATATATATATATATATATATATATATATATGTGTGTGTGTGTGCGTGCTCCTGTAGTGAGATTTCCTTTCTATGGTAGAATGATTAATACTGTAGTTTTGGATGATTACCATTGTCCCTTCATTGTCTGCTCCGTTGCTTCCCAACAACCGGTTCACCAAAATCAAAGTATGTCATTGTGTGGGAAGGGGTTAAACAAGCAGTTTGGATGACATCACAAAGCACATAGACATTACAGACATCAGATGACATCACAATTGGCATAGAATGTGTAAAGTGCAACCCCTGAGCCATCTTGTGTCATTAGAGCCTGACAGCCTGAAGGAAACCAGTCCAGGTAGGGGACTCTTCATTTATGACCTCACTCACAAATTGTATCTATGGGGGTTAGTAGTGGGATTCAGAATAGCACAATTCACCTGAAAATCTTAGCAAAACTCACTGTATCATGTGTCCTGTAATTGTTATAATGATTATAAGATTTAAAAAAAAATTATTGACCAGATTCTAAGTAAAATATGAACATTTTGGTTCTGCAGTAAACCAGTGTGAGCCCAGCCTAACAGGGGTTACCAATCTGGACAACAACTTCCCTAAATGAGGACTTGCTGGCGATCTACTGATCATGTGGTCTTGTAGACCCTCAACAATCGTCTGGTTTTCCCTCTGTGACAACCATGTGCTCTAATAAAAGCATATAGAGAGGGGTGGGCCAGGGGAGACAACTCCACTTGGATCCATTTTTGGGCAGCTTTACCATTAACGTTGTGAAAACGTTATCATGACATAAATGTAATTGCAGACTGCTACAGTTCTCCATTATCGGCTCCCTTGATCCTGTTGGATCAGGGGTGACCGGGAACTGACGGTTTATCGTGATCAGGAATGGCAGTATGGCGTCCTGTGTTTTCCTTTAGTTCATAGAACAGTAGGTGACACAGATTAGAATAAAAGGGTGGAAATGTTTAGGTTTTAACGTGTATCATGACTCAATTAAAAATGAGGCTGGTGGTTATTTGCGGCCTTTGATTTTGTTTTATTAATTCTACTCTTGATGTTGGAAACTTGATATATAACCCACCAGTGACAGTTATTATGGCATCACAGGGCAAATGACATCACAGAGGACATGACATCACAGGCCACATGGCATCACAGGGCACATGACATCACGGGGCCCATGACATCACAGGGCACATAGTTAAGTAAATAAGGCAGCACACTGCAGCGCTAAAACATGCAAACCTGAAAACACGAAACTTGAACTGCATTACTGCAGAAGGGGTTTCACATGCACCCATTCAGATGGAGACGTTTATTCTCAGCGAGGTAAGGCATGCGTAGGACCTGGTATAAGAGAGATGCCGTAAAGTGGCTACCAGGTAAAAAAATTGGCCATTTTTATACGCTAAAAGCTCTCATTTTTCATATTTCTAGTGCAGTAATGCAGTTCAAGTTTCGTGCTTTCAAGTTTGCATGTTTTAGCGCTGCAGTGTGCTGCCTTATTTACTTAACTATATACGAGTTGGCGACTCTAGGTTCAGCACCTGTTCACACCGAGTCTATGTTTGGATGTGCAGGTCAGGTTTTTGAAATGTACCACAGGGCACATGACATCACAGGTGACATGACATCACAGGGGACATGACATCACAGGGGACATGACATCACAGGGCACATGACATTCCCAGGGGACATGACATCACGGTGGACAGGACATCACAGGGCATAACATCATAGATATCACATGACTTCACAATTGGTACAGAATGTATAACGTTACTATCCTGAACCACCTTGTGTCCCCAGAGGCAGCAGCTTGAGGAAGACAAGTCCTGGTAGGTGGCTGCTCACTTAACACTAAGGCCCCATTCACACATTGTGTAGCTGTGAGGTGTTTGTGGTGAAGTTTAGAACTGCTCCATTTGCCCCTAAAAAATCTCAGCAAACATTTCTAAGTGACGTGTTCTCCCTTGTGTATCAGAATGATTCCTTAACCAGGTCCTGCCATTTAATGCTCTTTTTTGCAATGATAGGTGTTATATCTCATCTATTTCAGATGAGCAGCTGTAACGAAGCACGGACAGATGACAGTGGCGCAGCAGGAAGGCTGAGCAGAAGCAATGGAGAACGTAGTAGCTTGATGGCAGCAGGAGGACCAGACGTGGAACCACAGGATATTATGAACAGAATTGATGAAACGGCAACTGGCGTAATAGAGTTTCAGACTCTGATCAAACTCAGATCAGAGTGCCATTCGTTTTTCTCGGACATGGAGAGGGGAAAAAAAAGGTTTCTCCATTCTGTCAGTCTGTGAAAATCGGATCACACTCAGATGTCATCCAAGTGAGGTCCAATTATTTCATGGGCCCATAGACTTCCATTGCTGATTTTGATCTGACACTGGGATCAAAATCGGACTTGTCTTTGATTTTTTTCCGTGGACCACTGGGTCTGAGGAAAAAATCTGACATTTGCATAGCCCCATAGAATATGATAGGTACAAGTGCTATCAATCAAAACCAGGGATAGCATTCAGATGACAAAATTGGTCGTGTGCACGAGGCCTTATATGGAGTTGATCAGTGGACGTCTGGATCCTGAGAAACCCACTGATCACTCCAAACAGCTGCTCTATAGCTTGCTGACCAACACACAGAAGCGCAGAGCTCTGCCTGAGCGGGTTCATATCTATGTACAGGCTCGATAGAAAGTCTATTCGCCTGTATTCTACTCAGTGCACAGGCTTGTAATTCCACAACGCTATGCATATTATACTGTGTGCATAAATAAATTAAACATATATAAATATATTTATACATATATATTTATATATGCTCTCCAATTTTCACAGATTGGAATGGAGAAACTTTTTTTGTGCCCCTCTCCACCTCTGAGAAAAACTGATGCCACTCTGATCACACTCTGATCAAAGCCTGATCAGAGTCTTCAACTCTATTATGTGTATATTGTGGACTATAAGACGCACCTGACCATAAGATGCACCTCAATTTTTGGGATGAAAAATAGGAAGAAAAACATTTTTAAATAACATGGGTTATGGTTTAATGGTAGCTTGCCGGGGGGCGGTGTCACAGGAGGCCGGGTCAATGCTTCAGGACGCCAGCAGAGTTAAGAGTAGGGCAATGGTCTCCCATATTGTTTGCGCCGGTGAGTGGAGTACCCTTTCCTATTGATTTCCTTGTGGTAGCCTTCGGGAAAATTGCTGCAGGAGGTGGCGCATGCACAGATTGGAATCTTGGGAGACAAGATCTTGGAAGACGAGATGTCATCTCCCGAGATCTCAATCTGCACATGCGCCACCTCCTGCAGCCATTTTTCCAAATCTCACTGCAGGGATATCAATGGAAAAGGAGTCTCGCTCACGAGCGCCGACATCTTATGAGAGCCTATGGACAGCAGCAGCGGCCCACTCCTGCTGCCTCCGCCAGCCTCCTGAAGCAACGACCCTGCCTCCTGTGACCGCGCTCCACCATAGCCACCACGCCGGTAAGATACCTTCAGTTTATAAAACAAACCCTCATTTTCCTTCAAATTTGGAGGGAAAAAAAGTGTGTTTTATAATCTGAAAAATACGGTATGCCTGCAGAAGCAGGTGGTTGCTTTGTGTATGGTCAAGTGTCAAGTTTGCGCCCTTAAAGCCGGCCTTGCATAGATGTTTCGAAGCCTTGTGGTCCATTAAATTTCCCGATGTGGCTTATTCCCACTGGTAGACTCAAGTTCAGATGTTCAATGAACGATCTGTAATGAATCATTCAGTGTGCAATATTCTCTCCAGCAGATGCCCTATTTACACAAGATGATGTACCACCAACAGCGATGATCTTTTTGTGAGGCACAAAAGATCATTTCACCTGACGAACGAGCGTTTTGCTCATTCATGGGATGATCGGCAGTCTATTTAGATGGCACAATTATTGTGAACGAGCGTCCCTAAGAAACCCTTGTTCGCAATAATCGTGCAGTGTAAATGCACCCTTGGCAGCAGAATATCTATTGCTAATTAGATCAGCAAAGTATTCATAGAATAAAGGTACCTTCACACATAACGATTTCGTTAACGATATCGTTGCAACGTCATGCTTTTTGTGACGCAGCAACGATCTCGCTAACAATCTCCTTATGTGTGACAGCGACCAACGATCAGGCCCCTGCTGGGAGATCGTTGGTCGTCGGGAATGATCAGGACCTTTTTTTGGTCGCTAATCACCCCGCTGTTATCGCTAGATCGGCGTGTGTGACGCCGATCCAGCGATGTGTTCACTTGTAACCAGGGTAAATATCGGGTTACTAAGCGCAGGGCCGCGCTTAGTAACCCGATATTTACCCTGGTTACCATTGTAAAAGTTAAAAAAAAAACACTACATACTTACATTCCGATGTCTGTCATGTCCCCCGCCGTCAGCTTCCCGCACTGACTGTGTCTGCGCCGGCCGTAAAGCAGAGCACAGCGGTGACGTTACCGCTGTGCTCTGCTTTACGGTCGGCGCCGCTGACACAGTCAGTGCGGGAAGCTGACGGCGGGGGACGTGACATATCGGAATGTAAGTATGTAGTGTTTTTTTTTACTTTTACAGTGGTAACCAGGGTAAATATTGGGTTACTAAGCGCGGCCCTGCGCTTAGTAACCCGATGTTTACCCTGGTTACCCGGGTGCTGCAGGGAAGTCTTTCCCCTGATCGTTGGTCGCTGGAGAGAGCTGTCTGTGTGACAGCTCCCCAGCGACCACACAACGACTTACCAACGATCACGGCCAGGTCGTATCGCTGGTCGTGATCGTTGGTAAGTCGTTTAGTGTAACGGTACCTTTAGATTGTAAACTTCTAGGAGCAGGGTGTAGATTAGTCTGTATGCTTTCATCAGCATGTATATTGTATATTAGATTGTGAACTAGGAGCAGGGAGTAGATTAGGCTATAAATTCTCAGGGGCATCCTGTATATTGTATATTAGATTGTAAGCTCTTTTAATGTTGCATGACTAAATATTTACATTTTTAATTCCTGGTTGGATGTGCCGACATATGCCCTCTGGTCATTTCTGTATCGCGGTAATGACCAGCGGGTGTGGCACCCAACCAGCATGTCTCTAGCTTGAACTGAAGATCCCAAGCTGTCAACCTGGTGAGCTCCTATAGTCCCCTCTTTCATTATTCTGTATGTTCTCAACTGCATGTATATTGTATATTAGATTGTAAGATCCTAGGAGCAGGGTGTATATTGTATATTAGATTGTAAGCTCTGAAGAGCAGGATGTATATTGTATATTAGATTGTAAGCTCCTAGGAGCAGGGTGTATATTGTATATTAGATTGTAAGCTCCGAGGAGCAGGGTGTATATTGTATATTAGATTGTAAGCTCCTAGGAGCAAGGCGTATTTATCTTTTTCCTTCCAAATCTCCTGAGCTTATAATACATGCAGATATACAGCAATATGCGGCAGACAGATGTGATCCAGGGAAATATCCGATCGCCATAACTGGGGTCAGGAAGGAATTTTTTTCCCCCCTGAGGCAGAACTCTCCGGGGGGTTTCTTCGCCTTCCTCTGGATCTTTCGGTCTAGTGGCTCTCAGCCGGTCCTCAATGCCCACAGCTAGTTCTGTGGTCCGTATAGGACCTGACTTGAGAGTCACTGTGATCATGGTTTAAATTCTTAAAGGGCCAGTAATACTTTTATTACAGTGTTGCTTATTGCTATTCCAATAAAAAAAAATGAAATAGAAAAAATAAAAGTGTCATGGGATTTTTTGTGTATTCACTTTCTTTTTACACAGTTACAATGATGGGAGTGATGATTGCTACCCTCAATACTAAGTACCCTTTCTCAATACTAAGAAACTTCTGAGTGGGCCCCTAACCAGGTAACCTTGATTACAGCTGGGTAATGCACCTTAATAGTGGAGGAGAACCTCAGCAGATGACCCCGCTGTTGCTGAAAATAATCTCTATAAGGCCGGCGTCACACTGGCATTTTAAACGGCTGAGTGCAATGCGATAAAAAAATCGCATTGCACTCCGACCAATGTTAAGCTATGGGGCAGCTCCCAGCAGCCGACTTTTTGTCGGCCGTTTTCCTCGGTCAGCATGCTGCGATTATCTCAGACCGAGGAAAACTCTCAGCTCACTCGCACCCATATAAGCCTATGGGTGCGAGTGAGACAGCGCACACCACTCTGATATCATCCGAGTGATGTGCGTTATAAGCGGACCCCAGCAATGGAGGAGATGGAGAAATTCATTTCTTCGCCTCCTCCGCAGCTGTATGCTCTCCAATTTTCACAGATTGGAATGGAGAAACTTTTTTTGTGCCCCTCTCCACCTCTGAGAAAAACTGATGCCACTCTGATCACACTCTGATCAAAGCGAGAGAATCGGAGTACAGACACATGACACTCGGCTCCTGCTCTGCTGCGAGCAGGAGCCAAGTGTCATTAGCATATCGCATCCGATGCAATACGCCAGTGTGACGCCGGCCTAAAAAGACCAATATTGATATTACTGCCATATAGTCAGTGGTAAATACCAGTCCCACAGAACATATAAGAGATCACAGCACAGTTACAGATGGTGACTTACAGAGGACGTTCTTTCTGATGGAGTCGTTCATTTCTCGCGTCTTTTCCATCTGTCCCAGACCGACATGACAACTTCTTCCAGCCAGGTCTCGGCTGCAGAGAATGCAACATAAACAAATTTCACGTCTCATATTTTCAGCACTGTCCTCAATGGGACTATTCCCAACCTGCACAAACTCCTCATCCTGCTGATATCCCAATGCTGAGGCGCTGCTGCCGTATGTGTCCCTATTACTGCACCTGCTGTGTGGTGCTATGTGCCCTCTAAATTCTAAAGCAACTCTCTAGAATACAGCAATGCGGGGTGCAAGTGCCCTAGAAAACAGTGCCCACATTTTACCCCCTAGAAAGTAATAATGCCGTGTGTGCTCCATTGACAGTCACAATAACCTGAGTTCCCGTATAACAATAAGTGCCCACTTAACATTTAATAATGTCCCGAGTCTCCCCCAGTACAGCTCCCCTATACACAGTATGATTATATAGTCCTCAATATAGTATAATTCACCCCCATAGGCAGCCTCTATAGCATAAAGAAGCCCTTAATATAATGCACCCCCATAGGTAGCCTCTATAGTATAATGCAGCTCCTAATATAATGCACTCCTCAAAGGCAGACTCTATAGTATAATGCAGCCCCTTATATAATGCACCACCCATAGTCAGACTCTATAGCATAATGCAGCTCCTAATACTCTTTATCATAATGCAGCTCCTAATACAATGCATTCCCATAGGCAGCCTCTATAGTATAATGCAGCCCCTAATATAATGCACCTCCATAGGCAGCCTCTATAGTATAATGCAGCCCCTAATATAATGCACCCCACGCATCCAGCCTCTACAGTATAATGCAGCCCCATAAAAAATAAATACATTACTCACCTTTCCTCCTGGTTCCTCCGCTGCTATGAGCGCCCATACATCTTTGGACAGCTGGCGCCAAGTAGTGACATCATCGTAACCCCCATCAGTGTCCTTCTCTCATCAATGCGATCAGCTGTATCAGCATCTAGCCGATACAGTTGAACTTCCAATTAAGGGGCGGGGAGTCACTGCTGGCATCGGACCCCTGCCTGCTCAGGGGCTCCATAGCGGCCGGGTGGCAGAGCAATGAAATTGATTCTCCCTACTCTGCCGCAGAATGTAACTGTATCGGCGTGCACAGCACACCAATATAGTTACAGTGGCATAGCTCTGGGTGGACCCCCTTAGAGCATGGTGCCCGGGGCAACCGCCTCCCTCTACACCCTTCCCGGTAGCTACGCTACTGACAGTGACTTACCTGAGGATTTTCCTGTTCTCCTGTGGGCCAGTCAAAGCCTGGGTATAATATATGTAATGTATATAAATGTAATACTATTTGTGGTGGAGATCTGCCCAGCTACATACTGTAGGGACAGCCATAATAAATGTTAGGTGTCAAGTTCCCGCCGCTGCACAGGGGGAATCTCGAACCACGTGCGCCGCGGTCTCCCATTCTTCTCCAGCCACAGTGGAGTCTGCTCAGTGGAGACGTCGGTCCCAGCATCTGACTCAGGCAGATACTCTGCACTTGGTTGCTGCTGCTCTTCCAGGCTCAGCTATTGTAGCAAGTACTGGTCAGTGGCGAGCAGACGCCTCTGGGACTAAGTCCTGATTTTCCCCTTCTGGGCATGCCCAAAGGAAGACTTCTCATTGGAGGATGGGGGTCACACGCTCAGGTCCTGTAGCAACTCCCATTGGTCCTCTAGGAAGGTCCGGAAGTTGCTGCAACTATAAAAGGTTTGCATGGCCGCACGGCCATGTGCTAGTATCATTTGTGTATGTGCTTGTCGCCAGTTGATACACCACCAATCTCTCTACATGTGGTGTGTGTTCGTGTAGCTTTGAGATTACTCTCAGGCAGGCAGTTAGCGTCAGTGGGTTCCTTCCTGTGTGCAGTTAGCACGGAAGAGTTCCTGACCAAGCACAACCCTTGTTAGGGTATTATACCCACGTGGAATCTTACAACTCTGTGTAGCAACAGGGTTCGTTCATATTCAGACCGAGTGACAGAACTCGTGTCTATACCACCATATAGTGCCGTCATCTATTAACAGCAGGTCTCACTCCTGCACGGTGGACCCCGGGCTGCGAACGCACCTATGCTACTCTACTAATTACTCGGTGCGTTCCGCCAGCCCTAACAGTTAAACCTTGGGACTAGCCCATAGTGGAAGGGAAAAGCCCTATTAAAAGAGAACTGTTTCCTGATAGTCAGATAGAGAAATACAGTATAGCAGGCAGCAATCGTTCAAAGCAGTGGGAGGTTTTACTGAAATCTCCTGCGGCTATTCCTGCAACATCCGAAGCTTAAGGCTTGGTACTGATACTACAAGGAGTGCCTTATCCTCTAGTGTTCATAGGAAGTGGATGTGAAACCGCGCTAAGGGAAGGTAACTGATCCCTGTTGCACTGCAGGACTGGACAGTCTGAGGAACTGGAACTACCCAATAAATGTTTGCTTGTTACAATGAATTGTGTGTCCCATTTGTTATGTGCAGCGTCTCCTGAGGATGGAGACCTAGAGAAAGCAGAGGCCTGCGGTCTACAGGTGAATGTGATGCACCCCACACTTCCAGTAAGTTGGGACTGGGATATGATTTTTCTGTGAAGTGCCAAGATGCAATGGAGCAGCAGATCAACCATGGTTACCGCCAGCGGTCGCATTACATCAGCATGGCAGAATAATTCTTTGTGAAAGTTTAATTCAATATCTACCCACCCAGACAAACTGACAAATCCTCAATGTCCCTCCTCCCTGGTAAAATCTTGCACTGCTCAGTACAAATTGCAGCCGTCATTCAGACTGAGTCAGAGGTTTTTTTTTCTAATCTGAACAGCTCTATTGAAGAACATTGGCCAGTGTGATACATAATTATAACATGGACAGCACACATACGCATATTACACTGAAATAAACGAGCCCTTAAAGGCTAATATCCTGTATAGAAAATGTTTTCTTTGTTTATATATATAAAACCCATTCACCCCTCCCAGCCTGTTTGCACCTTCATTATCAGGCCATATTTTATAATTACGACCAGCATCAATTTATGTGGTAATAACTTTGGAACCCTTGAACAAATCTCAGTAATTGTTTTTTTTCGTGACACATTGTACTTTGTTAGTGGTAAATTTATGTTGGTATTTTTTTGCGGTTTTTTTAATGTGAAAATATTGAAATCTTGGCAAAAATTTTGCAATTTTCAAACTTTTAATTTTTAGGCCCTTAAACTAGATAGTTATATCACACAAAATAAAAAAAATACATTTCCCTCATGTCTACTTTACATCAGCATAATTTTTAAAACAATTTGGTTTTTTTAGGACGTTTAATCAGCAATTTCTAATTTTTCCATCAAAATTTACAAAACCAATTTTTTTAAGAACGACATGCCATTCGAAGTGCCTTTGGTGTGGCCTATATGACAGAAAATACCCAAAAGTAACACCATTCTAAAAACTGCATCCCACAAAGAGCTCAAAACCACATTCAAGAAGTTTATTATCCCTTCAGGTGTTTCACAGGGTTACACAGCAGAACCCCCCATAAGTGACCCAATTTGACATGCTTACCTCTCAATTAATCTAAGGGTAGAGTGATCATATTGAGACCATGGGTGTGTCACAGAATTTTATATTATTGGGCAGTGAAGCTCACACACACACACTCACACACACACATAATATAATGAAGTCCCCTCGTAGAGAATAATGCAGCCCCCTCATAGAGTATAATGTAGCTCCCTCAGAGTATAATACAGCTCCCCTCAGAGTATAATACAGCCCCCTCAGAGTATAATGCTGACCCCTCTTTGAGTATAATGTAGTCCGCTCATAGAGTATAATGCAGTCCCCTCATAGAATATAATGCAGCCCTCTCAGAGTATAATGCAGCCACATTATACAGTATAATGCTGCCCCCTCATAGAGTATAATGGGCTCCGCGCATAGAGTATAATGCAGCCCCTTCAGAGTATAATGCAACCCCCTCAGAGTATAATGCAGCCCCACACACAGTATAATGTAGTCCCCTCATATAAAAGAAAAAATTGAAATTCAGCTCACCCTTGTGAAGTGTTCCAATAATCCATAGGAAAGGTCCAAGCACAGAAAGGCGTCTCTGCTTGACGCTGAATGCTTGTGCAGGAAGACAAAAGGAATCCAGCTCCAGAGGTAAAATCAAAATGTCTTTATTTCAACAGTTTTAAAATTGTATACTGAGGACTAAGAACACTACACGTGTTTAAAACGCGTTCAGTGGTTCATGGCATTCTTCTTTCGGTAAACACCGGTTAATGTCAAGCAGCTTCACAATTTTAAAATTTTTGAAATAAAGACTTTTTGATTTTACTTCCGGAGCTGGATTCCTTTTGTCTTCCAGTCCCCTCATATAGTATAATGCAGCCTGTTATGATCTGGTGGCCTAGGAGCAGCATGTGACGTACTCTGGAGAAGGTGGTACCTGTACTGACTGCAGACCCTGAACTTAGCACCACAACTAGAAGTAGCCGTGGGATGTACCTAACACTCCCTAGACACCTCGACACAGCCTAAGGACTAACTTCCCCTAAAGATAGAAACGGGAAAACTATCTTGCCTCAGAGAAAATCCCAAAAGGATAGACAGCCCCCCACAAATATTGACTGTGAGAGGAGAGGGAAATGACATACGCAGACTGAAATCAGGATTTAGCAAAGGAGGCCTTTCTAGCTAAAAAGAAAGAATAGGACAGAGTACTATGCGGTCAGTATTAAAACACTAGAAAATATCCACCACAGAAAATACAAATCTCCACATCTGACTAAAGACATGGAGGGTATATCTGCATCTCCAGAGATACAGCTTGGCTGCAAAAAATCCTTACACAGACAAAGCTGGACAAGACAAAACATGAAAATGCACAGAACTATAAGGCCCACAGCATGTGGACAGCAAAAACAAAGCCAGAACTTATCTTTGATGAAAAGAACAGCAAACAGGAGAGACCAGTCAGGGATGTGAATCCTCCAAAAACAATGGACAACTGGCACTGACTAAAGGATCAAGCAAGACTAAAATAGCCCAGTCCAAATTGCAATAAGTGGACACACCTGACAAATGCTGCGATCCAAAGACAGCAGCACTACCACTCATAACCACCGGAGGGAGCCCAAGAGCAGAATTCACAACAGCATCCCCCCTCAGTGAGTATAATGTAGCCCCCCCAAAGTATAATGTTGCCCCCTCAGAGTATAATGCAGCCTCCTCATAGAATAGAATATGTAGCCCCCTCATAGAGTATAATGTAGTCTCCTCATAGAGTATTAATGCAGCCCCCTCATAGAATATAATGTCCCCTCATAGAGTATAATATAGTCTCCTCATAGAGTATTAATGCAGCCCCCTCATAGAGTATAATGCAGTTGCCTCAGAGTATAATGCAGCCCCCCACACACAGTATAATGTAACCCCCTCATAGAGTATAAAGCAGAACCCTCATAGTGTGTAATGTAGCCCCCTCAGAGTATAATGCAACCGCCTCATAGAGTATAATGTAGTACCCTAATAGAGTATAATGTAGTCCCCTCATAGAGTATATTGCAGCCCTCTCAGAGCATAATGCAGCCCCCTCATACAGTATAATGCAGCCCCCTCATAGATTATAATGGAGTCCCCTCATAGAATATAATGTAGTCCCATCATAGAGTAGAATGCAGCCCCTTCAGTTTATAATGCAACCCCCTCAGAGTATAATGCAACCCCCTCAGAGTACAGTTATATGAAAAAGTTTGGGCGCCCCTATTAATCTTAAGCTTAATGTTTTATAAAAATTGTTTTTTTTGCAACAGCTATTTCAGTTTCATATATCTAATAACTGTTGGACACAGTAATGTTTCTGCCTTGAAATGAGGTTTATTGTACTAACAGAAAATTTGCAATCTGCATTCAAACAAAATTTGACAGGAGCATAAGTATGGGCACCCTTATCATTTTCTTTTTTTTAAATACTCCTACCTACTTTTTACTGACTTAATAAAGCACTTTTTGTGGTTTTCTAACCTCATTAAGCTTTGAACTTCATAGCCAGGTGTATGCAATCATGAGAAAAGCTACTTAAAGTGGCCACTTGCAAGTTGTCCTCCTATTTGAATCTCCTCTGAAGAACGGCATCATGGGCTCCTCAAAACAACTGTCTAATGATTTGAAAACAAAGATTATTCAACATAGTTGTTCAGGGGAAGGATACAAAAAGCTGTCTCAGAGATTTAACCTGTCAATTTCCACTGTGAGGAACATAGTAAGGAAATGGAAGAACACAGGTACAGTTCTTGTTAAGGCCAGAAGTGGCAGGCCAAGAAAAACATCAGAAAGGCAGAGAAGAAGAATGGTGAGATCAGTCAAGGACAATCCTCAGATCACCTCCAAAGAGCTGCAGCATCAACTTGCTGCAGATGGTGTCACTGTGCATCGGTCAACTATACAACGCACTTTGCACAAGGAGAAGCTGTATGGGAGAGTGATGCGAAAGAAGCCGTTTCTGCAAGCACGCCACAGAGTCGGCTGAGGTATGCAAAAGCACATTTGGAGAAGCAAATTTTTTTTTGGAAGAAGGTCCTGTGGACTGATGAAACCAAGATTGAATTGTTTGGTCATACAAAAAGGCGTTATGCATGGCGGCCAAAAAACACAGCATTCCAAGAAAAACACTTGCTACCCACAGTAAAATTTGGTGGAGGTTCCATCATGCTTTGGGGCTGTGTGGCCAATGCCGGCACCGGGAATCTTGTTAAAGTTGAGGGACGCATGGATTCCTCTCAGTATCAGCAGATTCTTGACAATAATGTTCATGAATCAGTGACAAAGTTGAAGTTACGCAGGGGATGGATCTTTCAGCAAGACAATGATCCAAAATACCGCTTCAAATCTACTCAGGCATTCATGCAGAGGAACAATTACACTGTTCTGGAATGGCCATCCCAGTCCCCAGACCTGAATATCATTGAACATCTGTGGGATCATTTGAAGAGGGCTGTCCATGCTCGGCGACCATCAAACTTAACTGAACTGGAATTGCTTTGTAAAGAGGAATGGTCAAAAATACCTTCATCCAGGATCCAGGAACTCATTCAAACCTACAGGAAGCGACTAGAGGCTGTTATTTTTGCAAAAGGAGGATCTACTAAATATTAATGTCACTTTTCTGGTGGGGTGCCCATACTTATGCACCTGTCAAATTATGTTTGAATGCAGATTGCACATTTTCCGTTAGAACAATAAACCTCATTTCAAGGCAGAAACATTACTGTGTCCAACAGTTATTAGATATATGAAACTGAAATAGCTGTTGCAAAAAAAACAATTTTTATAAAACATTAAGCTTAAGATTAATAGGGGTGCCCAAACTTTTTCATATAACTGTATAATGCAGCTCTTTATATATAATCTCGTGTAGTTCCCTCATAGAGTATAGAGCAGCCCCTTTAGAGTATAATGCAGCCCCACACACAGTATAATGTAACCTGCTCATAGAGTATTATGTAGCCCCTTCATAGAGTATAATGTAGCCCCTCAGAGTATAATGCTGCCCCCTCTTAGAGTATAATGTAGTCCGGAGTATAATGTAGTCCCCTCATAGAGTATAATGCAGCCCTCTCAGAGCATAATGCAGCCCCCTCATACAGTATAATGCAGCCCCCTCATAGATTATAATGGAGTCCCCTCATAGAATATAATGTAGTCCCATCATAGAGTAGAATGCAGCCCCTTCAGTTTATAATGCAACCCCCTCAGAGTATTATGTACCCCCCTCACAGTATAATGCAGCCCCCACACACATAGTATAATACAGCCCCCCACACACAGTATAATACAGCCCCCACGCACAATATAATGCAGCCCCCCCACACACATGTGATGTGCACTCCAACGCCCAATTCCATAAGATTCAGGTGGTTTTAAATAGCTGGTTCCTTCCTACCCCATATATTGTAGGCTTTTTAGTTCAAGAGAGGTATCTTATCAGGACAGCGACCCAACTATAAGGCACGCATTGACGTTGCAGTTGGGCTCATATATATTGGCCAATTTGTGTACTAAGTACCTTCTTTTTACTTTAAATTTTCCTATAGCAATATTGCATTTCCAATTTTTAAAAATTTCACATGTACATAATATAGCACTTAACCAATTGTTCTATGGCAGTAATGCAGTTCCAATTTTCTAGATGTACCATTCTAAACAATCCAGAGTGCAGCTTTATATTTTCTTACAACTGTTATGTTAGCTGGCACCTAGTCACACTAGTTGGGATTTGCTGGTCAGTTTTTTTCTGTTTGTAGTCTCACAAGAGGCCCTCCGTAAACACTTACTTAAAATTATATTTTATTGAAAAATTCTTTAAAAGTGTTAAATACACCACCATCACCAAACCAAGCAAAAACGTACCACAGGGGAGTGCCTGCCAATGTGTTGACCTGAATATCCCTACCTGACTGCGGAGGTTGGTACCCTAGATCCTGTGCCATGGCGCCCCCACTCCTCGATGGCTCAACCTGCTATCCCTAACAGGCCCTCTATTGGCAGGGGAGTGAGGAAAAATGAAAAAAGGTGTGACAGAAAGACTATATGTAGATATATTGGATCATCTAGACAAAATTAGTAGAGCTGTATGATCTTAGCTTTCTAGCTAAAGGCTGTTAGCTGATCTATCTAGCCCGTTTAGTAGATATTTGTGGTTAGTGTCTATTCTTATTGAAGATATTGAGCACTCAGCATCCAATATTAATTTTCTAAATGTATATCATACTGTTAGGAATGATTGATTAAGATTCATAAATGTACTGTATATCCTGCTGTCACAGTCAATCATATAACCACACACTGATAGTGTGGATATTCAGGTTAGTTCTATATCGAGGAAAGATATAGGAGTCAAACATCCATAGTCACATCCATAGGTCACACAAAAACAAGATATATGTAGCCGCACAAATTTATTCCTGCTTTGTTGCTACCTAATATTGGGAAACCATTGTTTTATCTCTCTTCCAATTATAGCATCCCCCATAATACAATTTCCATTGGATAGTTTTATTACACATCGCCCATTACTGGGTCAACTGATGGCCATTTGGATTGTCATTAGACTCCTTCCTCCACAGAAAAAAAGTTTTCTTAACTTGTATAAAATGTATGGCACCAAGAAAATACATACAAAAATAACACACGCAATGAAACCAATTCACAAAAAATAAATATACCAACACCAATTGTAACTCAAATCTTCACTGCAACTCAACACGTTTCCAGTCTTCCGAGGTTCATAAGGAGTACGATAGCAAATAGAAAAGCACTTAGCTGGTTCTCTGTATGGGTGGGGTGTCCAACTTGCTATCTTCTCTGGCACTAGGAATTCTTCTCCACCACTAGCAGTGCACCCGGTTTACTATACCTTTTGCCCCATGTAGTCTGTGTCCATCTTTCTTTGTAGCTTAAGAGGCTGAGTGATCTAATACTGAATATATCAGGGGTGCTGAGGTAACAAGATACTGCTCACTGCTGTCCACCATGTCTATATGATCTAATACTGGAGATACCAGGAGTGCTCAGATACGAAACAACTGCTCACAGTGCTTTCCACCCTGTCTATCTGATCTAATACTGGAGATATCAGGGGTGCTGAGGTAAGAAGATGCTGCTAACACTGCTGTCAACCCTGTCTATCTGATCTAATACTGGAGATATCAGGGGTGCTGAGGTATGAAGATGCTGCTCACACTGCTGTCCACCCTGTCTATCTGATCTAATACTGGAGATATAAGGGGTGCTGAGGTAAGAAGATGCTGCTAACACTGCTGTCAACCCTGTCTATCTGATCTAATACTGGAGATATCAGGGGTGCTGAGGTATGAAGATGCTGCTCACACTGCTGTCCACCCTGTCTATCTGATCTAATCCTGGAGATATCAGGGGTGCTGAGGTAAGAAGAGGGTGCTCACACTGCTGTCCACCCTGTCTATCTGATCTAATACTGGAGATATCAGGGGTGCTGAGGTAAGAAGAGGCTGCTCACACTGCTGTCCACCATGTCTATCTGATCTAATACTGGAGATATCAGGGGTGCTGAGGTAAGAAGAGGCTGCTCACACTGCTGTCCACACTGTCTATCTGATGTAATACTGGAGATACCAGGGGTGCTGAGGTAAGAAGATGCTGCTAACACTGCTGTCAACCCTGTCTATCTGATCTAATACTGGAGATATCAGGGGTGCTGAGGTAAGAAGAGGCTGCTCACACTGCTGTCCACCCCGTCTATCTGATCTAATACTGGAGATATCAGGGGTGCTGAGGTAAGAAGAGGCTGCTCACACTGCTGTCCACCCTGTCTATCTGATCTAATACTGGAGATATCAGGGGTGCTGAGGTAAGAAGAGGCTGCTCACACTGCTGTCCACCCTGTCTATCTGATCTAATACTGGAGATATCAGGGGTGCTGAGGTAAGAAGAGGCTGCTCACACTGCTGTCCACCCCGTCTATCTGATCTAATACTGGAGATATCAGGGGTGCTGAGGTAAGAAGAGGCTGCTCACACTGCTGTCCACCCTGTCTATCTGATCTAATACTGGAGATACCAGGGGTGCTGAGGTAAGAAGATGCTGCTAACACTGCTGTCAACCCTGTCTACTACTGGAGATACCAGTGGTACTGAGATAAGGAGAGCCCGCTCATACTGCAAAAGAACGAGCAGCGGAACTTTCCACTACAAATGTTCACAGGCGCCTGTCCTAATAACATAATAACATTCCAGGACAGGTTTCTGTATGTGTATCAAGAAGGCAGCCATTTTAGTTTTATAATGATTACCTCCATAGAAAAACAAATTGTGATTTGCTAATTAAAAGTATTTAGAAATGTATTTATGACTTTTCAATTAGTTTTTCATTTTTTTTATATTCCCAGAGAAGCCTTTTTAGGAGGAATAAATAAGCATCACCAACACGGTGGCGGCTCAGTGATTTATACAGTAAAGCATGGGGGAGGCATGATGTTGCTGTGGGTTGCTTAGCTTCCCCTGATACTGTAAACTTGCATCATGAGGAAGACAATAAGGATTAAATCAAATATCTGGAAATTTTGAAATGGCTATCACAGTCCTCTGACTTCAAACCCACAGCACATTTTTGATGGGATTTAAGGAAATAATTGCTGCATGCAAACCCTTGAATATTAGTGAACTGGAGGCTAGAACCCATGAGGAATAGGCTAAGATTCATCAAGAATGCTGCCAGATGGTGTCAGGTTTTGCATCACATTTGCAGCAGGTCATAACAGCCAAGGGTGCTCTACTAAGTACTAAAGATGCTTGCCATGAAAGTGTAATAATGATGAACAGTCCTACTTCGTCTCTACCCCTGAAGACAACAATTGCACAATTTATAGTGTTATGTCATCATATTGTGTTATGTCTTTCATATTGTATGATGAGAATGTACAACGATTTAGAATGTAAAGTGTTAATGTCTAGTGATGAGCGAGTATACTCGTTGCTTGGGTTTTCCCCGAGCACGCTCAGGTGATCTCCGAGTATTTGTTAGTGTTCGGAGATTAAGTTTTCATCACCTCAGCTGAATGATTTACAGCTATTAGCCAAGCTGAGAACATGTGGGGATTCCCTAGCAACCAGGCAACCCCCACATGTACTCAGCCTGGCTAATAGCTGTAAATCATTCAGCTGAGGCGATGAAAACTAAATCTCCGAACACTAACAAATACTCGGAGATCACCCGAGCGTGCTCGGGAAAACCCGAGCAACGAGTACACTCGCTCATCACTATTAATTTCCAATGTGTGTAGCTCCTAGTGCAGGGTAAGAACAGGATTAGACTAGTGATAAGATAAGTACTGGTTTAACAACAGTACTTTATAGGGCATAGGATGTCAATAGATTTAGGCCATAGAATAGGACTTAGTTAGTGATAGGACCAGCCCAGTGGGTGGGTAGTAGTGTTCATAAAAGGTGGGCTATTCTTGAGAGTGTGAGAGATCGAGAAGTGTAGGATCAAGTTCAAGTCTAGTTGGCTGCTAGGGTCAGGTAGAGTCTAGCATTTAAGGCAGTGGGACGCCATACTAGCATCCCGATCTGACTTTCCTGTATTGCCCGAAGTCTGGTCTAAGGGTTGCAGGGCACATTGTGTCATTCTGCGTACAGAGAAAGATGGACAGGGCCGCGCACACCAAGATGGAAAGTGATGGATCCCAGGTGTGTAGGGATGTGGACTGTCTTACCCCATTCCTGCCCTTGAAGACAACAGACGTGTGCAGTGTAAAAGTGATGTGAATCTTACGTAATGTATTATGGTAATGTACAGCATGTGAAGTGTTAATGCATAATGTGAGTAGAGTATAATTTAGGATAAGCTTAGGATACCATAAGTATGGCTTATACAGTAAGTGGTTTAGTATCAGCACATGAGGTAAGGAAATAGTTAATGATAGAACAAGCCCCGTGGGTGGGCACTAGTGTTAATAAAAAGGGGGACACTTCCCGATAGAGAGCATTCAGATAGAGTTTGTGAAGTGCATAGTGAAGGTCAAAGTCATGTGCGGTGGGTTGCTAGGGGCAGCAGAGGCCAACCAGTCGATGCAGTGGGAGGACAAGTAGAGTAGTAGCATATTCCTCTTTCTGAGCCCAGGTAGGAGTTGTCTGATCACATCATTCTCCTGTATGAGATGGATCTTCAGTGAATATCATCTGTTCCATTTCCGCTCCTCATCATTGATCTCTGGATGACTTCTCACCATGCACCGGCTCAGCCAGTGCTGCAGATCCGCCAGCGTCACCATCTCTTACTGGAACAGGACAGTGGCTATTATTACCTGCAATCTAGACACTAGGGTGCAGTGGAAATGATCCCAGATCGTATTCTATTTGGTCTCATTATAGATGTTCCAGAACAGATCGAGATGGCACTGCAGCTTAGGGATAATGTAGACCCTGTTGGGGGGAATGTGGATCATAGCGTATGCGTCACACGCCTTATTTTTCAGCAGAACTTGGCCAGTGTAGTTCCAGGAGGGGATGTTCTCCTCTAGTCCAGTGTACTTTATCCTGACCCTGTTCTTCCTCTGAGGTGGGGGATTAGCCTGCCTTGTGACGCTGGAGAACAGTCTCCTGAGCTGAGGTCGGTCAGCAGGTGGATCAGAGCTGGAGTTCTCCTGAGCTGCAGGCTTACTGACGTCTGATTGTGCTACAGATACAACCAGCTCTGCTACTGATTGTTACATAACCTGGACTTCATTCACTGAATGGATGTCTGAGCGTCCACGATAATGTCCAGAATATCTGCTGTAGGCTGTGAACATGGCTCATGTGAAATTATCCATTCACTCACATCACCGAGAGGGGTCTCGCTCACCGTATCAGGAAGAGGCACTTTCACTAATTATCATTCACAGGAGCGCCATTCACTTAATTAGTGCTGCACACTGAGTTCAGTGAAATTAACCCCTTATTTGCTAACAAAAAAATTCTGTGCAACATCACCAGTATTTAAATTTGGCTCACACTGAGCATCTAATATTAATGATGCACTTTTTACAGGTATTTCCTGCCCAACATTACTATACACAGTTTCATAAAGAGGTTGTCCAGGACTTTTATATTAATAGCCTATCCGTAGATAGGTCATCAATATCTGATCGATGGGAGTGCAACACCGGCACCTCCGCTCATCAGCTGTTTCCGAAATCAGTAGCGGGTAGATGTGCCGCACCCAGCTGCCGAGGCCACTACGTTATTGACAGAGCAGTGCAGCGCTGCAAGTGAGCACTGTATTTATTCCTTTATCCTTTATTCTTTCAGTATTGAAAGGTAGAAGGTAAGAAAGTAGAAAGAATAAAAAGATGACAAGAAGAGAGGAAGGCAGTAAAGCATTAAAAGTGAGGAAAGAGAGTAAGATAAAAGAAAGATGAATGGAGGAAAGATAGGAAAGAAGAAAGGGAAGAAAGAAGGTGAGGAAAGAGGCAAAGGGTGGAAAGAAATGAAGGATAGGAGGAAGGGGGAGGGAGAAGAAGGAAGGACGAAAGAAAAGAAACAGCAAAGAGAGGAACAAATGAAAGGAAGGAAAGGAAGGAAGGAAGGAAGGAGAGTATAAGCAAGGAAGGAATGGAATAGGAACAGAGTAAAAAAGGATGGAAGGAAAGATGAATGGAGTAAAAAGGGAAGGGAGGGAGGAAGGAAGGAAGGAGAAGATGGCAAGGAAGGAGAGGAGGAAAGGACAGGAAGGGAGGATTAGTACGTGGCTTAACAGAGAAATATGAACATTTCCCAAACTGCCCACTTACGGATAAATGAATCATTTCAGCCATTGACCTCCACAGTCATCCTCTCCAATCATATAAGGTAATTCATTTCAGCAACCCACTTATTCAAAGAGGGAATAACAGAAGACTTTCAAGGTCTATGGAAAACCATTCTTGGTGCAGTTTAAAAATGGTGGATTTTTCCTTTCTTTGTACAATGTGGAGCTTACTCTTGCCACATGTTTTTTTTTTGCCTTCCTCTGGATCAACATGTTAGGGCATGTTAGGTTAGGCTATGGGTTGAACTAGATGGACTTATAGTCTTCCTTCAACCTTAATAACTATGGTATGATTGACAAGAGGCAAATCTGAGGAGAGGCACTGAGATGATCACCTGCAAGGCTATTGACAATTGAAACAATTTTATTACAAAATCTATGAATTGTAGGACATTTAGGACATTCTCACCAGATGTGTGACAAATATCCTGGGGCATTTTCAGATCGCCAACATGATTCAGACACAGAAAAAAAGCATTAATGCAATAAAGTAGCATAATGTTGCCAATGAGTCATGGTTTTATAATTTCTCTCCTGTGCACTACAGTCTAGAAGTATTTTATATACAAGGACATATATCTAATGCCAATCATCTGCAGATAGCTTCACTCCCATCTTCTGTTCCCAGGGCTGGATGAATGGAGCAGATTCCGAAAAACTTTGTAGTATGTGATACAGATTCTTTGGGGTTTCCGACTGTAATATAAGGTTTTCCATAGAAGTGCTAGTTTGATAGACTATGTGAATCTTACAGAAGGACCTCAAATATGATTGAAGCTGTTAATAAGGTATGTATCCTTCCAAGATCTATGTATTTCTTGGGATGAGCCACTAAGTGCCCCAAAGAAGGCACAGAATGTGTTTCTGAGGACGGATCGATCTATCCCATGTCAAAAGGGTCTTCTTTCTTACTGCCAAAGGGATATCTGGATTGTGAAATAATACCTGCTTTAAAAGATAATTGAGATAATATTTTTTTCCCAGGTAGATAGGAAGTGTTGATTGAGTAAGAGGAGCCTCCAAAGTTGTTGTGTAAATGTTGTATTAATCCAATAGAGACATTAGGGTCCACGGAGACAAGTCTTCTTCCAACTTTACCCACTGTTTAGAAATAAGAGTAAAAATGTTTGTTAACTGTAGTCGGCTAACACTGTAAGCATGTGTAGCAGGATAGGCACCGAGCTCAACCAAAACAATTCATAGAGATTAGCTGGGATTTGAATACCTATAATTGCTGAATGTTCTTTGCCATTTAAATGGAAGCATAGACACTGGACCAAGTCAGAAGAGATGTTGAGAGCCTCAGTATAGTTAACTTTGAAGTTACTAACTTTCCTGAACCCTTCTCTGTGATCATGGATGCAATAGTCTCATCATAGGACAACCGCACTTGTTATCATGCTCATAATAATCACAACGACTCATTCAATCCCTAAAACTCTCATGTAACTGATCAATCAGAATATGTAATTGGTCATAAGCCAAAAGCAGTTCTGTCAGAATCTGAGTGGACAGAGTAGATTTATGTTGGGTCTAAAGGATTTAAATTTTCCCTATTCCCTTATTTTTTCCTTCTATAACCTTATGCCATTAAGATCTTATGTAATACTTATTTTAGTACTTCCCGCTATAGTGGTTATGCAATATTAACCTGTACATGTCTTGTAGGAAAATCCCTGGCAGCCTCTTGCAACACAGACACAAATATTTTGTCTTCTTACAAGCGGCAGTTTAGATTCTATTACCAAAAGCTACGTGAGGAATCATGGAGCACAAATGTACAGCCTATGGAGAGTGGACGGCACGGGTTCTATCAATGACGAAGGATGTTAAGTCAGTAGATGATGACTTTTCAGAAAGAGGTCACTACTACTACAAGTGGAATTCAATGGGGAAAAATACTTAGAATCCTTAACCCCTGGGTGTAAAACTTCCCACTAGAAGACACATCCAAGTAAGGATCAAAAACAAAGTTTAAGTCACCTCCGTTCATTACAGTAAATGCCCCTCTACAAATCCCTCCAGTTTTCATAGATAGCATCTCTATGTTCGAACCTGACTCTGGTTTGGGATATAAATGTTAGCTGATGTAAGAAAAATCAGAATGCAGTAGTAATTTGGTAAAATATATTGTCCTTTTGTGTCATGCTATAGTTCTAATACCATTTTGCCAAAGGCTTATGAATACCAATGGATAACCCCTTTTGACTTACAATCAGAATCAGTATTAAGGAGCCAGTTTGGAAAACTCCTGTTAACAAAATGGGGCACGTGATGCATTTTACAAAAAAAAAAATCTTCATTGCTTCTGCATACGACAGAGTACACAGAGTATTTTTCAAGAATGTTAAATCCCCTGACCTTCATCGAACACATTTTCAATTGTGCCATATTTAGTTAATAGGAAGAATGAGAGGGAGTGAAGAAAGGAAGAAAGGATAAGCATAGATGGGAAGGTTGAGAGCAAAAAGAGTAGAACTAAGTATAGAAAAATGTCAGGCCTTCAGTAGCTACACCAAAAGCTGAATACCAACTGAAGCCCAGAAGCCAAAATTCTCAGTGGCAGCACCTAAGTAGATGGTTAAAGGGAACCTGAAAGCTGATACAACCAGGTATGTTTGATTCTGAAATACCGCAGCGTTTCAGAGAAAAACATACTTTACAAGCCACCAGGGACTGAGCCCTACAGGAGACTAATTGGACATGCGGGTCCCCAGTGGCTTCTCCCTGCCCACTTTTTTGGAGTGACAGGTCTCTCCATGCACCACAATATGTCACAGTCAAACATATAGAGCTGAAATCATACAACCAGTGTCTGATACATCAGCATCCTATAGGTAGAGGATTACTTTCAAACTTGATGCAACCCCTATAAGTTGAATTTTATGTAGGGGTGATTTTCAAATGACAGCCCAGGCAATTCCACTATGATAAGAAGCTCCATAAAGGGCAAAGAGCTGAGAGATTGCTCCTACAGTTGTAACAAGGTGGCATGGGGTGGTAGTCATGACCAAGTCCACTCAAAACAAACAGTCCACAAGCACAGAATTAAAGGGAACTTTACATAGTAAACCATAGTACACAGAAAACACTACACGAGACATGACATCTTCATCATACTGAAAGGGTTTCATGGGTTCCGTGTGTAGGAGAGGGGAGGCAAATGAGGGTCTCCGCCACCTTCTTACACAGTAACTGGCAATATAAAAGTGCTGTCGCGGATGCACGAGATGCTAGTGCGTCGCTGGTGTGCTGAATGCCCAATGCAAATTTAGTCCTAAATTTTACTAAGCTGCAACGGAAACAGTTGAGATTAGCCCTGGAGGACGCTAAAAGGGCTCATGTCAATCTCTGGGTGCCGATTTTAGGTTTGGGTGGGTGAGGCTTACAAAGCTAAAAATGCCCAGTAAACTGAGGATCTCTGCAGAGCTCCTCTGAGATGTGTCCTCTTGTGTCAACAGTCAGACTAAAGGGATGCACACCCCCATGTCAATAATCCACAGATGTGTCCAAGTGATGGTGATAACGCAATAGATGAAAGGGCTGTCAGTCAGCCTCCATGTTGGAATGCAGAATGCACTTTATCTGTCTCACAACTTTGAGACAAAAGAATAGGTCTGTATGTGGGATGAGACTGTAGGACGCGTGTATCATACCGTGACTCATGCCTCTCGTAAACAACATGGCATAGATCATCTCATACGTTTATGGAACCTTCATCTCCTGGGAAGAATGTCTTCAGATTTACGCACTGTTTTATTGTGTGACTATTACATTAGTTTGTTAGCAGACAAAGTATTGTTAATGATTTAAACATGTTCATAGGGTTCCACTCCATGTGCACGCTGTATGTACAGGCAGCAAACACCGCATGGTTCATCTAAACATCTGCAACGCTAATTTTTAATTGTGATTACAGAAATCCAGAGATCATCTATAAGGCTCCATTTTTTTTCTCAGACATGAAAAAGCGTCCATATTTTTTCCCAACCTCTTGCGCCTACTTTCGGTCTATGTGTCAGTTTTTACAATTCTTGTTGCATCCATTTTTCTTGTATTGAGAAAAAAAATTCTTCCCATTCTCCCACCCATAAATCAGTAAAATATGCACATGGATGACATCTGTTTCATAGCCGTTTTTCTTCTTGGGGCCATTCACATTAATTGGCAAGTTTGATCAAAAGTAGAACATTCTCTTTTTTTGGGGGGTGGGGGTAAATCTGTTAAAAAAAAAGTGAAAAGGCTTGTAATTTTGATCTGTAATCGTGATTGTAATGGGAAAATAAGGGATAGCACAGGAAGTAAAAAACTGATGTGTGAAAGAACTCTTATGGCCAACAAAAGGGGTTAGTTGAATTTATGTTTTAACCTGCTGCAACCTATTGCAATACACACTGTCCATAAAAATCAATGGCCTACTCTATGATATAGGGAACAATCAGATCCTTTAGTGTTAGCTTTTTCTTCAACTAGAGCTACAGCTAAAACTGTAGGATTGGGGGATCTGCACCCCTATAGGAATAAGTTTTCCACTGACCTTCCTGCCAGAGCTTTCCTGCAGCCTGGAATGTCAAAACATCCTAGATATGCAAAGAGACAGCTCCTGCTACCATATACAAGTGCTCATCACTAAATTAGAATATCATGAAAAAGTTCATTTATTTCAGTTCTTCAATACAAAAAGTGAAACTCATATTTTAGAGAGTCATTACAAACAGAGTGATCTATTTCAAGTGTTTATTTCTGTTAATGTTGATGATTATGGCTTACAGCTTGTGATGACCGAGTATACTCGATGCTCGGGTTTTCCCGAGCACGCTCGGGTGGTCTCCAAGTATTTGTGGCTGCTCGGAGATTTAATTTTCCTTGCCGCAGCTGCATGATTTGTGGCTACTAGACAGCTTGACTGCATGTGGGGATTCCCTAGTAACCAGGCAACCCCCACATGTACTCAGGCTGGCTAGCAGCTGTAAATCATGCAGCTGCATCAACAAAAACTAAATCTCAGAGCACTAGCAAATACTCGGAGACCACCTGAGCGTGCTCGGGAAAACCCGAGAAATAAGCATACTCGCTCATCACTACTTACAGCCAATGAAAACCCAAAAGTCATTATCTCAGTAAACTAGAAAAATTAACAAAAACACCTGCAAAGGCTTCCTAAGCATTTAAAAAAGTCCCTTAGTCTGTTTCAGTAGGCTACACAATCATGGGGAAGTCTGCTGACTTGACAGATGTCCAGAAGGCAGTCATTACCACACTCCACAAGGAGGATAAGCCACAAAAGGCCATTACTAAAGAAGCTGGGTGTTCACAGAGTGCTGTATCCAAGAATATTAATGGGAAGTTGAGTGGAAGGAAAAACTGTGGTAGAAAAAGGTGCAAAAGCAACCGGGATAACCGCAGCCTTCACAGGATTGTTAAGAAAAGGCCATTCAAAAATTTGGGGAAGATTCACAAGGAGTGGACTGTTGCTGGAGTGATTGATTCAAGAACTACCACACACAGACGTATCGAGGACATGGGCTACAAGTGTCACATTCCTTGTGTCACACCACTCATGACCAATAGACAATGCCAGAAGCATCTTACCTGGGCCAAGGAGAAAAAGAACTGGACTGTTGCTCAGTGGTCCAAGGTGTTGTTTTCAGATGAAAGTAAATTTTGCATTTCATTTGGAGATCAAGGTCCCAGAGTCTGGAGGAAGAGTGGAGAGGCCACAATCCAAGCTGCTGGAGGTCTAGTGTGAAGTTTCCACAATCAGTGATGGTTTGGGAGCCATGTCATCTGCTGGTGGAGGTCCACTGTGTTTTATCAAGGCCAAAGTCAGCGCAGCCGTCTACCAGGAAATTTTAGAGCACTTCATGCTTCCCTCTGCCAACAAGCTTTTTGGAGTTGGAAATTTAATTTTCCAGCAGGACTTGACACCTGTCCACACTGCCAAAAGTACCAATACCTGGTTTACAAACAACAGTATCGCTGTGCTTGATTGGCCAGCAAACTCGCCTGACCTTAACCCCATAGAGAATCCATGGAGTATTGTCAAAGGGAAGATGAGAGACACCAGACCCAACAATGCAGACAAGCTGAAGGCTGCTATCAAAGCAACCTGGGCTTCCATAACACCTCAGCAGCGCCACAGGCTGATCACCTCCATGCCACGCCGCATTGATGCAGTAATTGATGTAAAAGGAGCCCCGACCAAGTATTGAGTGCATTTTTTGTACATACATTTCAGTAGGCCAACATTTCAGATTTTAAAAACAATTTTCAAGCTGGTGTTATAAAGTATTCTAATTGACTGAGATAATGCTTTTTGGGTTTTCCTTGGCTGTAAGCCATAATCATCAACATTAACAAAAATAAACACTTGAAATAGATCACTCTGCTGGTTATGACTCTATATAATATAGGAGTTTCACTTTTTGTATTGAAGAACTGAAATATATTAACTTTTTAATGATATTCTAATTTAATGAGAAGTACTTGTACTAGCAAAATTAGGAAAATTTACTATTCAGCATTCTGCATAGGAAGAACAGATGTAATCATATCGTTTGCCACCCAGTTTTAGCATACCCTGATCGAAGACTATTTTCTAAGAGGTTGCTTTAAAAAAAATAAAATAAATAAAAAAGGGGAATCGCTTCTATATCTCACCCACAGTTGCATAATTTATTATTGTAGATGAATTAAAGCAAACCGTTGCAAAAGTCTACATATGCTTTAATGATTTTTATTTTCCGGCTCCAGGGAACGAGGTCAAGCTGCAATTATTAGGCATGTGTCGTGTAGTCTAGAAATAGGTGATATTCAGGCAACGGCAGCTAGTGAGTTAATGAATTTTACTATCAGACACTCAATTAAAAATCCATATAAGGCCCCTTCACATTTAGCGACGCTGCAGCGATACCGACAACGATCCGGATCGCTGCAGCGTCGCTGTTTGGTCGCTGGAGAGCTGTCACACAGACCGCTCTCCAGCGACCAACGATGCCGGTAACCAGGGTAAACATCGGGTAACTAAGCGCAGGGCCGCGCTTAGTAACCCGATGTTTACCCTGGTTACCATGCTAAAAGTAAAAAAAAACAAACAGTACATACTTACCTACCGCTGTCTGTCCTCCAGCGCTGCGCTCTGCTTCTCTGCTCTCCTCCTGTACTGTCTGGGAGCCGGAAAGCAGAGCGGTGACGTCACCGCTCTGCTTTCCGGCTCACAGCCAGTACAGGAGGAGTGCAGAGCGCAGCGCTGGAGGACAGACAGCTGTAGGTAAGTATGTAGTGTTTGTTTTTTTTTACTTTTAGCATGGTAACCAGGGTAAACATCGGGTTACTAAGCGCGGCCCTGCGCTTAGTTACCCGATGTTTACCCTGGTTACCAGTGAAGACATCGCTGGATCGGTGTCACACACGCCGATCCAGCGATGTCTCCAGGGAGTCCAGCGACGAAATAAAGTTCTGGACTTTATTCAGCGACCAACGATCTCCCAGCAGGGGCCTGATCGTTGGTCGCTGTCACACATAACGATTTCATTAACGATATCGTTGCTACGTCACAATTAGCAACGATATCGTTAACAATATCGTTATGTGTGAAGGTACCTATACCGTACTCAAAATCTGCATCACATTGCATCATCCCCATGAACAATTAGCATATAGGGCCATTCACACTGCCACAACTGTGCTAACATGACCTTTTGTTTTATCTGTTCCAGCATATTGTTTGCCTTGTTAATTATGGAGCGCAGCTACTTCCTTTGACATAATTTATTTATTTGTTATTTTTACCATATTCACCACTTGTCAGACAGAAGTTGATGAACTAGGAGAGGTCTGTTATTGACCAACAATCCACTTTTAGGCCATGTGCACACTGAGTCTTTTTGCTGAGTTTTCAGCGCAGAAACTGAGTAGAAACTAAATGTTTTTGAGGAGTCTTGAGATTTTTAGGAGGATTTGGAGAGTTTCCACTACAAAAAGTAATAAAAAAAAAACCTCTGTGTGCACACAGCCTTTGAGTTTATTAGGAGGTTTTGGAGCAGAAACTAAGCAAAAACTCTCTAAATACTCCTTCAAAAATAATGCTGAAAAGTGCTAAAAAGAAAAACTCCATGTGGCCATAGCCTTAAAACCAACACAAAATCTTGACTAAATGTTTAAAGGGTTGTTCCCGGTCAGAAAATTCCATTTTAATTGGCGCAGTTTATTTAAAAAAAAACAGACTGGGCTTTACTCACCATCCACAGGTCCAGCACAGAGGATCTGCAACTGCTCCCGATATCTAATATTTGCTACAGCGTTGACGTCAACAATGTGGCAGTCGGTCAGTGAGCTCAGTGGGGGCGGGGACAGAACTGCTGAGCTCAATGATTGACTACGCCAAAGCCAATATCAGGCAGAGGGAGGAGTGACGGAGACTCAGCCATGGACCCAGGAGGGTGAGTAAAGCATTTTTTTTGTTTATAACAAACAAATGCAGCAGATGGACATGGACAGGTATTCTGAAAGGGGATAACCCCTTAAATTCCCATGGATTATCAAAGTTCTCTATTTTGAAGAGCAGCTTATAACAACTGCATACAGTCATTCTAAGCCATTAGGTCAGATGGCTACAGGTTAGGTGGAGATGACTTGTGAAATCCATTGTGAATATATGAATGGAGTAAAGAACATGAAATACCGTAATTCAATATTAGGGCAAAAACAAGAAAGCAAAGTTTTTTCTAAACCTGTTCAACTTTTTAAGAAGATTTAGGCTTCACGCATATGACAGTATTGGGCATCAGTATCACACACATCCAAAATACATTTTATCTTAATGATGGTGGTGGCACCTTTCTATCAGAGCTGATAGAAAGATGGGCCCTGATCATAAATGAGTTGTTGCCCTGATAGGGCAAAGGTTCCCAGGTCTTTCCTTGGCAATGCCCACTATGTACAGTTGTGCTCAAAAGGTTACATACCCCGGCAGAATATTTGCTTTCTTGGCCTTTTTTTCAGAGAATATGAATGATAACACCAAAACTTTTTCTCCACTCATGGTTAGAGGTTGGGTGAAGCCATTTATTGTCAAACTACTGTGTTTTCTCTTTTAAAATAATAAGGACAACCCAAAACATCAAAATGACCCTGATCAAAAGTTCACATACCCCATATCTTAATACCATGTACAGCCCCTCTAAGGTCCATCCCAGGGGTGGAAAATGATGTAACCAACAAAGGGGATAAAGGCTTGTGTAAGGCCATGGGCTCTCTCTTTGTCATGCTTGCTGTTCACTTCTAAAGGGGGAGGCCACTTCGAATAACATGCTGGAAGGAATGGGAACCAGCTGGCAGCCCATGCCCCCATGCTTATATCTTTTGTACTTCACCTGTATTTGCATATCTGACCAGTTTTGCTCTTTTATCTCAATCCATGAATCCACACATCCATGTTCTAAGTTTTAACTTTCCATGCTATCGGGGCTGGTTTCTGGCCCGATATAATCCCATTAATGGACCGGGGCTTATATCTAACGAGGAACAGGTGGGAGTCCTACTGGGCTGACCAAGCGCTGTTTCTCTGGTGCTAGTGAAAGGGGCCTCTCAGGCTTTCAGGGTTGTGAGCAAGTGAGGTGCCACTTCAGCGACTGCGTGGACCACACACTCTCACTTCCCATCCCTTCCTGGGAATGTGTGGACAGGGGGTGTCTGTGTAAAACTGTGCCAAGCTGAACTTACATGTCCCCAGGTGGTGCATAACATTACTTTGGTGCGAGGAGACCATACCGAGTGATCCCTCCAACGTAATAGTGACGTCAGGTGGATAGCGTGGTTCATCACAGAGGGTGTTTATTTCTTTTGACTACTGGATTAGTAATGGGGGTGTCTGACAGATGCCTCTTCATTACTAACCCCAGGGCTTGATGTCAGCCAGATGCTGACATCAACCCTACAATCCCATTAAACCGATTGTCAGTTCACCAGGGCAATCGGGAAGAGCTGAGTTTAAGAGCCAGAATTGGTGTATCTAATTGTTGTGCCATTTCTGGGGAAGCTGAGAACTGGTCTAATTTGGGGCCAATATCCATGTATCTTCCCAGCGTATTAATATCAGCCCACAGCTATTTGCTTTGCCTTAGTTAGTTACTAAAAATAGAGGGATCCAACGTCTTTTGTTTTTAGGTTGCCCTCCATTTTTAATAAACAGCAAAGGCAAAGCAGACAGCTATGAGCTGATCTTAATAGGTTGGGAAGTTCTATGGTTATTGGGCTCTTCCTAGCATAATAAGACCAGCTCACAGCCAATATTTATTTATATATATACGGTATATATATATATATATATATATATATATACATATATATATATATATATGTATATATATATATATATATATATATATATACAGTGATGATACTATTGAAAACTGAAAAATGTGCAGGTTTTAAAGTTTTAGCAACGAGTCAATTATACCATTAAAAAAGTTAGTAAATGCTCAGCACTAAAAGAATAACAGAAGATTACAACATCATAATCATAGGTTTAGACCAATACAGACCCAGTGGCATAAAAGGCCTGTCCCCCCTCCCAACATTACCCCACTCCATTAATATTGTGTAAGTGGAAAACCTCTATAAGCCTACTGAATTTATTAGATGGTGTTCTGTGATTGGAAAATTGATCTGCCACAATATATTATCCCAGTACTTCACAATATCACAATCACAAACAAAATGCCATATTTATCCATCTCTCCAGATCTGTCTCTATCACACAGTAATGGCCAAACATTTTGAGACTGACACTTTTTGTTTTTTGCTTTATTGTTCTTACATCTTTTAGTCAGAAGCTTAGATGGTTACTGAGGTTCTGTTATCAGCATTTCATAAGTTTATCACTATTATTGACGAATATATTAAGTCTATGTTAAGACTCAATATTTACAAAGTTATTATTATTATTATTATTATACATTTTTATAGCGCCATTTATTCCATGGCGCTTTACATGTGGATACGGGGCAAATATAGACAAATACATTAAACATGAGCAAATAAGGCACACGGGTACATAAGGAGGGAGGACCCGGCCCGCGAGGGCTCACAGTCTGCAGGGGATGGGTGATGAAACACTAGGAGAGGGTAGGGCAGGTTGTGCGGCGGTTCAGTAACTTCAGGATCACTGCAGGCTGTAGGCTTGTCGGAAGAGGTGGGTCTTCAGGTTCTTTTTGAAGGTTTCTATGGTAGGCGAGAGTCTGATGTGTTGGGGTAGAGAGTTCCAGAGTATGGGGCAAGCACGGGAGAAGTCTTGGATGCGGTTGTGGGAAGAAGAGATGAGAGGGGACAACAAAGTTGTCTTTTATTTTTCAAGACTTCTGCAATTCGCCCGGCAGCTGGATATCTGGCATGCAGCAACTTCTCCCAACGATCCAGGAGCGATGTCGTGATGAACACTGCCTTTTTCCAGCATAATGGAAACCATGTCACAAGGCAAAAGTGATAATCAAGTGGCTCAGTGAACAAAAGATTGATATTTTGAGTTCATGGCAGGAAACCGTCCCAGACCTCAATCCCATTGAGAACCTGTGGTCAATCCTCAAAAGGAAGATGGACAAAACAAAACGTAGAAAATATGATAAACTCCAAGCACCGTTTAGAAAAGAATGGACGGCCATTAGTTAGAGTTTGATCCAGAAGCTGATATCCAGCTGCCAGTGCGAAGGGCAGAAGTCTTGAAAATGCAATATCAGATGCCTGATACACAGACATTTAGCCTACTATAGGCACCATTGGAGCAACACAAAGCATGATCTATCACGGATAGTGCTCAAAGTTACATAATAGGGAGCACAAAATGCTGCAGAGGCAATGCCAAGCCTACCAACCTCAGCTGCACATAAATACTTAAGTTAGGTCTTCACATATAGGATATAGTATATCATCATTCGGTACATTAAGAATCTAATGTTACAAAAATATTTCAAATTGCAATTTGGAACCAGAAAATTGATGTCATGCACTAGAACCAACGCTTCGCAGCAGAAAAGAAAATACAAACTAAACATGCCTTGGAAGCCTTCTACTGTCAAGAGTTTTATTTTCTTGCCCCTGTTACTACAAATACAAAAAAAATTATAAAGAAAATTTGCTGCAAAGCTCATCAGGAAAATTCTGAATGGGAAAATCCATAATTCAAAAGTCTCCGACCTCCACATCGATGTGATCAGCTGAAGCGCAGCTTGAGGAAGTGTGGAGTAATTGGCAACAAGAAAGGAAGAAGGGTAATTTGGAGCTGCGGGATGTAAGATTATTTCCAGAGAAGGGGCTCGAGTGGACACGTAGTAAGCTATTGACAGTGAAAAAAATAAAAAATAAAAATACAAAAGACAGCCAAAAATAGATGTTTGCCGGAAACCAGTTCTTTGCATGAATTATCTGACGAGCCTTTGCTTTGAATGATGCGGGACAAAGCGTTACTTCAGATGTAGGTCTGTGAACACCGCCGCGGAGATACAGTGTCACGAAGCCACTACCCTCTTCATAGCGCAATCAACCGGCTGATCTAAAGCCGACGTCAGGGAAATTAACCCTTCTGTGTCAGCCTCCCCGCTTTAGAGTAAATTGAATAGGATGACGACATTGGACAGGTTACAAAAAAGACTGGCATCCTGCAGCTTGTATCCATGCAGGACACCGCTACATGGCAGGAGAGGGGGCAACGTATCGGTAAGCTGATAACGAGGCTTGTGTCTGCTGGAGGCGTCTGTTACTGCTCGCAGCATCGCCGGGCGCTGCAGAGGATGACCTGAAAAAGCCAGAGGAAGGATTAGAAAGGCAACTGTTTAGGAATAGGTCTCAAATCAATGTTATTCCAGCAATGAGCAAACATCTGATTATATCTGCACAGAAATAAAAACTCAAGGGTTGTACCTGAGAACAGGGCTTAGCAGCCTGGTCTTGTATGACTGTTAGCCATTATTCATGTTATGGTGGCGCATCGGCTGTAAAACACAGGCGGCATCTGCACATCTACTGTGCGCCAACATAACCGGGATGTACAATTATAGTAGTTTGCATTATTGGGGATCTATGGTGAAAACAAGTTATCGCCAATCCGTAGGATCCACAGGTTAAGTAGGTGATAATTTATTGATCGGTGGATTTCGACCATTGGAAAGTGCAATGATCGTAAGAATGGGGACGTTTTATCCCTGACAGCACACCTTTATCCCCATTTTGAAATGGAGTGTCAGGCGGGATGTCTGACCGCAGCTCCATTCATCCTCTTTTTGGGCTTCTAAAAAAAGCCAAGTGCAGCCCCTAAGGGAATGAATGGATCAGTGGACGAGTCGCACATGAGCTCCATACTAACGGGGATAAAAGTTCCACATTCTGCCGAGCGGAGCGAGTATCTGCAGTCAGACCCTCACCAATCTATAACTTATCACTTATCCGTTGGATAAGTGTTCACTTGTTTTCAACGGAGAACTCCTGTAAGTGAATTTTTGTGACTGGAACAGCCACTGATGCCAGCCCCTACTTCAGCTGGATGGACGGATGCCTATCCCGCTGAAGAGCATTGCAGCGCACGAGCTCACTGGGTTCATGCACCGCAATATATGCGGCCGGCCAATCAGAGGCCACCAGCTGGCTACGTGCACGTAACTGGGGACATGGCAATGGATGTAATGGATGTCATGAGCTCCCAAACTGGGACACTGAACTCAACTGCCTGCTTCAGAAGACGGCTCCACACGGTGGGGAAGCATAGGGAAGCTGAGAAAGAGCGTTTATTTATTTTTATATGTATTGAATAACAGCAGCGTCAGCAGAATAGGGGAACATATGACAGGATGGGGGACATATACCAGGATGGAGGAACATATACCAGGATGGAGGAACATATACCAGGATGGGGGAAATATATACCAGGATGGAGGGACATAAACCAGGATGGAGGGACATAAACCAGGATGGGGGAACATATACCAGGATGGAGTGTATATACCAGGATGGGGGAACATATACCAGGATGGGGGAAATATATACAAGGATGGGGGAAATATATACAAGGATGGAAGGAACATATACCAGGAAGGGGGAACATATACCAGGATGGGGGAAATATATACCAGGATGGGGGGACATATACCAGGATGGAGGGAACATATACCAGGATGGGGGAACATATACCAGTATGGGGGAAATATATACAAGGATGGAGGGACATATACCAGGATGGGGGAAATATATACCAGTGGGGTACCGCAGGGGTCAGTATTGGGACCTGTTCTCTTCAACATATTCATTAATGATCTGGTAGAAGGTTTACACAGTAAAATATCGATATTTGCAGATGATACAAAACTATGTAAAGCAGTTAATACAAGAGAAGATAGTATTCTGCTACAGATGGATCTGGATAAGTTGGAAACTTGGGCTGAAAGGTGGCAGATGAGGTTTAACAATGATAAATGTAAGGTTATACACATGGGAAGAGGGAATCAATATCACCATTACACACTGAACGGGAAACCACTGGGTAAATCTGACAGGGAGAAGGACTTGGGGATCCTAGTTAATGATAAACTTACCTGGAGCAGCCAGTGCCAGGCAGCAGCTGCCAAGGCAAACAGGATCATGGGGTGCATTAAAAGAGGTCTGGATACACATGATGAGAGCATTATACTGCCTCTGTACAAATACCTAGTTAGACCGCACATGGAGTACTGTGTCCAGTTTTGGGCACCGGTGCTCAGGAAGGATATAATGGAACTAGAGAGAGTACAAAGGAGGGCAACAAAATTAATAAAGGGGATGGGAGAACTACAATACCCAGATAGATTAGCGAAATTAGGATTATTTAGTCTAGAAAAAAGACGACTGAGGGGCGATCTAATAACCATGTATAAGTATATAAGGGGACAATACAAATATCTCGCTGAGGATCTGTTTATACCAAGGAAGGTGACGGGCACAAGGGGGCATTCTTTGCGTCTGGAGGAGAGAAGGTTTTTCCACCAACATAGAAGAGGATTCTTTACTGTTAGGGCAGTGAGAATCTGGAATTGCTTGCCTGAGGAGGTGGTGATGGCGAACTCAGTTGAGGGGTTCAAGAGAGGCCTGGATGTCTTCCTGGAGCAGAACAATATTGTATCATACAATTATTAGGTTCTGTAGAAGGACGTAGATCTGGGTATTTATTATGATGGAATATAGGCTGAACTGGATGGACAAATGTCTTTTTTCGGCCTTACTAACTATGTAACTATGTTACTATACAAGGATGGAGGGACATATACCAGGATGGAGGGAACATATACCAGGATGGGGGAACATATACCAGGATGGAGGGACATATACCAGGATGGAGGGAACATATACTAGGATGGAGGGACATATACCAGGATGGAGGGGACATATACCAGGATGGAGGGAACATATACTAGGATGGAGGGACATATACCAGGATGGAGGGAACATATACCAGGATGGGGGATATATATACAAGGATGGAAGGACATATACCAGGATGGAGGGAACATATACCAGGATGGGGGAACATATACCAGGATGGGGGATATATATACAAGGATGGAGGGACATATACCAGGATGGAGGGAACATATACCAGGATGGGGGAACATATACCAGTATGGGGGAAATATATACAAGGATGGAGGGACATATACCAGGATGGGGGAAATATATACAAGGATGGAGGGACATATACCAGGATGGAGGGAACATATACCAGGATGGGGGAACATATACCAGGATGGAGGGACATATACCAGGATGGAGGGAACATATACTAGGATGGAGGGACATATACCAGGATGGAGGGAACATATACTAGGATGGGGGAATATATACCAGGATGGAGTGTATATACCAGCATGGGGGAACATATACCAGGATGGAGGGTATATACCAGGATGGAGGGAACATATACCAGGATGGAGGGAACATATACCAGGATGGGGGAATATATACCAGGATGGAGGGTATATACCAGGATGGAGGGAACATATACCAGGATGGAGGGAAAATATACCAGGATGGGGGAACATATACCAGGATGGAGGGAACATATACCAGGATGGAGTGTATATACCAGGATGGGGGAACATATACTAGGATGGAGGGAACATATACCAGCATGGGGAAATATATACCAGGATGGGGAAACATATACCAGGATGGGGAAAATATATACCAGGATGGGGGAACAAATACTAGGATGGAGGATATATATACCAGGATGGAGTGTATATACCAGGATGGGGGAACATATACCAGGATGGTGGGAACATATACCAGGATGGGGGGAACATATACCAGGATGGGGGAAATATATACCAGGATGGGGGAACATATACCATGATGGAGGAACATATACCAGGATGGAGAAAGATATACCAGGATGGAAGAACATATACCAGGATGGGGGAACATATACCAGGATGGGGGAACATATACTAGGATAGGAGAAACATAGACCAGGATTGGTGATACATATATCAGGATGGGGGAAGCTTATATCAGGATGCGGGAACATATACTAGGATGGAGTAATATATACGAGGATGGGGAAACATATACCAGGATGGGGAAACATATACCAGGATGGAGTGTATATACCAGGATAGGGAAACATATAGCAGGATGGGGGAACATATACCAGAATGGGGGAACATATACCAGGATGGGGGAAACAGATACCAGGATGGGGAAACATATACCAGGATGGGGGAACATATACCAGGATGGAGTGTATATACCAGGATGGGGAAACATATACCAGGATGGGGCAACATATACCAGGATGGGGGAACATATACCAGGATGGGGGAACATATACCAGGATAGGGGAAACATAAACCAGGATGGGGGAACATATACCAGGATGGCGGAACATATACCAGGATGGAGTGTATATACCAGGATGGGGAAACATATACCAGGATGAGGAAACATATACCAAGATGGGGGAACATATACCAGGATGGGGGAACATATACCAGGATGGCGGAAACATAAGCCAGGATGGGGGAACATATACCAGGATTGCGAAACATATACCATGATAGAGTGTATATACCAGGATGGGGAAACATATACCAGGATGGGGAAACATATACAAGAATGGGGGTAACATATACTAGGATGGGGGAAACATATACCAGGATGGAGGAATATATACGAGGATGGGGAAACATATACCAGAATGGGGGGAACATATACCAGGATGGGGGAAACAGATACCAGGATGGGGGAACATATACCAGGATGGGGGAACATATACCAGGATGGGGGAACATATACCAGGATGGGGGAACATATACCAGGATGGGGGAACTTATACCAGGATGGGGGAAACATATACCAGGATGGCGGAACATATATCAGGATGGAGTGTATATACCAGGATGGGGAAACATATACCAGGATGGGGGAACATATACCAGGATGGGGGAACATATACCAAGAGGGGGGAAAAATAAACCAGGATGGGGGAACATATACCAGGATGGCGGAACATATACCAGGATGGAGTGTATATACCAGGATGGGGAAACATATACCAGGATGGGGGAACATATACAAGAATGGGGGGAACATATACCAGGATGGGGGAACATATACCATGATGGGGGAACATATACCAGGATGGGGGAACATATACCAGGATGGGGGAACATATACCAGGATGGGGGAACATATACCAGGGCGGGGGAAACATACACCAGAATGGGGGATTATATACCAGGATGGGGGGAACATATACCAGAATGGGGGGAACATATACCAGGATGGTGGAACATATACCAGAATGGAGGATTATGTTCAAGGATGGGGGAATATATACCAGGATGGGGGAACATATACCATGATGGGCGAACATATACCAGGGCGGGGGAAACATACACCAGAATGGGGGATTATATACCAGGATGGGGGAACATATACCAGGATGGGGGAACATATACCAGGATGGGGTGGGGGAACATATACCAGGATGGGGGAACATATACCAGGATGGGGGAACATATACCAGGGCGGGGGAAACATACACCAGAATGGGGGATTATATACCAGGATGGGGGGAACATATACCAGAATGAGGGGAACATATACCAGGATGGTGGAACATATACCAGAATGGAGGATTATATTCAAGGATGGGGGAACATATACCAGGATGGGGGAACATATACCAAGATGGGGGAACATATACAGGATGGAAAAACATATAACATATAACACCATATAACATATGGGCAGCACGGTGGCAAAGTGGATAGCACAGCAGCCTTGCAGCACTGGAGTCCTGGGTTCAAGCCCCGCTAAGGACACATCTGCAAAGAGTTTGTATGTTCTCCCTGTGCTTGCCTGGGTTTCCTCCAGGTACTCCGGTTTCCTCCCACATTCCAAAGACATACTGATAGGGAATTTAGATTGTGAGCCCCAACGGGGACAGCAACGATAATGTATGCAACCTGTAAAGCGCTGCGGAATATGTTAGCGCTATATAAAAATAAAGATTATTATTATTACTAGATGGTGACCCGATTCTAACGCGTCGGGTATTCTAGAATATGCATGTCCACGTAGTATATTGCCCAGTCACGTAGTATATTGCACAGCCCACATAGTATATGGCCCAGTCACATAGTATATTGCCCAGTCACGTAGTATATTGCACAGCCCACGTAGTATATTGCCCAGTCACGTAGTATATTGCCCAGTCACGTAGTATATTGCCCAGCCACGTAGTATATTGCCCAGTCATGTAGTATATTGCCCCGCCACGTAGTATATTGCCCCACCACGTAGTATATTGCCCAGCCACGTAGTATATTGCCCAGTCATGTAGTATATTGCCCAGCCACGTAGTATATTGCACAGCCACGTAGTATATTGCCCAGTCACGTAGTATATTGCCCAGTTATGTAGTATATTGCCCAGTCACGTAGTATATTGCCCAGTTATGTAGTATATTGCCCAGTCACGTAGTATATTGCCCAGCGACGTAGTATATTGCCCAGCGATGCAGTATTCAGCACAGAGCCATGTAGTATATTGCCCAGTCATGTAGTATATTGCCCAGTCACGTAGTATATTGCACAGACACGTAGTATATTGCCCAGACACGTAGTATATTGCCCAGACACGTAGTATATTGCCCAGACACGTAGTATATTGCCCAGACACGTAGTATATTGCCCAGTCACGTAGTATATTGCCCAGCCACGTAGTATATTGCCCAGCTACGTAGTATATTGCCCAGTCACGTAGTATATTGCCCAGACACGTAGTATATTGCCCAGTCACGTAGTATATTGCCCAGTCACGTAGTATATTGCCCAGCCACGTAGTATATTGCCCAGACACGTAGTATATTGCCCAGACACGTAGTATATTGCCCAGCCACGTAGTATATTGCCCAGACACGTAGTATATTGCCCAGACACGTAGTATATTGCCCAGTCACGTAGTATATTGCCCAGTCACGTAGTATATTGCCCAGACACGTAGTATATTGCCCAGACACGTAGTATATTGCCCAGCCACGTAGTATATTGCCCAGTCACGTAGTATATTGCCCAGTCACGTAGTATATTGCCCAGCCACGTAGTATATTGCCCAGACACGTAGTATATTGCCCAGACACGTAGTATATTGCCCAGCCACGTAGTATATTGCCCAGACACGTAGTATATTGCCCAGACACGTAGTATATTGCCCAGACACGTAGTATATTGCCCAGACACGTAGGTATATAACACTGCCCATGCAGTATTTTGCAGTGTGTGCACCATATCCCTGTGAAAAAAATAATTAAAATAAAAAATAGTTATATACTCACCCCTGGGATCCAGCGAAGCTGTGTGATGCGGACTTAAATACCAGGCCTCCAGAGGCATTCAAGATTCAGCGTGTTTGAAGAGAGTAACTCCAGGAAAGTTCTTGTGTTGGTGCTAAACTGAACCATGTGATTTTGCTAACCCTGAGTGGGCGGATTCCTATGTATAGACTGTGAGATACCATTTTGTTTGTTTTTTCCTGTTTTGCTTAAATGGACAGTGTTCCCGTTTCTACCCACGGGGGTGTACTGCTGCGTGTGCTGATCTACCACAGCATGTAAAAATGTGTGACCCCCCACAACCATAGCCTGTTCACATTGTAATGCTATCCACAAAACTTGATCTTTTTGTTTTAAATTTTGGAGCTAGAAGTGATTTGTGACTGGCAGGCAATGACCCAAGTATAGACAAATGAGACAAGGTAATGGGCGTCGAGGTTCATTCATGTGTGTGGGGAGCGGCTTGTAGCCCGTCTAGTACTGCAAACTGCTGCAAAAGTGTCTGTTGGCTATGGCCAGGGCCGGACTGGCCGTCTGGCAATTCTGGCAAATGCCAGAAGGGCCGGTCTGGACATGGGCTGCCTTGTCTGCTACATTACTAACAGAATCGGTGTTCTCAAGACACCCATACTGTTAAGAGCTGTGATGGAGCACAAAGTGGCTGACTCCGTCACTTACCCTAGCAAGCCACGGATAACATTAGAAATATTGGTCTTGTAGTAAATCTTCCTTTCCGCCATCCAGGGTAATATTAGTATGGGGACAGGGGACAGTATGGGCCTGTGTGACTTCAAATGCCAGGACTGAATTTCATCCCCAGTCCGTACCTGGCTATGGTGGTACTGTGTATGGGGCCACACATTGATAAGAGTGCCAACGCTGACCCCTGGCCAGATCCAAAAGTGAATATAATGGCTACATGAGGATTCGCAGTAGAGGACGGTAACCTGGTGTGATGGTATCGGGAAGCGCCATCTGAAGAAGGCGAAACAGGCGGAGGCAGTGTGAGGTTCTGCCTAATGTTCAGGGGCATCTGATATTGTGGCAATATACAGCTGAAAAGACAATGATACAAGTTCCTATCATCCGGTAGTTATTAATATCCATGTAGAATAATAGCGTGGTATGACACGTCTGTGCTTCCCGCAAGCCGTGCCCTGTACAGTACAGAATGATCCGCGTCCTCCTCGTGTAGAGCGGCATGTGTCTACTGTACTATGCCTGACTACGAGCCCCGAGGGACGGGAATAGCTGGCATAGTACTGGACGGAGAAACTAAATGTTCACAGCAGGGTTGGAAATTCCTGCCCAACAGGTTCCACCCCCGCCACTTACATAATCTCATTAGTATTCCAGCATTACTATTATGTATAAATTAATAGAGAGAAATTAAAGTCGATAGGCAGAAGTATGTAAATCCCCCCCCCCCATAAAAATTAGTACTTGGGGCACATAGTGTAATAATTATATTTATTCTCACCGTGAAAAACATCCCCAAAATAAAAAGGCCCTTAAAACAAGACAAACACTGATAGGCAACTTTCTGTTTACACTGTGCATAGGCAGAAAGCTGCCAATCAGTGGTGAGGGCGGGGTTATACAGAATTCATGTATATGAAAGACTACATGGCAGCAGGTTCACTCGTCCTCCAGTGATAATCTCCTGCTGATAAAACTGTGATTTTATCAAAACTACTGCAACGCATCATTGCAATCAGGGTCTGTCTCCACATTTTTTATTATGGGGGACATTATACAGCATAAAGTTCATGTCACCGATTATAGAAAACCTTGTGCGGGCAATACAACATTAAAAACGGATAGCTGTCATCCCAGACAAACTTTGAAAGTCATCATTTGTGTTAAATATATCTGTTCAGATTTTGTGTATTTTTTTTTTCTGAGCAACAATATATCATTTAAGACAGATTGAGACAAAGACTATTACAAAGAAAAATGTAAAAAATGCTGAACAGAAAATTTCAAAAACAGCAATTGCTATGTGGATTTTTATTTTGCCTTTTTTTTGTTTGCTATGTGAAACATTGTTTAAATTTTGGAATATTGTGTATGTTTTTATGTTTTGATGTTTGAATTTTTGACATTAGGATTTATTGATCCACTACACATGTGTTTGCATATAAGTAATGAATTCTAGTGATGTCTAGGAGCGTGGTAATGTTTTTAAATGAGGAAGCAGCCTACAAGGGACATGTTACGATTAAGACTGTTCAAGTCGAAACGCGTCAACACCAGAACTCTCTCATGTTTGTGACCTTATTTTAATGAAAGTGTTCCAAAGCTGCCATGATTTTATCGGAGACGCCGACTTTTCTTTTTGGTTATATTGTCTCCACGTTATGCTGCTCTCAGATTAGGTAGTAAAAGCCTGGAGTGGGCCAACTAAAGTTAGGGAACGTTGCTGTGCTGCTCCTGTGCTACATGCAGCCGAGCGGTACAGGAGTGTGACTGCGTGTAACCGTACAGGAGTGTAACTGCGTGTAACCATACAGGAGCGTGACTGCGTGTAACCGTACAGGAGTGTGACTGCTTGTAACCGTACAGGAGTGTGACTGTGTGCAACTGTACAGGAGTGTGACTGCGTGTAACCGTACAGGAGTGTGACTGCGTGTAACCGTACAGGAGTGTGAATGCGTGTAACCATACAGGAGTGTGACTGCGTGTAACCGTACAGGAGTGTGACTGCCTGTAACCGTAGAGGAGTGTGACTGCGTGTAACCGTACAGGAGTGTGACTGCTTGTAACCGTACAGGAGTGTGACTGGGTGTAACTGTACAGGAGTGTGACTGCGTGTAACCATACAGGAGTGTGACTGCGTGTAACCGTACAGGAGTGTAACTGCGTGTAACTGTACAGGAGTGTGACTGCGTGTAACCGTACAGGAGTGTAACTGCGTGTAACAGTACAGGAGTGTGACTGCGTGTAACCATTCAGGAGTGTGACTGTGTGTAACCGTACAGGAATGTGACTGCCTGTAACCGTAGAGGAGTGTGACTGCGTGTAACCGTACAGGAGTGTGACTGCGTGTAACCGTACAGGAGCGTGACTGCGTGTAACCGTACAGGAGTGTGACTGCTTGTAACCGTATAGGAGTGTGACTGTGTGTAACTGTACAGGCGTGTGACTGCGTGTAACCGTACAGGAGTGTGACTGCGTGTAACTGTACAGGAGTGTAACTGCGTGTAACCGTACAGGAGTGTGACTGCGTGTAACCATACAGGAGTGTAACTGCGTGTAACAGTACAGGAGTGTGACTGCGTGTAACCGTACAGGAGTGTGACTGCGTGTAACCGTACAGGAGTGTGACTGCGTGTAACCATACAGGAGTGTAACTGCGTGTAACAGTACAGGAGTGTGACTGCGTGTAACCATTCAGGAGTGTGACTGTGTGTGTGTAACCGTACAGGAGTGTGACTGCCTGTAACCGTACAGGAGTGTGACTGCCTGTAACCGTACATGAGTGTGACTGCATGTAACCGTAGAGGAGTGTGACTGCGTGTAACCGTACAGGAGTGTGACTGCGTGTAACCGTACAGGAGTGTGACTGCGTGTAACCGTAGAGGAGTGTGACCGCATGTAACCGTACAGGAGTGTGACTGCGTGTAACCGTACAGGAGTGTGACTGCGTGTAACCGTAGAGGAGTGTGACCGCGTGTAACCGTACATGAGTGTGACTGCATGTAATCGTAGAGGAGTGTGACTGCGTGTAACCGTACAGGAGTGTGACTGCGTGTAACCATACAGGAGTGTGACTGCGTGTAACCGTAGAGGAGTGTGACCGCGTGTAACCGTACAGGAGTGTGACTGCGTGTAACCGTACAGGAGTGTGACTGCGTGTAACCGTACAGGAGTGTGACTGCGTGTAACCGTAGAGGAGTGTGACCGCGTGTAACCGTACAGGAGTGTGACTGCGTGTAACCGTACAGGAGTGTGACTGCGTGTAACCGTAGAGGAGTGTGACCGCGTGTAACCGTACAGGAGTATACACATCACTGCTGTCATTATGTAATGTGCAGAGGAGTTATTAATCCTCAGAAACAAGGCCAAGCACAGTGCAGCCTGTTCTACAGGGACGTTGATTCATCTCTTGGCCAATCCCTCCATAATCCACGTGTTCACACCAGGAACAAACATTAAACCACAACCTGAAATGTGCTCCAGTACAGACATTCCCAGGCTGGTGACTGACGAGTGAACCCGAGGCAGAGAATTAGGATTTATAACTGAGCGCGAATACAAATATCTGGGGCACATTGTGAGGCGGATGGAAAGGAGGCCACAAAACTGGTCCTAGCACTAAGAGAGTGTGGACTATTGCGAGTGCCCCAGAGGCAACAATCACTGGGCTAGCAGGTCGATGGCCACGGTAGCCATGCAGATGAATATATGAACAATGAAAAAAATGGTCTGCACTTAATGTGAAGAGGTGCTGGGTACTCATCCCACCTGCCTCTACCGCTGCGTTATTACTCTCCTTATCCTGCTTACCGGATTCAGGTATATTATTATTATTTTCTCTATATCTCATACATTCTATTCATTGTGTCCCTTGTTTTTATTTCCTCATTTACTTTACTCCCTATTTCATGCTTCTATTAACCCTTCACTCTAAATATTTCTTTATGCATATTTTACTGTACCTTTAATAATTACGATGTTTTTACCTTTCGCCACTTTCCCTTATCTTTCTGACAACCTTTGGGCGCCTTCTTTTGTTCCAGCCGGTGCACATATACGGTATATTCCTATATATATACTTATAAAGCCCAACAGGGAATTTGTCTGCTTCTTCTCATGTTTGGATTGCTATGTTTTTTAGTTGATGGTTCATATAATCTTTTCCTGCCACTCGTTATATCCCGGCTCTCCTAGAATATATATGTATTGTATAAACATTGCGAATACGCTCTATTATCATATGATTCTTATATGGATTTAATGCTCATTTGTATTATTTGTATATATTTTGTATCTTCACACCCCTTATATTTTTCTCTTTTCATTTTATAGCGACCTCATGATAAAGACCCAGGACAGGTTGAAACGTCTTATTATTTTGTCACTTCTCCGTCTAAAATCCTAATTTCACCATTTCTCTGTGTTTTCGCACTACAGAATAAAACATTTGTAACTTAGCTTCTCGAGAGTGCGGTGGATTCTTCTTCCTGAATGTATGAACAGGATGGATAGCCCCTAACAATTCTTTCTACCATTTCTACTGTGTTTCCACCGTGGGGGAAATTTGCCATATCTGCTTGTGCGGGGACGTAATTGATCTACATCACCGTCCTACCACATTAGTTGTAGTTTTATTATTTTTTTGCATACATTTTTCCTGATGGAAACCAGTTGGGAAATAAGCATGATGCTTACCGGAAAAAGACGGTGATGGGCACACATTTACATCCCCAGAAACCCCCATAATCATGGCAGGTGTTACATTGCTTCTACACTTCGTATGACCGATTTATGTCAAAATCCTAATCCAGATCCGAGCCGGTGGGGTATAAATGTAGGGTTATAGTGCAACGTACGGCCAATTTAGATAAAATGGGGGGAAAAAATGATCATTCGATGATCGGCTAATATAAGTCACCTGAAGATCAAGCGAAACACTCCATCATCTGGTGATTGGATCGCTCAAGCCAGAATTAAAGGATGGTGCCACTACTTCTACATTAATGACCTGTCCATAGGACTGAGCACCGCAGATCCGCTCCTATTCACTCCCATAGGGGCAGCGGCCGCTACCATGGGCAGAGATGTGGCGCTCCGCTCTGCAACTGCTAATAGCCGGCTGCCGGGTTACAGTAGGGGTGCCAGGTGTCCGACTCCCACCCATCTGATATTATATTGACCAATCCGAACCCTTTAATGGCCACAGAAGTTTAATTTTTTTCCACTTCATTTTATTTTGTTTTCCCCTCTTCTAAGAGATATAACTTATTTTTCCATTGCTGAAGGTCCGATCACAGGGACCCCCCTAATGAATGACGCTCTGTAGTGCTCCGTATCGAACGGAGCAGAGTCGGACTCAAAATCATTGTCTATGGGACTGCTGGGAAAAAGTTAAAATTGACAATTTATGGAGCAGCAGCTAAGCGTGTACATATCCATTCAATCCTTTCTGGGGTTCTCCAAATAAATAAAAGGCAAGGATATTGACATTGACAGACTGCTCTTCCCACCACAGCATAGGGCACAATCTGCACTGACTCACTGCATAGGCAGCCAGGCTGTGACACAACACTGCCCCCTGCTGGTACATTTGCATAACTCTAGCAGGAAGCACAGATGTAGGGAAAACTCCATAAACTGCATCCAACATAGGCCAAGTGTATCCATAAGGCTTTACTTGGTGGAGTGTAATTAAAGGGTTTCTTTAACCTCTGTCACGCTGTTACAAAACTCTATATCTCCCCTCCATCCTACAACTCTATATGATAGAATAATCTGCATCATCTAGTAAAAACCTACGGCACAGCGTTGGTGTATACACCTACAAGTGGTGAATTCTTGTGCAACAGATCCATCAGAGGAGGAATATGCTGGAAAATCCATCTGACATCGGCTTTGCTGTAGATCACATTCACATGGCAGATATTGCAGCAGAATGTACAATGAAAACCATAGATAATGTAATTAAAAAACTGCATATATATGGAAAATATACACAGTGATTTCTTGATGTGGGTTTAGTGCTGGCAGCAACTACGTGCTGGTCTCCGGTTATTTTGGGCCAGTGGAAGGTGTGATCCTGGGGGCCACCCTCCATCTATACAGAATATGTATGAAGGAGGACACCGGAAATCTTGGCACTATGGAATAAGTTATTGGTGAGGGATCATAAGAAAGACCCTACTGATGAGAGGGACTATAGATACATCTCCAAATGGGGCCGTCTTCCACTACAAGATAATCTCACGGTATCCATGGGCCAGTTCAGCCCCAGTGCGAGACATATGACAATATTAACCACTTGCGGAGGTCTAATGTAACCAGATTTATCCCATGACTGGGTATACAGGGGTTAACTGGTGTAAGATTCCTGCCAGGAATTTGTGTAATAGAACAAAAGAATTGAGCGATGCTGCCCTCTAGTGACAGGCAGAGAAATACACACCTACTGGTGAGGACAGAAAAACCCACACTCACAAGCTGCTTGGGGAAGAAGTGAGAGGAAAAAACAAAACACAAAAAAAACACAAAAATAAAATAATTCTCCATATTTGCAGGTTTACTGAATGAGACAATAGACTCATAATTCCACATCAAACATCTGTTGCCGATTTTAACCTAGGCATTGCAAAGGAAAGAAAATTCAAGACAAAAACTGAGAAAATAACAGAATAAACCAAGTGAAGATTACATGCTGCACGCACGCACACGCACACACACACACACACACACACACACACGCATACAGTTATGCAGTGTGCGGCTCTCAGGACACGATTGAACCACAACACTTTGGTGGACAGATATTTTATGGTTGCTAGGGAATATTATTGACAAATGCAGTGGCAATAAACCTGGTTACCCAAGTTGCCCCATTGTAACATAAATGTAGCAAAAAAAAAATGAAACAAATCAGTGCATCTGTCTCTTGCTCATTCAACGAAGGGGCATGGCTATAATGTGATATTATGCACCAAATTGTGTGGCAATAAAAGCCAACAATGAGGTAATGTACAGTTAGACAAAAATTTAAAACTTGTTCCAAATGTGTCATCCAGCACAAGCAACTGATACATATAGGGTATTACAAGACTGTAAAGCAGGGGTGTCAAACTGATTTTCACCAAGGGTGACATCCATGTTAGGGTTGCCTTCAAAGGGCTGTGTGTAATTGTAAGGGCTGATGCAGATGTCCATGCAACAAGGTACAAGCACGGACTGCAATACACAATCTGTCCAGCAGCTATAAGGGGGATGTCCCCCGGTGGTAGGGCTATACGAGACTGAACCTGCATAGTGGGGCTAGGAGAGCTGTCCCTGGGTGGAAGGGCTGAGAGCTGTCCCTGCGTAGTGGGGCTAAGAGAGCTGTCCCTGCGTAGTGGGGCTAAGAGAGCTGTACCTGGATAGTGGGGCTAGGAGAGCTGTACCTGGATAGTGGGGCTAGGAGAGCTGTACCTGGATAGTGGGGCTAGGAGAGCTGTCCCTGAGTAGTAGGCATAAGAGAGCTGTCCCTGAATAGTGGGGCTAGGAGAGCTGTCCCTGAGTAGTAGGCATAAGAGAGCTGTCCCTGGGTAGAAGGGCTAACAGAGCCGTCCCTGGGCAGTAGGGCTAAGAGAGCTGTCCCTGCGTAGTGGGGCTAGGGAGCTGTCCCTGGGTAGAAGGGCTAAGAGAGCTGTCCCTGCATAGTGGGGTTAGGAGATCTGTCCCTGGGTAGAAGGGCTGAGAGCTGTCCTTGGGTAGTAGGCCTAAGAGAGCTGTCTCTGGGTAGTAGGGCTAAGAGAGCTAATCCTGGGTAGTAAGGCTAAGAGAGCTGTCACTGGGCAGTAGGGCTAAGAGAGCTGTCACTGGGCCGTAGGGCTAAAAGAGCTGCCCTGTGTAGTAGGGCTAAGAGAGCTGTCCTGGGTAGTAGGGCTAAGAGAGCTGTTCCTGGGTAGTAAGGCTAAGAGAGCTGTCACTGGGCAGTAGGGCTAAGAGAGCTGTCACTGGGCAGTAGGGCTAAGAGAGCTGTCCTGGTTAGTAGGGCTAAGAGAGCTGTTCCTGGGTAGTAAGGCTAAGAGAGCTGTCACTGGGCAGTAGGGTTAAGAGAGCGGTCACTGGGCAGTAGGGCTAAGAGAGCTGTCCCTGGGTAGAAGGGCTAAGAGAGCTGTCCCAGAGCAGTAGGGTTAAGAGAGATCTTCCTGGGCAGTAGGGCTAAGAGAGTTGTCCCTGGGCAGAAGGGCTAAGAGAGCTGTCCCTGGGCAGTAAAGCTAAGAGAGCTGTCACTGGGCAGTAGGGCTAAGAGAGCGGTCACTGGGCAGTAGGGCTAAGAGAGCTGTCACTGGGCAGTAGGGCTAAGAGAGCTGTCCCTGGGTAGAAGGGCTAAGAGAGCTGTCACTGGGCAGTAGGGCTAAGAGAGCTGTCCTGGGTAGTAGGGCTAAGAGCTGTTCCTGGGCAGTAGGGATAAGAGAGCAGTCACTGGGCAGTAGGGCTAAGAGAGCGATCACTGGGCAGTAGGGCTAAGGATCACTGGGCAGTAGGGCTAAGAGAGCTGTCCCTGGGTAGAAGGGCTAAGAGAGCTGTCCCTGGGCAGTAGGGTTACGAGAGCTGTTCCTGGGCAGTAGGGCTAAGAGAGCTGTCCCTGGGTAGAAGGGCTAAGAGAGCTGTCACTGGGCAGTAGGGCTAAGAGAGTGGTCACTGGGCAGTAGGGCTAAGAGAGCTGTCCCTGGGTAGAAAGGCTAAGAGAGCTGTCCCTGGGCAGTAGGGTTAAGAGAGCTGTCCTGGGTAGTAGGGCTAAGAGAGCTGTCCTGGGCAATAGGGCTAAGAGAGCTGTTCCTGGGCAGTAGGGCTAAGAGAGCGGTCACTGGGCAGTAGGGCTAAGAGAGCTGTCCCTGGGTAGAAAGGCTAAGAGAGCTGTCCTGGGTAGTAGGGCTAAGAGAGCTGTCCTGGGCAGTAGGGCTAAGAGAGCTGTTCCTGGGCAGTAGGGCTAAAGAGCTGCCCTGGGCAGTAGGGATAAGAGAGCCGTTCCTGGGCAGTAGGGCTAAAGAGCTGCCCTGGGCAGTAGGAATAAAGAAGTTTCAGAGCGCTTCCTTCAGAGGATCCTTAACCCAATTTGGAATAAGAGGGTTATATAGCCAAAGAACTAAGTATCTCTGATGTTGAATCAGATGATATTTTATTGGCTAAGTAAAATGCAAAACTTTATAAAAGACAATAAAAACATTAAAACATTTTTTGTTATAACTTTTGTAATTTTTAAAAAGAAAAAAAAAGTGTCATTAACTTTAGGCCTTTTAGAGATCATTTCAACTTGCGTATCTGTTCGCAAAAACAGTAATTTTGACCAGGGGTGCCCAAACTATTACATGCCCCTGTCGATAGGGATATAGACTAACATTTCTTTGACCTATGGACCGCCCCTTTAAGGCCTCATCAGACATCAATTTTCACTTACAAATTGCATCCATGTTCTTCACAGATAGAACACGTATCCATTATATTCTATTCCATAGATGCCACCTTTGTACTGTACATATGTTTTGTGTGTTGTCCTATGCGGCTATGTATTAATACATTTTGGAAAGATTCTGAAGATTGCATTTGTTAATGATCACCTATATTTCTTGCTTGGTATATGTGGTTGTGTTTTGAGGAGTGGCGCTCACTTCCAGCACCTTCATTGATGAAAGTGCAGCGCTCCAAACATTTTTAGTGTTGCAGTATGATAGATTTTTAATTTTTTACATTGTTTTTTTTAGTGATTTTACTTTTTGCAGGTTTCCACTTTGGTCTACATTTCATTTGATGGACTACGTTGGACGTGATCCATGTCTTAAAAAAATTAAAATTGAGACCATTTTATTAAACACTTTATTACATAATTAGTAATGTATCCGACAGACAACTTTCCACCACTATCATGGGACTGGGTATTGGTCAGTTTATTCTTCATCGGTCAGTGATTCTTCTATTTATAAATTTTTACATTAAACCTAAGAACATACAGGCAGTAAGTTAACAATTTTATTTCTATAGCGCCGACATATTCCGCAGCACTTTACATTTTAGAGGGGACTTCTACAGACAATAAAAGACATTACAGCATAACAATAATCACACAGATACCAATAGGAGTGAGAATCCTGCTCGCAATATTACAATCTATGAGAAAATAGGGAAGACACGAGAGGTGGATGGTAACAATTGCTTTCATCTTTTGGACCAGCCATAATGTAAGAAATTGGGTGTTCATGTAATGCTGTATGAACTGGGCATCAGCCAGAATGTGTAAAAGTACAGACACCGAGGGCTATTAAATGCATAAAGCATGAGAGAACATTATATGAGGAACCTGGTTGTGGTGAAAACTTTGAATGTGCAACACAAGGATAGCTAGATTACTGTTTTGAGGCCGTAGGCCAGTCTGAAGAAATGCGTTTTTAGGGTACGCTTAAAACTGTGGGTATTGGGGCTTAATCGAATTATCCTGGGTAGTGCATTCCAAAGAATTGGCGCAGCAACTGAAAAGTCTTGGAGACGGGAGGGGGAGGTTCTGATTATTGAGTATGTTAACCTCAGGTCATTAGTAAAATGGAGAGCACGGGTAGGGTGGTAGGCTGAGACCAGGGAGGAGATGTAGGGTGGTGCTGAGCCATGGAGTGGTTTGTGGGTGCGAGTGATAAGTTTATATTGAATTCTGGAGTGGAGGGGTAACCAGTGCAGTGACTGGTACAAGGTGGAGGCATAAGTGTAACGGTTGGTGAGGAATAGGATACTGGCTGCAACATTCAAGACAGATTGGAGAGGGGAGAGTTTGGTAAGAGGGAGACCGATTAATAGAGTTACAATAGTCCAGACGACAATGAATAAGAGCAACAGTAAGAGATTTTGCAGAGTCGAAAGTAAGAAAAGGTTGAATTTGAGAAATGTTTTTGAGGAGCAGATAACAAGCGCGAGCCAGTGTTCGGATGTGGGAGGTGAATGAAAGAATCAGAATCAAGTATAACTCCAAGACAGCGGGCATGTTGCTGCGGAGTAATGGTAGAACCACACAATGGCAGTGTCGGGCATAGGTAGGTTAGAGGGTGGAAATACACGGAGTTCAGTATCAGATACAGCATGGACATGACGTTGGAGACAGCGGTAAGACAATCACTGGTGTTTTGTAATAATGCAGGCGTGATGTCAGGAGTAGAGGTGTATAATTGGGTGTCATCAGCATGGAGATGATACTGAAAACCAAATATACTGTTTGTCCAATAGGGGCAGTATACAAGGAGAAGAGGAGGGGGCCTAGGACTGATCCTTGAGGAACCCCAACATTAAGGGGAATATGAGAGGAGGAGCCATCTGCCTGATGTGCCTGGGGCAGATCTCTGTTGGCAATGACATGCTGATTGACAGCCAGTTCCCCGCTGCCTTACTGTGGGGAGACGGCTATCAGTCACAATGACGTCAGCAGTCATGCCCCATCAAAAGAGCAGCTCGGAAGACAAGCAACTACTCAGGAGCAGCTGAATCGCAGGAAAGAGCGTTCAGTGACCGCTCCAAGCTGGCACCCGGTAGAAGAAGCTACCTGCCAGATAGCTTTTAGGCCCATAGTTTAAAGCAGAAACAAAAAAAATCCTGGATAGCTCATTTAACTTGGCAAACACAGGGGTATTGAGAAGAGCCGGGTTACCCTTAGAATTGTACCATGCAATGTGACAGGCCACCTCTGGAATGACTGCTGGCTGGTGTCTTTAGGGTATAAAGGAACAAATATCCAAGGACCTTTACATACCGATAGTATCAGTTTGTGGCCATCCTTGTTACCTGTGTCGCTTAAGTGAAACGAGTGGAGCCCATGTTATTTTTGTTATCTATTTATGCAGAATTGAGCAGTCTGTATCCACTATACTGGGGAAATTTTTATCTATGGTATTTCTTTTGAATATAAGTTGGGAATTTTTACCTTCTTGTTACATTTTCAAGGTATCACAGGATAAGTTGACAAGCAGCCATACAAAAGGTGCAAACCATCACATTGGATGATCCATTTCTGGCTGGTAAACTCCTTTCCCAATTCCCCCAATTCATTATACAGTGAATTAATAGTGGGGGATGTCAAGTTTTGAGGTATCAAAACAACTCTGGCTAATACTAAGCGCCAGCAAAGGTGTGAGCCAGATACCACCATTACTAATGCTAGAATCAGGCGTTACAAAAAACAAACATACTTTAAAAAAAACCAAAAAAAAAAAACCACACCATCCAATATTATATCCCTTTGATCATTTTATTAATCCTTGACACTGATCTCTCTTTCAAACCACATATCCAAGCCCTTTCCACTCCCTGCCACTTCAACTCAAAAATATTTCACGGACCCGTACATTCCTCAACCAAGAATCTGCAAAAACCCTAGTCCACGTCCTCATCATCTCCCGCCTTGACTACTGCAACCTCCTGCTATGTGGCCTCCCCTCAAACACTCTGGTACCCCTCCAATCTATTCTAAACTCTGCTGCCCGACTAATCCACCTGTCCCCCCACAATTCCCCGGCCTCTCCCCTCTGTCAATACCTGCACTGGCTCCCCATTATCCAGCGACTCCAGTACAAAAGCCTAACCATGACATACAAAGCCATCCACAACCTGTGTCCTCCGTATATCTGTACAAACAAAAAAGAAGTCTAGCACTCATCTTCAGCAAACGTGGAATAGATTTATTTGTAGCACTTGAAACGTTTCAGTCCAAAGGGACTTTCATCAGTCACGTGCTAATGATAGCCAGTAGGGCTGTGTTCATGGGAAAAGAAACAGTACCCAATCAATGTACAAAGACGCCGCCACTCTATAGGGCACAAAGGATAGGAGTAATATAACTTAGGCAGAGTGCTAGTATGGTGGGGCGATGACCACCTATAAAGTAAAACACCTGCAGTCTGAGGATGATGGTAACAGGAGAAAGAGGCACGACCTCCAGACACGGAATCCACCGCAAGTCTGGAGGTCGTGCCTCTCTTTCTCCTGTTACCATCATCCTCAGACTGCAGGTGTTTTACTTTATAGGTGGTCATCGCCCCACCATACTAGCACTCTGCCTAAGTTATATTACTCCTATCCTTTGTGCCCTATAGAGTGGCGGCGTCTTTGTACATTGATTGGGTACTGTTTCTTTTCCCATGAACACAGCCCTACTGGCTATCATTAGCACGTGACTGATGAAAGTCCCTTTGGACTGAAACGTTTCAAGTGCTACAAATAAATCTATTCCACGTTTGCTGAAGATGAGTGCTAGACTTCTTTTTTATTTGTATTGATGGTCTGGGAACCTAGTCTATGCACCATATAGTGACTGTGCACACGGTGTTTTCACCTCCGTATATCTGTGACCTCGTCTCCCGGTACTTTCCTGCACGCAACCTCAGATCCTCACAAGATCTCCTTCTCTACTCCCCTCTTATCTCCTCTTCCCACAATCACATACAAGATTTCTACCACGCATCCCCACATCTGGAACTCTCTACCACAACATATCAGACTCTCGCCTACCATCGAAACCGTCAAAAAGAACCTGAAGACCTACATCTTCCGACAAGCCTACAGCAGTAACCACCGATTGACCAAACCGCTGCACGACCAGCTCTATCCTCACCTACTGTATTCTCAGCCATCCCTTGTAGATTGTGAGCCGTCGCGGGCAGGGTCCTCTCTCCTCCTGTACCAGTCGTGACTTGTATTAAGATTATTGTACTTTTTACTATGTATACCCTTCCTCACATGTAAAGCGCCATGAAATAAATGGGGCTGTAATAAATAAAAACTAGATCCTATCTTGGCCCAACATAGTCCACCAAATCCAATGCAGTATATCTAGTGATAAAAAAAATTAAAGCTCTGATATTTTGTGTCATATGCGTTGCCTTAATTTCCACAGCATGGTCCTATTTTTCATTGCAGGCTTTACAGTTCCTTATTTCTATAATAAATCGATGGTGGGACCCTAGAATGATGTTCTCTGGTGGCCCTGGGTTTTCCAGTCCCATTCGGCATACTAGTGCCTCTGGTGTGCACACATATATGTCTTTAATAGCAATTTTTCTGGTTTCTCCTAGAAAAAGAGACGAGTGGCAGACACGTGGAGCTCACAGCAGTTCCAGCCAAGTGAGATGCGTTATGCAAGAACGTCCATTAGTCATCAACTGAGAATCTTCTGTCCTGTGACTCTGGGGAACAGGATTTCACATGGCGCTTCCTGTCCAGCCCTGGAAACAGGATGAGCAGCTCCTATGTGGGTTTGTAGGTACTGACACCATTTCTACCTGACGAGCCAAACTACAATGTGGGGCACCAAGTAGAGGCGATGGGGGAAAGGTGGTGAGAAAGAGCAGGGTCATAAACATGCACTTCTTATGGGCAATACATATTGGATACAGTGGATCCAGCGCTGGGATCAGATGTATTTGTGGGCTGTACCACACCACAACCATTAGATACATGGCTCTGTAGGGTATCACAGATGATAGGACTTAGATATGCTACTCTACCATTTCAGTGTAAGCCTCTGAAGGCGTGAGAGTGACAGTTCTGTGTTCAGAGCTCCGCAGCATGATGATTACACTGCTGTGCTCTGAATACTGTGGTGACAGTGGTGGTCAGCAGCCTGGTATTATACGACCACCATCAGGCCGATGCTCACCTCACACCCAGACCTCTACCAGAATGGTAGTCAGAATGGACCTCCAGGGTAATAGTGTCCAACCCCCTGCTCAATGCAGGATTCACTAAACCATCTCAGACAGATGTCTGCCCAGTCTCTGCTTATCCCCTTTACCCCCAAGGGTGGTTTGCACATTAATGACCGGGCCAATTTTTACAATTCTGACCACTGTCCCTTTATGAGGTTATAACTCTGGAACGCTTCAACGGATCCCGGTGATTCTGACATTGTTTTCTCGTGACATATTGTACTTCATGATAGTGGTAAAATTTATTTGATATTACCTGCGTTTATTTGTGAAAAAAAAACAGAAATTTGGCAAAAATTTTGAAAATTTCGCAATTTTCCAACTTTGATTTTTTTATGCAATTAAATCACAGAGATATGTCACACAAAATACTTAATAAGTAACACTTCCCACATGTCTACTTTACATCAGCACAATTTTGGAACCAACATTTTTTTGTTAGGGAGTTATAAGGGTTAAAAGTTGACCAGCAATTTCTCATTTTTACAACACCATTTTTTTTTTTTAGGGACCACATCTCATTTGAAGTCATTTTGAGGGGTCTATATGATAGTAAATACGCAAGTGTGACAACATTATAAAAACTGCACATCCAAGGTGCTCAAAACCATATTCAAGAAGTTTATTAACCCTTCTGGTGCTTCACAGGAATTTTTGGAATGTTTAAATAAACATTTAACTTTTTTTTCACAAAAAATTTACTTCAGCTCCAATTTGTTTTATTTTACCAAGGGTGCAGAGCAGTAAAAATAAAAAGTCATTTTTTCACAAAAATTATCTTTTCGCCCACAATTTTTTATTTTCCCAAGGGTAAGAGAAGAAATTGGACCCCAAAAGTTGTTGTACAATTTGTCCTGAGTATGCTGGTACCCCATATGTGGGGGTAAACTACTGTTTGGGCGCTTGGCAGAGCTCGGAAGGGAAGGAGCGCCATTTGACTTTTCAATGCAAAATTGACTGGAATTGAGATGGGACGCCATGTTGCGTTTGGAGAGCCACTGATGTGCCTAAAAAGTGGAAACCCCCCAATTATAACTGAAACCCTAATCCAAACACACCCCTAACCCTAATCTCAATGGTAACCCTAACAGCACCCCTAACCCTGACACACCCCTAACCCTAATCCCAACCCTAACTTTATCCCCAGCCCTAATGGGAAAATGGAAATAAATACATTTTTTTAATTGTTAAATTTTTCCCTAACTAAGAGGGTGATGAAGGGGGGTTTGATTTACTATTTATAGTGGGTTTTTTAGCAGATTTTTATGATTGGCAGCCGTCACATACTAAAAGACGCTTTTTATTGCAAAAAATATTTTTTGCGTTACCACATTTTGAGAGCTATAATTTTTCCATATTTTGGTCCACAGAGTCATGTGAGGTCTTGTTTTTTGCGGGACGAGTTGACGTTATTAGTAATATTTTCGGGCACGTGACATTTTTTTGTTCTCTTTTTATTTCGATTTTTGGGAGGCAGAACGACCAAAAATCAGCTATTCGTGAATTTCTTTGGGGGGCGTTTATACCGTTCTGCGTTTGGTAAAACGGATAAAGCAGTTTTATTCTTCGGGTCAGTACGATTACAGCGATACCTCATTTATATCTTTTTTAGGATTTGGCGCTTTTATGCAATAAAAACTTATTTATAGAAAAAATAATTTTTGCATCGCTTTATTCTGAGGACTATAACTTTATTTTTTCGCTGATGATGCTGTATGGCGGCTCGATTTTTTGCGGAACAAGATGACGTTTTCAGCAGTACCATGGTTATTTATATCTGTCTTTTTGATCGCGTGTTATTCCACTTTTTGTTTGGCGGTATGATAAAGCGTTGTTTGCCTTCTTTCTTTTTTACGGTGTTCACTGAAGGGGTTAACTAGTGGGACAGTTTTATAGGTCGGGTCGTTACGGACACTGCAATACTAAATGTGTACTTTATTTTTTTTCTATTTAGATAAAGGAATGTATTTATTGGAACATTTTCTTTATCGCCTCTCATTGGGGGACACAGGAACCATGGGTGTATGCTGCTGCCACTAGGAGGCTGACACTATGCAAATAAAAAAGTTAGCTCCTCCTCTGCAGTGTACACCCCACCGACTGGCATTATACTCTTCAGTTTAGCTTAGTGTCATTTTCCCAGCAGCAACAGAGGCCACAGGCACGTCAGGAGAAGAAGGCGGTGTCCTTTAGGCCCACTCCGTCCTGGCGTCCTCGCTATTCCCAGGGTAGAACCTCCAGGCCCAGGACTGGAAGATCCACCTCGGCATGACTCTCGGCAAGACCCCAGCCCACCTCCCAGGTTGGGCGGCCGTCTTCTCTTCTTCAGGGACGTCTGGATTTCCGCAGTGGAGGACGCATGGGTCAGGGAAGTTGTATCCTCGGGATACAAGATAGAGTTCGCCTCCCGACCCAGGGATCGTTTCTTCCAATCCCGTCCTCCAAGAGATCCCGCTCTAGTTCCGGGCTTCTTCGCAGCCATCGCTTCTCTGCTCAAATCCGGGGTAATCGTTCCCGTCCCAGAGAAAGAACGGTTCACGGGTTTCTACTCGAACCTTTTTGTGGTACCGAAAAAAGACGGCAAGGTTCGCCCCATTCTGGACCTCAAATTGCTGAACAGGAGAGTTCGCCTGAGACACTTCAGGATGGAATCCCTTCGTTCAGTAATTGCTTCCATGGAGGCCCAGGAATTTCTATGCTCAATAGATATCCAGGACGCCTACCTCCATGTCCCGGTATTTCCCGGACATCACCGTTTCCTGCGCTTCGCAGTACAACAGGAACACTTTCAATTCGTCGCCCTGCCGTTCGGTCTCGCAACCGCTCCAAGGGTGTTCACGAAGATCATGGCGGCGCTGATGGCAATATTGAGAGTCAGAGGCCTGGTCCTATTTCCATACCTCGACGACATTCTCATCAAGGCTCCGTCCTTTGCTCAGGCCCACGAAAGCCTGTCCATTGTTCTCGACACCTTAGCCCGTTTCGGGTGGCTGGTCAACCGGAAGAAGTCCTGCCTTATTCCTTCTCAGCGCATCATCTTTCTGGGCATGCTTTTCGACACTCGTCAGAGCAGAGTCTTCCTTCCCAAGGACAGGAGATCCACTCTTTGTCGGGACATACGCTTGCTCCAGGGTCCTCGGCCTCCCTCCCTCCGATCGGCCATGAAGGTTTTGGGGAGGATGGTGGCTACCTTGGAAGCGATTCCCTTCGCCCAATTTCATTCGCGACCCCTTCAGCAAGCCATTCTGTCTCAGTGGGACAGGTCTGTCTTCTCCCTGGATCGGCCGATCAGGCTCTCTTCTCGGGTCAAGCGGTCCCTCAACTGGTGGCTGACGTCACCTCTCATCTCCCAGGGCAGGTCCTTCCTTCCAGTTCACTGGCAGGTGGTGACAACGGACACCAGCCTGATCGGCTGGGGTGTGGTTTTTCGCCACGTGACGGTTCAGGGCCGTTGGTCGTTGCAGGAGTCAACTCTGCCAATCAATGTCCTCGAGATTCGGGCCATCTTTCTGTCCCTCCGCCACTGGGAAAGGATCCTCAGGGGCCTTCCAGTCCGGATCCAGACGGACAACGCCACGGCTGTGGCGTATGTCAACCATCAGGGGGGGACCCGGAGCTCCTTGGCCCTTGCCGAGGTATCCAAGATCCTCCTTTGGGCAGAGGCAACGGTTCCGGTGATATCCGCGGTGCATATCCCCGGCGTGGACAACTGGGCCGCCGACTTCCTCAGCCGCGAGGGCCTCGCGGCAGGGGAATGGTCCTTGCATCCGGAGGTCTTCCATCAGATTTGCCTTCGATGGGGGACTCCGGATGTGGATCTCACGGCGTCTCGAATCAACAGGAAGGTTCCGCAGTTCGTCTCCAGGTCCCGCGATCCTCTCGCAGTGGACGTCGATGCTCTGGCCATTCCTTGGTCACAGTTCGAGCTGCCCTACCTGTTCCCACCCCTTCCATTACTTCCCAAGCTGTTGAAGAAAATCAAAGCGGAAGGGGTGCCGGTCATCCTGATCGCCCCGGATTGGCCCAGGAGAGCTTGGTTCGCGGAGCTCATCAACCTTCTCGCGGACGCTCCCTGGCGCCTTCCAGACAGGCCCGATCTGCTGTCCCAGGGTCCGATCTGCCACCCGAATTCTCGGTCGCTCAGTTTAACGGCGTGGCTGTTGAGACCGCGGTTTTAAGAGCGTCCGGCCTCTCGGACCGGGTGATTCACACCATGATTCAGGCTCGGAAGCCTTCGTCTTCCAGGATCTACTACCGCACCTGGAAGGCTTACTTCCGTTGGTGCGAGTCCAACCGCGTTCCGCCTATGGTTTTTTCCCTGCCTTCTCTTTTGGCCTTCCTTCAGGCAGGACTGGATTCGGGCCTGGCGCTTAGCTCCCTGAAGGGTCAGGTCTCTGCGCTTTCCATCCTCTTTCAGAAGACCTTGGCCTCTCGGCCACAAGTTAAGACCTTCTTTCAAGGGGTAGCCCATGCTGTCCCGCCGTACAGGGCCCCTGTGGAGGCATGGGACTTAAACCTGGTACTGGACGTTCTGAGGGTTTCCCCCTTTGAACCTCTTAGGGAGATTCCTCTATCAGTTCTATCTTGGAAGGTGACCTTTCTTGTGGCCATCACGTCTATTCGCCGCGTTTCCGAGTTGGCGGCCCTGTCTTGCCGCCCTCCGTTTTTGGTCATTCACCAGGACAAGGTGGTCTTCCGGCTCCCACCTTCCTTTCTTCCTAAGGTGGTTTCCACCTTCCACCTCAACGAGGACATCGTTCTACCTTCCTTTTGTCCAGTTCCGACTCATCCTCTGGAGCGATCATTGAACAAGCTGGACCTCTTCAGGGCAGTGAGGATCTATCTGGACAGAACGTCCACTTTCCGGAAGACGGATTCCTTTTTCGTCATTCCTGATGGCACGCGCAGAGGCCAACCGGCTTCTAAAGCGACTATTGCTCGCTGGATCAGATTGGCAATTTTGGAGGCTTACCGGGTCAAGAACAGAGTGCCCCCTCCTGGGATTAAGGCTCACTCTACCCGGGCAGTCGGCGCCTCCTGGGCGGTGCACCACAGGGCTTCCGCCTTACAGCTTTGCAAAGCGGCAACTTGGTCTTCCATCCACACGTTCGCCAAATTTTACAAGGTCCATACCTACGCTTCGGCGGACGCCGGCCTAGGCAGAAGGATCTTGCAGGCGGCAGTGGTGAGTCCTCTGACCTGATGGAAGTCTGTCTTTCCCACCCGTGGGACTGCTTTGGGACGTCCCATGGTTCCTGTGTCCCCCAATGAGAGGCGATAAAGAAAACAGGATTTTTGGTTGCTTACCGTAAAATCTGTTTCTTGAAGCCTCCATTGGGGGACACAGCTCCCTCCCAATGTTTGTTATCTGTTTTATGACTGTTCTCACGTTTACAGTTCTCAAGTTTGTGGTTATGGTTTTTCAACCTTGTTCTTTTCTCCTACTGCTTTCTCACTAACTGAAGAGTATAATGCCAGTCGGTGGGGTGTACACTGCAGAGGAGGAGCTAACTTTTTTATTTGCATAGTGTCAGCCTCCTAGTGGCAGCAGCATACACCCATGGTTCCTGTGTCCCCCAATGGAGGCTTCAAGAAACAGATTTTACGGTAAGCAACCAAAAATCCTGTTTTTTTGCATTTAGGAATTTTTTATTTTTTTTTTTACTTTGCCCCAGGGGGGACATCACAGTAAAGTGACAGATCGCTGATCTGACACTTTGCTGTGCACTGTGTCAGATCAGCGATCTGACGTGCACATCAGGGAGGCTTCACAGCGCCTGCTCAGAGCAGGCGCTGTGAAGCCACCTCCCTGCAGGACCCGGATGCAGCCCCGCAGCCATTTTGGATCCGGCCTGCTGCAGGGAGGAGGTAAGAGACCCTCGCAGCAACGCGATCACATCACGTTGCTCCGAGGGTCTCAGGGAAGCACGCAGTGTGCCGGGGCGGTCCGTGACAGCTCCTGGCACATAGTGCCGGATATCAGCTGACACCCGGCCGCGATCCCGCCGTGGGCGCGGCTGATCACGCTGGACGTACTATTCCGTCTTTGGGAAGTAGGGCCCACCCCACATGGACGAAATAGTACGTCCAATGGCAGAAAGGGGTTAAAGACTTCCATTGAAGGAGAACTCACCACATCTCGTGGCAGCCCGTTTCATTTTTTGATCACCCACATGGCCAAAAGTTTTTCTAATATCCAAATCTGTATCTTCTCCCTTTCAGTTTAGTTCCATTGCTTCTTGTGTTTCCATGTGTAAATGAGAATGATGATCCCTCTACACTGACAGCCCTTCAGATATTTGCAAACAGCTATTAAGTCTCCTCCTAGCCTTTTTTGCAAGATAAACATTTCCAGATCCTTTAACTGTACCTCGTAGGACACATTTTGTAGTCTGCTCACCATCCTGGTAGTTCTTCTCTGAACTTGCTTCACTTTTTCAATGTCTTTTTAAAAATGTGGTGCCCAGAACTGGACACAGTATTCCAGATGAGGTCTGACCAAGGAGAGAGGTGGATAATTATTTCTCATGATTCACATGAGAAATCTCAGCTCAGGAAAATTAGCCGAGCCACCCTACAGAGGTGATGTTCTCAGGGGGTTATTTTTTTTATTGTTTTTTTCTTTTCCCTACATAGAGGCCATGACATACATATGTACACACACTAAAATAAAAAAAATTATATATATATATATATATATTTTTTTTTTTTTTCATTCATTACAGGCAGCGTAGTGGTACATAACATAGTACATGAAGCAGAAACAGGACTGTAGTGCCTAAAATGTATAAAAAAAACAGAACAATGGAAACATTCCTGCATCTGCCAGCTTTATTGTAGGTGGCGTGGAACGTTTCAGAGCACCGGAGAACACTGCGACCAAAAGTGACAGTGACTCCAGCACACGAGAATTGAAGTCACTACCCTGAGTAGGACGTAACACTGCACAGGATTAAAGATGAGCAAGTGTACTCGTTGCTCTGGGGGTCTCTGAGTATTTGTGACTGCTCGGAGATTTAGTTTTCTTCACCTCAGCTGCATGATTTGCGGCTACTAGACAGCCTGAGTACTTGTGAGGATTCCCTAGCAACCAGGCAACCCCCACATGTACTCAGCCTGGCTAGCAGCCGTAAATCATTCAGCTGCGTCAAACTAAATCACTGAGCACTAACAAATACTCGGATTACCCGAGCAACGAGTATATTCGCTCATCACTACACAGGAGAGATGGCAGGCAGAATGTGCAGGCACGGGATTCCTGGCCACACACCTGATGTCAACGGCAAGCGGGGGAGGAGGCAGTCTTCTCTTCCAGGCAGCATACGCCCCATAGCTTGGAAGAGCAAACGAAAAATAAATAAATTATAATATTTAATGAACAAGGAAGCATACAGGTATGCCTAGTTTCAGCTTTATACAACCTGTATGCCCATGTTAGCTACACACACAAATGGGGGGTGACTTATTCCAGTTAAGGCCATGTGCACAAGTTCAGTATTTTACCTCAGTATTTGTAAGCCAAAACCAGGAGTGGGTGATAAATACAGAAGTGGTGATATGTTTCTATTATACTTTTCCTCAGATTGTTCCACTCCTGGTTTTGGCTTACAAATACTGAGGTAAAATACTGACCCAAATACTGACCGCGTGACCGTGGTTTGAGTGTCTTGAATAGAGGTGTCCTGAGCTTTTTTGTACCATTGAGATGTGTCATGCTCTCCATGAACTGTAAATTAAAAAAAAAACAAAAAAAAAAACGATGCTATGGATAGATTGCTAAAAAATCAGCATGTCAGTCAGGACCTAATGCGGTCGTCAGCACAAACCTGGTGATAGATTCCTTTTTAAAGGGAATGATCCACATATTGAATGTTTTTGCTGCTGGCAGTGGTGTAATGGTGTACCTATATCCCCCTTACAGGAAAGGGTGACCCTTTTACCATTACACCGCTATACAGGAGACATTTTAGCATTTGTCTTTGCAAGTGGTAAAGAAAACATAGCCAAGAACAAGCTGCAGAAAGTGACTTTATTACGATGCAGTAGTGCGAAATCATGACAACTGTACATCTACTACAGGTTTAAAAACTTGTCATCAAAATTAACCTCCACTTACGAACATACAGAAAAATATCCAAGCATATAATTTTTTATATAAATATTAAAAAGGCTACATAACACCTTTGTATGATGCGTCTTCTAAGTTGGGCACAGGATGGACTAACAAACCTTTGAGTGCCCCAAGTCATCAGGTGGCACACTGGATGTGGATGCAAGTCCTGGCACAATGGTAAAAGCCACTATTCTCGCTGAAAAATACATTTAGGATGCAAACAGTATAAGGATTCAGCTCTACATGTGTAAACAGGAGTATCAGCATCCTTTACCATAGCAAGGCACTATTGGCACATTTTGGAAAAATATAAATGAAGCAATAATTTTTGCAAGACTTTGCTCTGAAGTTCCAAATCATAGGCTTTGCCTGCTATTGCAGCTCTCACCTGACTAGGAGGGAAAACTGCAGCAGACCCCTGTTCTAATCTCATACAACTACTTTTGTACAGTAACATCGTCATAACACTGGGAAGTGACACTGGTAATCTCGGCATCCTATAATGGCTGGAGAAAAGTGGCACAATAAATCCATGAGGTTTAGTTATTGATGACTGCCCCACAGAAGTCAATGGTCGTAACTGCATCATGTGTATCTGACGTTTGGCCAAAGAAAAATCAGAAAAAACAATCCAACAATCTGTTCTAACCCGTAACATTTAGCATTTGTAGGCAGCTTTGGAAATAGTGGATATATTTTTGCAGGAATGAAGGCGACCGGCCACAGAAGCCCTTTATCAAAATGTCCACAGTAGGCAATGATCGCTTTCCTGTGGGCTTCAAAGATGTCACATTGGAAGTGATCTCACGATTTCAGAAAGCTGCATTCAGAAAAACAGTTCAAGTAACACGAAGGATTTATTGTGTTCAGGTTTAGCCATTTACAAAAAATATTTTTTGGCTGAAGCCCTTCTACAAATGACCGAACTGGACATTTATTACTTATTTGTTAACCCCGTACCCATGTGCAGCAGAATTAAATCTCTAAATTTAATCAGAAAGGAAAAAAAATAAAAATAATCACCCAAAATTGACCATTACCGAAATATCAACTTAGAGCCTGAAAGGGTGAAGTAGTTGGCACTAAACTTTCCTAATAGACATGTGTTGTCCCCTCTGGTCTAGGTTGGCCTTTTCATGGAAATCATGGGCTCCACATGGTAGAAGATAGCAATGAAAAAAACAAACAAAACATTTGTTGGAGATTGGGTGCTGCTGTATTTAAACCTTTACGCACTCATTATTCGATGTGGTTTTCCAGTTCCCACAGATCATAAAGGCAGGATAGATCTTGGCTACCTGATCTTACGGGCTATTTGTTCATTTTTCTGATAACATTTAGGGTGTTGTCTGGGCCATATATAAAATATGTCCTAATGTGTTTTATGACCGGTGCTGTCTTCAGGAGATATCCTTTTAATCATGTGGGGGACTAAAACGGTCAGAAAAATGGAGCTCAAACCACTATATAGGCATGTTAAACGAATCTGTATGTAATGAAAAGCTATGTATTTCATAGTAGTGTTTGCATTTTGCCATTTTTAAGCACTCTGCTTGCTGTTAATTTTTAGATCCAAAAGCTCATAACCAGTGATGAGTGAATATACTCGTTACTCGAGATTTCCTGAGCGTCCTCGGGTGTCCTCCAAGTGTTTGTAAGTACTCGGAGATTTAGTTTTTATTGCCGCAGCTGAATGATTTACATCTGTTAGCCAGCAGAAGTACATGTGGGGATTCAATAGCAACCAGGCAACCCCCACATGTACTTATGCTGGCAACAGATGTAAATCATTCAGCTGTGGCAAGAAAAACTAAATTTCCAAGCATAAAAAAAAAAAAATACTAGGAGGACCCCCGAGCATGCTCGGGAAATCTCGAGTAACGAGCATATTCGCTCATGACTACTCAAAACCCATCTTGATCAAGCCCTGCTCATACAGGTGCAGGCCTGGTCAGTGTATTAGACTGGTAAACCCCTTTAAATCTCTTAATGGACATCAAATGACCCACTTTGTCCCAAACATTCCCTGCACTTCACCCAATCTCAGATAAACAGGTAAAAAGATGACTACAATACAATAGAGATTAAAAAAAAACAAAAAAACACAACTTCACCCATCATTAAATCAGCGGAGAGCTACTATTCTGGCTGACGCCTGATGTAGCAATAAGGCACTAGGGATCAATAAGAATGGCACACAACATGCAAGAACATTGGATTTCTCCCTGAAGTTTCAAATGGTTTAAGGGAAAGGTGGCAGGTTTACATTGGCGTAGTCTGCATAGGAGCAGAACACTATAAAGCGTGTAGTCACTCAGCAGGTATAACACCGCTAGTAGTGGACATTGGGAATATGCATCGCCGCAGACTATAGCATTACCTAACCCATATTTCATCAGCTACTGGTACAGCAGCATCATTCAACAGGTCATCAGTAACTACTCTGCGTATACTTGGGACAAGCCACCGATCCAATTGTCGTGGTATAGCCAAAGCACGAGAGCAAGACGAGTGAGGAGGCCGCTTAGATCAGGAAAAGGCACTTCTAAGGATCAGGACAGGACATGCTGCACCCTGTGAGGCTCCAGGTTACTGATAGTCAGGCATATTGGGAACTCTAGGGTTACAACAGTTTGAGCCCCTCATACAGAACAAGGTAAATACAAAGCCATCCCTGAAGTTGTGACAGGTTGGGGAGCTTTACAAGGAGCGGTAAGTTCTCCCGACATGGCAGTTTAGAATATACTTCAGTTCCCCATGAAATGACAATTCGGAAGAGTATGTATTACACCTCTGCATTGTGCTGTTCCACGGTTATTCCTCCTGGAAATAGAATACAATTTCCTCTGTTGATATGGCATGCACCTGCACACAATGTGTGAATAGTGCAGACAGTATCAACACCTGTTCTTCGCGAAAGTAATGGTATCACCAATTAATAAGGATAAATATAGGAAACACCACAATGCAGAGCTCTAAGTGAAGTTCCTACGGGTTTCATGAGGAATACAAGTATGCATCAAGACAGACCAGGCAGGAGAGCCACCGGGTCCTTTCTAGACTGGAATCAGATGCAGACTTTTTTTGGAACCAGAGCCAGAAGTACAAATCCCACTTTGATATTTTTCTTTTCTGGCTCTAAAGAACTCCAAGAAAACTTTATTAAGGCTCTTTTTAGATTTCATATTACAGGTTAAATACTTGACTCCAGGTGATTATTGACTGAAGAGAAAACTAAAAAAAAAAAAAAAAAAAAAACTCATGGACTCCAAAGCATTAAAGAAAACCAATACGTACAATCAAAGGATGACAAGTGGTCGACCTTAAGTTGTGTTGAGATCTTGCAAATGTGCAGAATGTCCCCAATAATATCTAAATTAAAGGAGTTGTCCACTACTTGGACAACTTCATACCCTACGCTTGGCACCGATAAAACAAAGCCTATACTCCCCTCCCACGCCGGCGTCGTTCCCAGTTTCGGCACTCTCGGTCTCTCGCGTGGGCGTTGTGACATGTGAATCCGGCGGTCAATCAGCACTGGAATCACTGTCCCCGCCTTTGGTTGACTTGAATATGAAGAGGTAGTCCGACCAGCTGCAGCCCAGACTTCCTGGTCATTATAACAGGTGGCGACAGTGACGTCAGCATTGATTGGGCGCCAGGGTCACGTATCACAACAACTGCATGAGAACCAAGGGAGCGCAAATGCCAACACACACTGCAGGAATGGTGCCGGCACAGGAGGAGAGTAGCTTTTTTATGTCATTGGGGGGTGGGGTTCAAACATTTAGATCAATAAGCGTTTGTCCAAGTATTGGACAACCCCTTTAAGGAGTGTACGGTATAACAGTAAAGGCACTTAACTCTGAACAAGAAGGAGGTTAAAAAAAAAAAAAAAAACAAGAACAAAGATCTAAGCTAATAAAAGACTTGGATTTCAGAATATAAACTCTTGGTTACAGCAGATTGGATGTGGTGAACTGCAGCGTCACGTGAGCCAGCTTCAGCCGACATCTGCCAGTGTCAGGACATCAGGACACGCTCCACACTGCAAGGAATCAGGGACAAGCATTAGCCCAGTCATCACACATACAGATGCAGCAGAGGAATAGGACTGTTCACTAACTCTTGGGTCCTCTGAACATATTCCCAGAGGCATGAGAATGAAACCGGAGGGGAGCAGTGGACGTACAATACTAATACATGGTGAGAACCTCGGATCACCAAACATGTCCAATCCAGAACCTGCAGCCATTAGAGGAAACCAGCTTTAACCCCTTACTGAACTGGACATATTTTTTCAAATTTGATGTCACTTTATGTGGCAATAACTCTGCAATGTTTCAACATATCCCAGTGAATTCATTTGTTTGTGACACATTTTATGATAATGGTAAATTTAGGTCAATATATTTTTAAATGACTAAACACGAAACAGAAGTTGGACAAACATTTCTAAACAATAGCAACTGTCAAACTGTCTAGTATCCCTTTAATTCCAGATACCATACAAAATGGTTTACATTTACCCCATGTCCACAATACATCAGCGCCATCTGTAAAATGTTCTTTTATTTTGTTAACAGCAATTTTTCAAGGAATTTTTTTTATTTATTTTTTTAAACTTGTTTTTAGGGATCAGATTCAGTTTTGAAGCAACTTTGAAGGCACCTCTATTTTGGTAAACCCCCAAATTGATCCCATTTTAAAAACGGCACCCCTCAAATTCAAAGCTGCTGTCAGGTATTTTATTAACCCTTCAGGTGCTTTTCAGGAATCAATGTAAAGTGGCACAACAGGAATGAAAAATGTTATTTTCACCACCTAAAAGTTGCTAACTTCTGAACAGCTCACTAAAGCAGACAGCCTCTTAGGCCATTATTTGGCCGTGAATTGACATGGCAGCTATCAGGACCACACAATTCTAATCTAAGGATGCCGATTGTTAACAGAGTGGGGGTCTCCCTCTTTAATCCCCATCTAGAATCTGTATTTACTATTGACAATGGCCTCTAAGAGGTTGGTGCCAACACCGATGGTAAGTGATGCAGCAGGGTGTCCGCCATAGTGTACAATTGCTCCATTTTCATTCGTCGGGAGAGGCTATTCACTTATCTCCCAGGTCAATTTACGTCGTATTGGAGGTTACAAAAGGGATAATCTAAAATTCAAGACAGTGAGAGGTACTTACCAATGATAATTATGATGATGATCACAATTACTGCAATTAATATTGCCCACATCTGTAGAGAGAAGCAATTATGGTGGATCAGTCATCGGCTTCTTAACACATGAACCATGCCATCCTGACTGTAGGACCACCCTCCCTACCAAACAGAAGATTTACTGCGTGCAGTGACGCTTTCCACCAAGAACTGGTGGGATATAGTTTGCTGCATCCCCCCTCTACTATTGTACGGTGTACAATTCACAGCCACTGCCGACTATAGAGGCTGTACATGGCCTGGAGAAGACATCGTCACCTTGCAGTTCTTCCACCAGTACTTCCTCTTCAGTTTGCCTGCACTGGTTTCGAACTGTGAAGCTCCAGCCTGCAGAGCATCTGCGCGATCGTCCAGGTCGGAAAGTTTCTGGTCTCTCTCCAGGACTTTGTCTACATTGACTCTCATTATGTCAACCACCTAAAGGTTTCAAAGAAAACAAACAGATTGAAAAGGAATGATATTTAGAAGAACGCAAAAACATGGAGTGTACAGAATAGAGCTAGAAAAAGGCCACATACAGGCTTGAGCTGGCCATAAAAGTGACAGCTGTCACCAAATACTCATGAACAACTAATTTGCAGATCTTCCCATACATTTGAACTTTTGGGTCGGCATAGTTGGATCCCCCACAAATCGGAAATTATTGGCCTATGCCAAGTGTAGGCTATTAATGAGAGGTCAGAAGAAATTACATAAAGGCCAGTAGCAGACCAAAGATCTGTTCAAAAAATTTTGTTAATTAGCCACGCATTAAAAAACAAAACACAAATACGGTACATAAAAAATATGGATTGGGGGGTGGGACGACGGGCTGTAAGATTTTGTATTTTTTTACATATGGTTGTGGTGCTCCCTTCCGTGTGGACTTGATCTTTCTCTATGGGTTTAGTTGCCATGTTTACAAGTCAACGGTGAGCCCCAACAGATATATTCAGCGGTGCCCTCCGCCCTCACGAATTTATATGACGAGCTGTAATGTATTACATACAAATAGTTGCAAACAATAAGTAGTAGGTATACAGGCCAGGAAGAAATGTATTGAATATAAAAGGACAATACACAATTAGGATTTTTCATTCATCCGATGAATGGTATAAGTTGAATGGAGCAGGACAGATATGACCTTGGTCAGCTGCGACATCATTTGAAGTGTGATATCTTTTAAGTGTAACATCAGAAATATACCAGAAATAGTCCAGAAATCGGTCAGAAGGTAAGAATAAACACTATATTCTAATTTTACTAGCCTTTCTTTTCTTCCCCTGCTCTTTAACCATGCTCACATTTGCCCTCACAGTTATTGCTCCACTAATCCTCACTCCTTCGCTAGCCTGAAACACCTACACCCTCAAACCAAATAACCATCACCTCGCTTCATCTCCAGACCTGCTCAACCTCAGACCTCTCCTACTAAAATATTATATAAGCCGATCACTCCTTCACCCACTTGCTTTCCCTTTCTCTGCTCCTTATTACGGCTGGCGACATACCCCCCAATCCTGTATACATCCCACTAATCCTCACCCCTATCCTTCACAAACTAAGAGAAACTGCCACAATCCCTCACACTTAAAATCTGTGTCACTGACCCCCACCCCCCTGCTTCCTCTCTTTGGGGCACTTTGGAATGCCAGCTCGGTCTGCAACAAGCTCCACGTGATCCACAATCTACTTTTCGCAACCTTTCCTTCCTGGCCTTCACTGAGACCTGGTTGACGCCCGATGACATTGCCTCCCCTGCTGCACTGAGTTACGGTGGCCTCCAATTTACCCATACTCCTCACTCTGGCAACAGACATGGCGGAGGAGTGGGTTTCTTTCTTTCTAAAAACTGCTCCTTCAACCCTATCCAACCCCCACCCTCCCTTATCCTCCCTTCTTTCGAGGTTCACTCTGTCCACATCTACTCCCCCCTCTAATCTTCAAATGGCCGTCATATACCGACCACCGGGCTCAGCCACTGCCTTCATTGACCAATTCTCCATCTGGCTTCTTCAATTTCTCTCTGCTGACATCCCCACCATCATCATGGGTGACTAATATCCCTACAGACACCCACCAACCAGCAGCCTCCAAACTCCTGTCCCTTACTTCATCCTTTGGACTTACTCAGTGGTCCTCCACAGCCACCCACACAGACGGACATACACTAGACCTCATCTTCACCCGCCTCTATTCCATATCTAATCTCACCACCTCTCCCTTCCCCCTATCTGACCACCATCTAATCCTTGTCCTCTTCACACACCCCCGTCCATTGACTACCACATCCTCACAGAAACCTTGTACACCTAGACATTTACAGACTCTCCCACCTCTGTCCTCCATATCTTCACTCCACGACAGACCGCGCCACCGCTTTCTATAACGCCACCCTCACATCAGCCATAGACTTAGTCGCCCCTCATGCATGGCAAAGCGCGAGGAATCAATAGGCAACCCTGGCACAACAATCTCACCAAAAAACTTCGACAAGCATCCAGGGTCGTGGAGCGGCATTGGAAGAAAAAAAAAAAAAAAACCTGCCAGATGACTTCACCGCTTTCAAACAAGCTACACTTGCCTTCAAATTAGCCCTCACCTCTGCTAAAAAGACCTAGTTCATACACTTTGTATCTTCATTATCCTACAATCCAAAACAACTGTTCAGCACATTTAACTCTCCTCTGCCCACCACTGCCACCTCCAACTCCCCTCTTCTCTTCCAAGGACTTTGCCACCTACTTAAAAAAAAAAAAAAAAAAAAAAAAAAAAAAAAAGATCAACCAAACAGGGCAAACCTTTACTGTTCCACCACCCCAACCACTCCATATACCAGACATCTGCCCTTCCCTAATAACCTCCCTCTCCAACATTACTGAAAGAGCTCACCACCTGTGCACTTGACCCCATCCCTTCCCACCTGCTCCCCAACCTCACTAACATGCTCATTCCAGCCCTAACCCATCTCTTCAACCTATCGCTATCTTCTGGTACCTTCCTTCAAACATGCCACCATCACACCCATCCTAAAAAAACAAATCTTGACCCAACTGCTATGCCCAGCTATCGCCCCATATCACTGCTCCCATTTGCTTCAAAACTCCTTGAGCAGCATGTCCATGGTCAACTTTCCTCCCACCTCTCATCTAACTCTCTCCTTGACAACCTCCAATCTGGCTTCCACCCCCACCACTCCTCCGAAACTGCCCTGACCAAAATTACTAATTTCTTACAAGCTAAAGCCAACAGACTGTTCTCCATCCTCCTTCTCGACCTGTCCCCTGCCTTCGACAGTCGACCACTGCCTACTGCTACAGATTTTCTTCCATTGGCATAAAAAACTTTGCCCTGTCCTGGATGTCTCATACCTTTCCGACCGCACATTTAGCGTTTCCCACTCTCAAACCACCTCCTCATCCCGTCCCCTCTCTGTTGGTGTCTCCTCAAGATTCTGTCCTGGGGCCACTACTTTTTTCCATCTATACCCTTGGCCTAGGACAACTCAAAGTCCCATGGCTTCCAGTACCACCTGTATGCGGATGACACTCAGATCTACCTCTCTGGCCCAGAAGTCACCTCTCTGCTGTCAAGAATCCTGGAGTGTCCATCAGCCATATACTCCTTCAACTCTCTCTTCCTAAAACTAAACGGCATCACGCTCTCTCCCACACCTGAAATCAGCTGCCTCTGAGTAACTCAACTCTGCCCTGTCCTTCAAACCGCACGTCCAAACTCTTGCCACCTCCTGTCGCCTCCAACTCAAATATATTGCCAGAATCCATCCCTTCCTCAGCCCTCAATCTACTAAAACTCTTTTGCATGCCCTCATCATCTCCCACCTCGATTACTGCAACACCCTCCTCTGTGGCCTCCCCACTAACTTTCTTGCACCACTCCAGTCTGTCCTCAACTCTGCTGCCCGGCTAATAATAATCTTTATTTTCCACCTCGCTCCTCCCGTTTCTCCCCTCTTCAAATCCCTCCACTGGCTCCCAATTCCCCAACCAATCCAGTTCAAACTATACTAACATTGATCTACAAAGCCATCCACAACTTGTCCCCTCCCTATATCTCTGAACTAATCTCCCAATATCTTCCCTCATGTAAACTTCGATCCTCCCAAGACATCCTACTCTCCTCCACACTTATTCGTTTGTCGTCACACAACCGCTTCCAAGATTTCTCCAGAATATCCCCCATCCTCTGGAATTCCACACCTCAACACGTCCAACTATCCACCACCCTCGGATCCTTCAGATGGAACCTGAAAACCGATCTCTTCAGGACCGCCTACAGACCGCAATAACCATTCTGCCGCCTCGCCAACCACCCGAGCTGCCGCCTCACCATCACCAGAGCTGCTGCACCCCCAGCCTTCTGTTTCTTCCCCATTATCCCGTAGAATGTAAGTCCGCAAGGACAGGGTCCTCTCCCCTCTGTACCAGTCTGTCACTAAGTTTGTTTACTGTAAAAGATATCCATAATTCAGTATCTAACCCCTTTCATATGTACAGCACCATGGATTTATGGTGCTATAAAAATAAATAATCCCCATGTGGAGCCACAAAATTGATGTCATGCACTAGAACCAGAAGAAAAGAAAATACAAACTAAACATGTCTTGATGGCCTACTTGTGTCAAGGGTTTCATTCTGTTGAAAAAAAAAAAAAATTCTGCAAATCTCATTTTGAAAATTCTGAATGGGAAAATACACCATTCAAACATCTCCGACCTCCACATCGATGTGATCAGCTGAAGCGCAGCTTGAGGAATTGGTAACAAGAAAGGAAGGAGAGTAATTTGGAGCTGCGGGATGCAAGTTTATTTCCACAGAAGGGGCTTGAGTGGACACGTAGCAAGCCATTGACATTTTTTTTTTCCACTAATACAAAAGACAGCCAAAAATAGATGTTTGCCGGAAACCAGTTCTTTGCATGAATTATCTGACGAGCCTTTGCTTTGAATGATGCGTGACAAAGCGTTAGTTCAGATGTAGGTCTGTGAACACCGCCGCGGAGATACAGTGTCACGAAGCCACTACCCTCTTCATAGCACAAACAACCGACTAAAATAATAGGGATCTAAAGTCTACATCAGGAAAATTAACCCTTCTGTGTCAGCCTCACCACTTTAGAGTAAATTGGATAGGATGACGATATTGGACAGGTTACAAAAGGAGAAAAAAAAATAAATAAATAAAAAAAAAAAAAAAAGAGACCGGTGTCCTGCAGCTTGTACACGTGACCGCTCTACATGGCAGGAGAGGGGGCAACGTATTGGTTAGCAGATAACGGGCTGCTCACCTCATTGACCTGAGCCTGCGTCTGCTGGAGGCGTCTGTTACTGCTCGCAGCATCGCCGGGCGCTGCAGAGGACGACCTGAAAGAACCAGAGGAAGGATTAGAAAGGCAATTGTTTAGGAATAGGTCTCAAATCAATGTTATTCCAGCAATGATAAGACATCTCATTATATCTGCACAGAAATAAAAGCCCAATTTGGGTCTGTTCCCACAGTCCGTGTTTGTTCAGGCTTTCACGCAGCCCAATTTCTACAAGAATCCCACTCCTCAGCTCACTTGTTTTTTGTCTCTTTGGTATGCTAGATAGATATGGGGTACATTGAACAATATGGGGTAGATGGATAGATATCCGTGAGATATAATTTGTGCCATGTATAGGTTAAAGTACATTAAACTAATAATTTAAAAAGAGGACATGGGCCTCCCAATTTTTTTGATAACCAGCAAAGGTAAAGCAGACAGCTGTGGGCTTATATTATCTGGCTGGAAAGGTCCCTGGTTATTGGGCTCTTCAAAGCCCAAAGCCACCCCAGAATTGGTGCATCACATGTTGAGGTAGATGGCTCCACCGCAGCCACCTCAACACGCATCGCAAGCCCCTAACGGGATTCTTGCACCATTTGTGCACAATTTCTCTTCATGACCTTCCATATGAGCAAGGTTTGAAAAAGACCCAAGATGGGGTAGAAACCGGTTTTTACGTACCGGTAATAGGATTTTACAGAGTCCACGACAGCACCCATACGAGAGAGGGGATCCGCCCACCATCTGGACAGGAACCTACAGGATTTAAAGGGGCGGTCCCCCTCACCACTCCAGTTTGTGTTTCAGAGTATAAGGGACACCGCCATTGAGTTAGTACACAATCATAAATACTTAAACATTACTAAATACCATCACCCTCTAGAGTGACAATTAAAAGCACACCTTCCAATAGAGTGCAGGAAACCAGTGATTAACTACGGGGGGGAATGTGCGGGTGCTGTCGTGGACTCTGTAAAATCCTATTACCGGTACGTAAAAACCGGTTTTCCTATCGCCACGACAGCACCCATACGAGAGACTTTAAAAGACCAATCACCTGGGAGGGACTACAGCACTAAGTACTGAACGGCCAAAGTCTAAATTGGCCTTACATGATAGATCAAGACGGTAATGATTATAAAAGGTGGAAGGAGATGACCATGTTGCCGCCTTACATATCACGTCTATGGAGACGTCCGTTCTCTCCGCCCAGGATGAGGCCATGGCTCGGGTGGAGTGGGCCTTGATGCCTTCTGGTGGAATTTGACCTTTGGCAGTATAGGCAAGGCATATCGCATCTCTGATCCATCTGGCAATAGAGCCCTTTGTTACACTCGCCCCCTTCCTTGGATTCTGAAAGGAAACAAACAGAGCCCTACTCTGCCTCCAAGGTTCTGTTTTGTGCAGGTATTGTAATACTGCTCTTCTAACGTCTAGCATATGACATTTCTGCTCCTCTGCTGAAACTGGATTATCACAAAATGATGGTAAATATATTTCTTGACTTCTATGGAATTTAGAAGCTACCTTTGGCAGATATGCTGGATCCGGTTTTAAAACTAACCTATCCTGAAAGACCATTAGATAAGGAGGGTCTACCGACAACGCTTGCATATCACTCACTCTTCTAGCAGAAGTCAAGGCCACTAGCAGAGCCGTCTTTAAAGTTAAATTTTTAATGGAGACAGAATCTAATGGCTCAAAGGGGGGTTCTGTTAAAGCATCCAAAACCAAATTTAGATCCCATGGCGGTAATCTAACAATATGTACAGGGTTACTACGTTCCATAGCTCTCATGAATCTAGATACCCATCTATTTCCTGCCACATTGCTATTGTATAATGCCCCCAGGGCAGATACCTGAACTCTAAGGGTATTTACCGCCAAACCCAATTCTCGGCCTTTCTGCAAGAATTCCAGAATAGCCGGAATTGGAATTTTATCCGTAAAGGGCTGTTGATAAAAGGCAAGGAATTTTTTCCCGATTTTACAGTAAATTTTAGTAGTGACTTCTTTCCGGCTACTTAAAAGGGTAGATATTAAAGCGTCAGAAAAACCCCTCCTTTTTAATAATTCCCTCTCAAATTCCATGCCGTCAAATGCAGAGATTCCACATTCGGATAACGAAATGGACCCTGAGAAAGGAGTTCCGGACTCACCGGCAACACCCAGGGGTCGGTCACGGACATTGCCCTGAGTAAGGAGAACCATGCCCTTCTGGGCCAGAAGGGGGCAATTAGGATTACTCTCGCCCCCTCCTTCCTGATCTTCCTGAGAACTAGAGGGATCAGACAGTGGGGGAAATGCGTAGGCTAGAGGGAAATCCCAATGAATCTGAAGGGAGTCTACTACAGAAGGTTTGTCCGCTACCCGAAGGGATGCAAACTTCTTGGTTTGTCTGTTTTCCCTCGTAGCAAACAGATCTATAACAGGTAACCCCCAGAGACCCACTATCTGTTTGAAAACTAGCCGATTTAGGACCCACTCTCCCTGACGCAGAGAATGACGGCTGAGGTAATCTGCCTCTATGTTGTGTTCTCCTCGTATGTGAACCGCTGAAAGAGAATGAAAATGAGCTTCGGCTATGCTGAATATGTCTGCGGTGGTGATCATCAGAGACTTTGACCTCGTTCCTCCCTGATGGTTGAGATATGCGACCACTGTCGTGTTGTCCGACTGAACTCTTACATGCGAGCCCCGCAGGAACGGTAGCCATCTGAGCAGGGTATTTTTTACTGCCATAAGCTCCTTCCAATTTGAGGATCTTTGGGCCTCTAAGCGAGACCATTGTCCTTGAGCCCAAACCTCTCCTATGTGAGCTCCCCATCCTATTGGACTGGCATCGGTTGTGACCGTGTTGTCTGGAACTATTTCCCAATGTACCCCTTTTGCCAGATGTTCCATATTTAGCCACCATTCTAGACTTTTTAGAGTGGTGGTAGATAGCTTGAGTCTTCCGCTTAAGTGACCTTGAAGACTCCTCTCTGTATCCAGGACCTGGGCTTGCAATATCCGAGTGTGGAATTGAGCCCACTGAACAGCCGGTATGCATGATGTTAACGATCCCAATAGGGACATTGCGTCTCTTAAGGTCAGATCCGGTTTCTTTATCACAGCCCTGACTTTGTGTATAATCTTCTGCTTCTTTTCCTCTGGAAGAAAACACAGCTGATGTTCTGAATTTAGCAAAATACCCAGGAAAATCTGATTTGTTGATGGGTTTAGTTTTGACTTCTCTAAGTTGACCAGCCAACCTAGGTCCTGTAGGGAAGATATTATACAGTTTAGGCGATCTTTACACTGAACAAACGAATTACCCACTACTAGGAAGTCATCCAAGTAGGGTATAACTAATGTATCCTGTTCTCTGATATGAGCCATTACTTCCGCAATGACTTTAGTAAACACTCTTGGCGCCATAGATAATCCAAATGGCATTGCCGTAAACTGAAAGTGCCTGACCTGATTGTTTAAGCACACCGCCATTCTGAGGAACCGTTGGTGATCTTCGTGAATGGGCAGATGGTAGTACGCATCTTTTAGATCCAGGACTGTCATAACACCTGGGAAAAAGAAGTTTAGTCGCTGATTTAATTGATTCCATCTTAAAAGCATGGTATTGTAGGAATTTGTTCAGTTTCCGTAAATTTATGATGGTTCGAAAGGAACCATCAGGTTTGGAGATTAAAAATAAAGGGGAATAGAATCCTTCCCCCTCCTGCTCTTTTGGAACCTCTACAATAACTTCTTTCTGTCTCAGTGTCTGAATCTCTTTTTCCAGGGCCTTCTGTTGGTCTAAGGAACCAGGGGCAGTCAATATATAATAATTTGAAGGTTTTTCCCGGAACTCTAATCTCAATCCTGACCTAATTATACCCAGGATGCAATTACTGGAAGTTATCCTGGCCCACTGAGTATAGAAATGTTTTAGTCTGCCCCCTACAGGAAGATTTGAATTAACGATAGTTTCGCCTACGTCTTGAGGAAGATGATGTATTGAAGTCTGAACTTCTCTTCTTCGGCTCTGGCGCCTCCCAATTTCGGGCTGAGTAGGGTCTCCGGTACGGGAAGCGTCTCTTGAAGGTATTCCTAAAGGTGGGATTGAACACTTTAGGAAAACCTCTATTCCTATCCTCAGCCTTAGCTAGGATGTCATCTAGCACCGGGCCAAATAAGTACTCACCCCTGCATGGAATGGTACATAGTTTAGCTCTAGCCTGTGCGTCTCCTTTCCAGGTTTTAAGCCATAAAGCCCGCCGGGCAGCATTTGAAAGTCCTGCTGATCTGGCCGCCAGTTTCAAGGAATCCACCGAGGCATCCGCCAAATACGCCACACCATCCCGAATCTGGGACAGTGAATCCAGCAACTTATCACGAGGTATTTTAGTTTTAAGCTGCTCCTCCAGCTGGGCTACCCAGACCATAACTGATCTGGCTGTGCAGGTACCTGCGATTGCTGGTTTAAAAGCACCTGACGATGCTTCCCAAACTTTTTTAAGAAACATGTCTGCTTTCCTATCCGAAGGGTCTTTCAGAAGACCTACATCCTCCAGTGGTAAGGTGCCTGATTTAGATGTGGAGGCCACAGCCGCATCCACTTTAGGTATTTTCACCCACTCTGCTAGGACTTTATCATCAAAAGGGTACCTTCTCTTTGCTGATGATGGTAGGAAACCCTTATCCTGTTTGTCCCACTCACGCTTAATAAGGTCCTTCACAGTATCTACCACAGGAAACGATTTACGGCTTCTCTGGCACAACCCTGCAAACATTAAGTCCTGGGTTGACCTTGGCTCCTTGTTCTCTACAACCCCCATGGTTGTGCGAACTGCCTTAACCAGTACGTCCATTCCATCTACTGAAAAACAAGGTCTCCCTTCTTCGTCCGAAGAGGACGGTGATGATGAACGTGAGCATTCACCTTCCTGCAACAACGGACTGGATCCTGGTGATACTTCCCTGGATCTCTCATGCCGACTGCTTCTAAGGGAACAATCAATTTCCTCCCTTATAACTGCTCTGAGATCTGATGCACGAAGGGGAGCCTCTTCTTCTAAGGCTTGCGCTGGTCAGGCACCTCCACCTGAAGGTGCTCTGTGTCCGCAACCGAGGACATTTCTTTGCCGCACGTTGCTCTGCAGCCTCTGCCGCTTAATACCAGCAGCCGCGCCTCCTCCCCCAGCCTCCCCCGGAAGTCCTACCTTCCACTTCCGGGTCATCGGTATGAAGGGACGCTGAGCCAGCCGCGCTCACGCGACCCAGGGCGGCACTGCCCGACCCCTGGGATCGCATCCGTACGGCCAGACGAGGAGGGGTCTGAAAAAGAACACCCCCGACGCTGCTTCCAGAGTCCCCGATTCTGCCGTTCTCAAGGATACCGCGCAGAGGCCTGGTGGACCTGGGTAAGAGACATCCTGCAGGGTCCTACCATCCGGACAGGAACCCAAACTGGAGTGGTGAGGGGGACCGCCCCTTTAAATCCTGTAGGTTCCTGTCCAGATGGTGGGCGGATCACCTCTCTCGTATGGGTGCTGTCGTGGCGATAGGAAAAGGTTACCTTTGCCTTTCTGATTTGACCTGACTGCGGGAAATTTATTTTTTTTGCGATTGAAATATATCTCTCTTTACTAAAGATATGATTTTTTGAGTGCGGCTATCTTCGTGATAAAAAAAAAAAAAAAAAAAAAAAGAAGACAGAATGGGGATGTCCGATAGACACCTCCATTACTGACCACAGGGTTTGATGCAAGCTGTAATTTTTGATCATTTATCCAGATTGTCACTGCAACAGGATAAATCGAGAAGAGGCAGATAAAAGCACCAGAATTGGCAGATATAAGGTATTGTGCCCATTCGGGGGCAGTTGCGGGCTTGTATTTTTAGGCTGGGATGCACCCAGTTACCACAGCCCTGCCCAGCTTGATATCAGCACACAGATGTCCTACCTTGGCTGGTTATCAGAGAGTTGCCCCACATTTTTAATTTTTTATTAAAACTATTTAGGATTGTATAAATGACTACAAATCGATAGACAGGGGAGATCAGCAAGGTAGAACGAGTATATGAAATAACTCTGGCTAAAACCACAGACATACAATGATGCATATAGATAACCACCAGTATATATGAGGTGTAATGAGGTTAATCTCATTACACACTGTTATAATAACATTGAACTTAGCAGACAAAATAAATAGGAACAATTTCACGGTATTCTCTGGTGATGTACACAATTTGAATCCAGATCGGATCTCGCTGGTGAGCAAGTCAAAAAGTAGATCCCATTGAAGACAAGGTGTGCCATGGGGTATCTAGCTAGGTGATCCTTAACAGTCATATTGGTGGGGCAACATGTGGCGTTTGAATGACGCGCCCCCCTATAACAGCAGATTTGCAATTTACACTCAGCAACATCCACTGCTGCTTGTTACAGAAAAACATCCATGGAGTCAAAATAGTCACTACACCTGTAGAGGTGTCATTTACAGAATGGGTCACTTGAGGGGGAATTCTGCTGTACTGGCATTTAGGCGTCCACAAATTGTGCTACGATAATTTGTTCTCCAAGAGGCAAATAGCGCCCCGTCCCTCCAGTCTCACCGCATGGCTTAGAAGTATTGTGCAGCCACATATGGGTATTGCCACGTTCAGCAAAAATTGTGGAACAAATTTTGGTGCCATTTTTATCCATTTATCAGTGCAAAAAATATAAAATATGGGGCAAAAACAAGATTTCTGTAGCAAACAATTATTTTTTCTTCACTGCCCAATGGTATAAAATTCAGTGACGCCAGCGGTGTCAATATGATCACTGCACCCCTAGATGAATTCATTCAGAGGTGTAGTTTGTAAAATGGGGTCACACGTGCGTGTGCGTGGATTTCTGCTGTTCTGGCACCTCAGGGGCTCTCCCAGTGGGTCATGGCACCTGCAAGCCATAAACTGTGCACTATAATATGGCACTTCTTCCATTCTGAGCTTCACACTGGGCCAGAAACACCAAGGTTACTGACCGGCAGCCGTTTTTTCCGGAACCCATGACAGCACGACTGGGCGGATTCCCTGAGATGTGCTGTCATGGGGAAAGGGGAAGGGGGGGGGGGGGGGGGTTGGGGGAAAGCATTTTCCGAACATATGTAGGGTATTGGTGCACTCATGAAAAATTACACAAAATGAGATGTCCATTTATTCCCATTAACACTTACAAAAGTTCAACTTGGGCTAAAACACTTGTGGTAAAAATGTGATTCTTCTTTCACCACTCAATGGTATAAAGTTATGTGACACACCCATGGTGCCAATATAACTGCACCCCTAGATGAATTCATCTAGTAGTGTAGTTTGTAAAGTGTGGTCACTTATGGGGGGGGTTCAGCTGTTACCAATGTGACATGGCACCCTCAAACCATTCCAGCGAAATCTGAACTCCAATATGGCGCCTCTGAGCTCTAGTGATTAAACAGTGATTTTATCAGCAGATCAAAACTACAGTAACCAGCCCAATGACATTGCTGCAATCAGGGTCTCCGTCTCCCCTTTATGTCGCTCTCAGGTTAGCTAGTAAATGCCTGGTGACTGACTCCCTTTAATTGTACCTAAGTGCAGTGAGGACACGTGCGCATGGAGTGGGCCGACAAAAGTTAGGGAATGTTGCTGTGCTGCTCCGGCGCTACATGCAGCAGAACTGCGCGCAACGGTACAGGAGCGCAACCGCACGCAACGGTGAGCGCGACTGTGTACCTGTACAGGAGTATACACATCACTGCTGTCATTATGTAATGTGCAGAGGAGTTATTCATCCTCAGAAACAAGGCCAAGCACAGTGCAGCCTGTTCTACAGGGAAGTTACTTCATCTCTTGGCCGATCCCTCCAGAATCCACGTGTTCACACCAGGAACAAACATTTAACCACAACCCGCAATGTGCTTCAGTACAGACAATCCCAGGCTGGTGACTGACGAGTGAACCCGAGGCAGAGAATTAGGATTTATAACTGAGGGCGAATACAAATATCTGGGGCACATTGTGAGGCGGATGGAAAGGAGGCCACAAAACTGGTCCTAGCACTAAGAGTGTGGACTATTGCGAGTGCCCCAGAGGCAACAATCACTGGGCTAGCAGGTCGATGGCCATGGTAGCCATGCAGATGAATGTATAAACAGGATGGATCTTCACAAAATAATCCATTAAGATTCCTTTCTTTCCATTTGTATTGTGTTTCCATGGGGAAGTTTCCCATAACTGCTTGTGCTGGGACATCATTGAACTGTCATATAAAAATATATGCAGAATTGAGCACTACTGCCCTCTAGTGAGAAGCAACAAATACACACCTACTGGCAAGAACAGCGTATTCAGTACTTTTCATACAAAATCCCTGCGGCCACGGTTGAACCAGAAGTTGCGGATTTCTGTCCTAGACTTTGATGGACAAGTTTTAATGCTGCTAGGGATTATCGATGACTGCTGCGGTGGAGATAACACCTGGTTATTCAAGTTGAACCACTGCAATATAAATGCCCTTTTATTGCAAAATTCTGGAACAAATCTGCATCTAACTTTAAAGGGAACCCGTCACCCCGAAAATCCCGGGTGAGGTAATCCCACCGGCATCAGGGGCTTATCTACAGCATTCTGTAATACTGTAGATAAGCCCCCGATGTTACCTGAAAAGGGAGAAAAAGACGTTAGATTATACTCACCCAGGGGCGGTCCCGCTGCTGGTCAGGTCGGATTGGTGTCTCCGGTCCGCTGCGGCGCCTCCCATCTTCATTACAAGACGTCCTCTTCTGATCTTCAGCCACGGCTCCGGCGCAGGCGTACTTTGTCTGCCCTGTTGAGGGCAGACAAAGTACTGCAGTGCGCAGGCGCCGGGCCTCTGACCTTTCCGGCGCCTGCGCACTGCAGTACTATCCTCTGCCCTCAAGAGGGCAGAGCAAAGTACGCCTGCGCCGGAGCCGTGGCTGAAGATCAGAAGAGGACGTCATGGAAAGAAGATAGGAGGCGCCGCAGCGGACCGGAGACGCCCATCCGACCTGACCAGCAGCGGGACCGCCCCTGGGTGAGTATAATCTAATGTCTTTTTCTCCCTTTTCAGGTAACATCGGGGGCTTATCTACAGCATTACAGAATGCTGTAGATAAGCCCCTGATGCCGGTGGGATTACCTCACCCGGGATTTTCGGGGTGACAGGTTCCCTTTAATCCTGTGTCTAAACTGTCTCTTATAAAAAAAATAAATAAAAGATGGCTATAATGTAACATTACGTGACAAATGGTCTTCATATTTGGGAGCAACTTCAGGCAAAGCTAGAAAAAAAAATTGGCACAAGCCACTGATACGTTTGAGGTACTACAAGACCGTGTAGATTAAAGTCAATGAGAACAGACGATCTTAGCCATAAATCAACGTTCAATAAATAAGTCTTGTTTTGAGAACAGACCATCATTGTCTGAAACTTTGAACTTCAGCTACGAACAATTTATTTTTTTCATAAATATTCCCAAAAAATATATTTAGTTTTTCCATTGAACATATCTGGTCAGTGTAATCCACCAACAGCCAAACTGGGCTAATACGTCACCGCTCATCACAATCATTCAGCCATCTGACATCTCATTAAAGAGTAATGTTTACACAGATCACCACCGCTTTCATACATGGTGCTCAGCCTGAAAATAAAGTTGTGGAAACTTTGATTCAGAAAGGTAAATTGGGCAAAAAATATATAAATAAAATGGATGTAAATTAGCACAGATTAAATTACCATATCACTGATCAAGCACATTACAGGCAATTTATAAAACCACAATATGTCCTCTCTAAGCCTTTCACAACATACATTTATATCATATGTCGTGTCCTTGACTAATTCTTTCCAGGCAGATGATGGCTGATTTAAATCAGCCATCACTCGTCAACTACCACCACTTAAAAAAAAAAAACAAACAAAAAAAAACGTTATGCATATTTGGGATGTAGAATCATATTGTCAATTTCACTAAATGGTAACACTGACCATGGTAAATACATTTTTTAAAAAAAATTTCTTCCAGTGCTTCACCTGATAAAATGAATGGATGTCATTCAAAATTACAACTCGTCCTGCAAAGAACAAACCCTCATACAGCTCGGTGGAAGCAAAAATTGTAGTTACTTACCGATAACGGTATTTCTCTGTCCCCCATGACGGCACCACGGAGAGAGGGGATCCGCCCACCAAGGACAGGAAACCTACAGGTAAAAAGGCGGGACCACTCTCCCACATCAGTTGCTTACACAGCATGATGGGGGCTTAAGTTAAAAACAATGTAAATCAACGTTACTTGAAGACTTTAGCCAAGATACCGCCTGACTCTTTACTTAGGTGTTTAGCATCGGTACATTCTATCAATGTGCGCACTCTTATGTGAAGAGAGGGAATGTACGGGTGCCATCATAGGCTCAGAGAAATACCGTTATCAGTAAGTAACTAGTTACTTACCGATAACGGTATTTCTCTGTCCCCCATGATGGCACCACGGAGAGAATTGCAGAGACTGTACATTTAGGGAGGGACCACCGCTTCCAGAACCCTTTCCCCAAAGGTGAGATCTGAGGAAGAAATAAGGTCCAATCTATAGTGCTTATAGAATGTAGAGGGTGAAGACCAGGTAGCAGCTCTACATATCTCATCAATTGAAGCACCGGCCCTCTCCGCCCAGAAGGTCGCTATGGCTCTCGTTGCGTGTGCTCTGATTTCTCCCGGAATTGGTACCCCACTTGATGAGTACGATAGGCTGATGGCATCTCTGATCCATCTTGCTATGGTGCTTTTTGATGCTTTCTTCCCCTTACGGGACCCTGGAAACAGATAAAAAGAGATCCATCCTCCTTACACTCCCTAGTGGCTTCCATGTAGTGTATCAAGCATCTCCTAACGTCCAATGTGTGTAAGGATTCTTCCTGCTCGTTTTTGGGGTTAGGGCAAAAGGAGGGAAGGGATATCTCCTGAGCTCTATGGAATCGGGAAGTTTTGAGGACTATCCTGTCGTCCAGGATTTGAGTGAAAGGAGGGTTGACAGATAAAGCTTGCATTTCACTAACCCTACGTGCTGAGGTGAGGGCGACCAATAGTGAAGTTAAGAGAAGATTTTTAATGGGATATCTGCTAAGGGTTCGAAGGGAGGTTTAGTCTGGGCCGTAAGGACTAGATTTAGATCCCACTGAGGGATACTGCGTGAGGTCAGAGGTCTTGACCTCCCTGCTGCTCTGACAAACCTAGAAACCCAAAGGTTCCCTGCCAAGTCGCAGTTAAACAGCACCCCTAAAGCTGCTATATGTACTTTTAGGGTGCTCGTGGCCAGACCCCTTTGTAACCCCTTTTGTAGGAACTCCAGAATGGCATTCAGCGGAATTTTTTCACTTATTGTGGCACATGAGGATGAAAGGAATTTGTTCCAGATTTTTCCATATTGTTTAGTTGTTACTGGCTTTCTACTTTGTAGTAGGGTAGATATTAGCCCTGATGAAAACCCTCTGTGTTCTAATAGTCCCCTTTCAAATTCCAGGCTGTCAAGTGTAAATTTGCAGCCTGGGGGTGTTGTACTGGTCCCTGGATGAGGAGATCTGGAATATCCGGAAGTACCCAGGGGATGGAGACGGACATCCTCCTCATCCATGCAAACCATGGTCTTTTTGGCCAAAATGGAGCCATCAGTATTACACAAGCTCTGTCTTCCCAAATTTTCCTCAGGACTGCTGGAATTAGAACTAGTGGGGGAAAAGCATAAGCTAGTTGGTGGTCCCACGGGATCAGAAATGTGTCCAATGCTACTGGGTTCCCCAGAGGAGTTATGGAACAAAATGTGTCTACCTTTTTGTTCAGATAGTTTGCAGAGGTCTATATGAGGTATTCCACATCTCTCCGAGATCTGGTTGAATATAGCCTGATTTAGTTCCCATTCCCCTTGTTTGAGGCAGGACCGACTCAGGAAGTCCTCTCTGTGATTGTCTACACCTTTTATGTGAAGGCCTGTCAGGGACTGAAATTTTTTTTCCAGCTATCTGGAAGATTGATTTTGTTACTTCCATTAGGGGACAGGAAAGGGTACCCCCCTGGTGATTCAGATATGCTACCACCACTTTGTTGTATGACATGACTGACATGTTGGGAGTGAAAAGGATTTATGAATTCTAAGAGGGTGAACTTGACTGCAAGAAGTTCCATCATGTTGGAAGATACACCCTTTAAGCTGTCTGACCAGACCCCCTGAGCTATGAGATAGTCTACAGTCATGGACAAAAATTTTGAGAATGAGACAAATATTTTTTCCAAAATCTACTGCTTCATTTTTTCTAATGGCAATTTGCATATACTCCTGAATGTCATAGTGATCAGCTTAACAGCAATTACTGTACTTGCAAAGTCAATATTTGCCCAGAAAATGAACTTTAACCCCCAAAACACATTTCAACATCATTGCAGTCCTGCCTTAAAAGGAGCAGCTAACATCGTTTTAGTGATTGATCCATTAACACAGGTGTGGGTGTTGATGAGGACAGGGCTGGCGATCAGTCATGATTAAGTAAGAATGACATCACTGGACACTTTAAAAGGAGGCTGGTGCTTGGTATCATTGTTGCTCTTCAGTTAACCATGGTTATCTCTAAAGAAACACGTGCAGCCATCATTGCACTGCACAAAAATGGCCTAACAGGGAAGAGTATCGCAGCTACAAAGATTGCACCTCAGTCAACAATCTATCGCATCATCAAGAACTTCAAGGAGAGCTTCCATTGTTGTCAAAAAGGCTCCAGGGCGCCCAAGACCAGCAAGCGCCAGGACCGTATCTTAAAACTGTTTCAGCTGCGGGATCGGACTACCAGCAGTGCCGAGCTTGCTTAGGAATGGCAGCAGGCTGGTGTGAGTGCTTCTGCACGCACTGTGAGGTGGAGACTCTTTGAGCAAGGCCTGGTTTCAAGGAGGGCAGCAAAGAAGCCACTTCTCTCCAAGAAATACATCAGGGACCGACTGATATTCTGCAAAAGGTACAGGGAGTGGACTGCTGAGGACTGGGGCAAAGTCATTTTCTCTGATGAATCCCCTTTTCGATTGTTTGGGACATCTGGAAAACAGCTTATTCGGAGAAGAAGAGGTGAGCGCTCCCACCAGTCTTGTCTCATGCCAACTGTAAAGCATCCTGAAACCATTCATGTGTGGGGTTGCTTGTCAGCCAAGGGAATCGGCTCACTCACAGTCTTGCCTAAAAACACAGCCATGAATAAAGAATGGTACCAGAATGTCCTCCAAGAGGAACTTCTCCCAACCGTCCAAGAGCAGTTTGGCGCACAACAATGCCTTTTCCAGCATGATGGAGCACCTTGCCATAAAGCAAAGGTGATAACTAAATGGCTCATGGAACAAAACAGATTTTGGGTCCATGGCCTGGAAACTCCCCAGATCTTAATCCCATTGAGAACTTGTGGTCAATCATCAAGAGACGGGTGGACAAACAAAAACCAACAAATTCTGGCAAAATGCAAGTATTGATTATGCAAGAATGGACTGCTATCAGTCAGGATTTGGTCCAGAAGTTGATTGAGAGCATGCCAGGGAGAATTGCAGAGGTCTTGAAGAAGGGTCAACACTGCAAATATTGACTTGCTGCATTAACTCATTCTCACTGTCAATATAACCTATTGGTACTCATAATATGATTGCAATTATATTCCTGTATGTGATATAAACATCAGACAAACACTAATAAAAACCAGAGGGCAGCAGATCATGTGAAAATATAATTTTGGTGTCATTCTCAACAATTTTGGCCATGACTGTAGGTGGGCCCCCCACCCGCTGGGACTTGCATCTGTGGTCACTATTTTTGAGACCGGGGTTACCCAGGGGATTCCACATGACAGATTGTCCCATGATGTCCACCAATCTAGGGAGAGTATTGTGTTTGGGGACAAACTGAACCGATTTTCTAGATTTCCTCGATTTCCTCCTAGAGAAACTTCTGACAAAATTTGCCATTGAAGATCTCTCGAATGGAGTTGAGCCCATTGAACTGCAGGGATACAAGCAGTTATAGACCCCAGGAGGGACATTGCTTGACGCAGGGATATGGAGGGGAGATCCCTCATTCTGGAGACTAAGCTGATCATTGTTTGCACTTTCCCGCAAGGAAGGTGGCAATCCTGCCTGACGGAATCCAATGTGACGCCCAGATATTCCTGGACTTGGCATGGTATTAACGTGGACTTTGTCAAGTTCACCAGCGAGCCCAGGTTTTCTAGAGACTGCACAGTCTCTTTTAGCTGCCTCGCGCAATGTTGTTGGGAGTTGCCGATTATCAGTAAATCGTCGATATATGGCACTATTAAGGTGTCCTGCTCCCTTAGGTGAGCCATCACTTCCGCCATCAGCTTGGTAAAAACGCAAGGTGCTATGGCTAGCCCGAATGGGAGGGCTGCAAATTGGAAATGTCTTAACAACCCCTGATGTGGACCGCAATTCTGAGGAATTTTTGATGGTCTTTGTCAATAGGGACGTGGTAATATGCATCCTTCCAGTCAAGAACTTCCATAAAATAAAGTGGGAACAACATTTTTATTTATGTTTTCACGGTTTCCACCTTGAAGGTCTGTACATTTAGGTATTTGTTTAGGCTTTTCAGATTTATAATAGTCCTGTAGGACCAGTCTGGTTTTTTCCTCAGTAAGAGGGGGGAATAGAATCCTTTCCCTCTTTCTTGGAGGGAACTTCTAGAAGAACAGCTTTATCTGCTACTGCTAGCATCATTATTTCCTGCTCTAGCGCGAGTTGTTCCTCTGTTGATGACCTGAGAGACATTGTCATGTAGGAGGGATGAGGAATTTTGTGGAAATGGCAGTTTCAGTCCAGATTTGACTATGTCCAATATGAACTGTTGGTAATTTTTTCCCGGGCTGGGAAAAACAAAAATAGTCTTCCTCCGACCTGGGAGAACAGTTCATTGGGCGGGTTTTTGTTATCTGTAGGACTTTTGTTAAACAGGAACCCCTTGTTTTTATTCTTATCTTCCCACCTATCCTGGTTCTTCCCCTGCTTCCTACGGATAAACCTCTTGTTTCGAAAGGGCCTCCTGTAGGATGGGTAAGCGAGGGTGGGAAAGGATTTCTTTTTATCCCCCACCTTATCCAGGATGTTATCTAGAGTGGGCCCGAATAAAAATTCTCTTTTACAGGGGATGGTACACAGCTTGGACTTTGTTGGCAGGTCCCCTGGCCAACACTTTAGCCAGAGAGCCCGCCTAGAGAAAACCGCCGATCTGGCTGCTAGTCTGAGTCTGCAGATGCATCTGCTAGAAAAGCAGCGGCCCCCCCGCTTTAGGCTACTTTCACACTTGCGTTGTGTGACGTACGTCGCACTGCGTCGTTTTGGAGAAAAAAACGCATCCTGCAAAGTTGCCCGCAGGATGCGTTTCTCTTCATTGACTTGCATTAGCAACACATTGAGACGTATGGCCACACGTCGCATCCATCGTGCGACGGATGCGTCGTGTTTTTGACGGACACGATGCACAAAAAACATTCAATGTAACTTTTGTGCGTTGTGACCGCCATTTTTGACTGCGCATGTACGGCCACAACTCCACCCCCTCCTCCCAGCTCATCGCAATGGGCAGCGGATGCGTTGTAAAACTGCATCCGCTGCCCACGTTGTGCTACATTTAACACACTGTCCGTCGGTACGTCGGGCTGACGCATGGCGACAGTAGCCTTACTGGTAAGGTATTTAAAATGGAGTCTCGAGATGATCCATTTTTAATGTCACTTTCAAGTTGGTCAAGCCAGACCTTTAGTGAATGTGATGTGCATGCAGCGGCCACTGCTGGTTTTAATCCTCCCCCCAGCTGCCTCCCATGAGCTTTTTAGGAATGCATCTGCTTTTTTGTCCATATGCTCCTTAAGGACTCCCATGTCCTCAAATGGCAGGGCGTAGTTTTTTGACGTGTTGGCTATAGCGACATCTAGCTTGGGAGCTTTATCCCAAAAAGAGCAGGATTGGTCGTCGAAGGGGTACTTTCTTTTTGGTGTGAGTAGAGCTTTCCTTATGGGCTTTTTCCACTCTTAAATCAGGGCCTGGATTTTTTCATTAAGCGGAAAGGCCCTGCTCTCTTGCTCAAGACCCCCCAAACATGATGTCCTGTACTGACTTTTTTGGATGAGGGTCAGTTAACCCCATAGTATTTCTGACTGCTTTAATAAGGATATCCGTTTCTTCTATGGGAAAGCAGCTACGTCCACCGGTGGAAGATGAAGATGAGGTGGAAGAAGAACTGGAAGTATCTGAGTCCCCCTCTTCACTAGCAGAGTCATTGGATTCTGGTGTATGGGATCTGTGCCTGATCTTTCTCCGTTTTTCCCCCCCTGTAGGGTCTTAAAGGCATCTTCCACCTGTTTTTTTCAGGGTTCTGAGGTCAGTGGCGAACCCGGGAAGCCCCTCGCATACTGTCTGCTGGATGCAAGAGCTACATAGTCTCTTCTCCCAAGTGTGGGGAAGATCCTCCCTACAGAAGGCACATACTTTATGCTTGGTTTTACAAGAACTTTTCTTCCCCTAGGAAAAAGACAAATATAGGCCCCGTATTAATTCCCAACATTCACGAAGATCACTCACCACCTTGAAAGACCCATAATTACCGGCTGAGGATCTGTCGTAGGTTTATCCTTTATACCGGACGCTGCGCTGGACTCTTTACTATGATTGATCCCGAGTGTTGTTTACCGGTTGTATCCTGGTGTCCTTTTTGAGGTCTCCGTTTTTAGTGCTGCAACTGTGGCTGCAGTGAGGATCTGGATAGGGGTGATCCCTCCAGGTCGCTCATGGTGGCAGGGGAACGCTGATTGAGTTCCATAGGAAGCGTTTTGACTTGGGCCGCTTCCTCTATATAGGGGCTGCAATGTTCCCGGCATCAGCGCTGATTAAAACGCCGGCGCATGCGCGGTGTCTGCTTTTCCAGACAGGCATTGCGCCAAATCGCACACGAGTTCCCGCGCATGCGCAGTGCCGCCAAGAACAGATTTCCGGCATGACCGCCCACAAGATGGCGCCGCGCGTGAGTGCTGGTTCCCGGAACCCGCGGGTGTCCCAGTCGAGCAGGCCAACGCTGGGAGGCCGCATGGTGTTGCCTCCTGCTCCACAGACGGACCCCTCCTGGGATGCCGCTGCTGCATATTTTTTCTTACCCGGAGAGGCGGCTGCGCTCCTCCTTGCCGCCTCTCCCCGCACACCCTGCCGCCTCTCCCCGCACACCCTAAAAGCCCCTGACTCCAGCAGTGGCGCCTCGGGACACCACACCAGCCGAGACAGGGTAACCCCCGCTGCCTGAGTCAGACTGATTGGGCCCGGAATTCCAGCGACGAGGTATGTCTTCTGTAGGTCTCCCATCAAGGACAGGAAACCAAACTGATGCGGGAGAGAGGCACCGCCTTTTTATCTGTAGGTTTCCTGTCCTTGGTGGGCGGATCCCCTCTCTCCGTGGTGCCGTCATGGGTGACAGAGAAAATAAAAGTTATAGCTCTTGGACAAAGTGAAGGGGACATTAAAAAAAGGAAAAAAAAAAAAAAAAAAATCACCCAAGGGTGAAGGGGTAAATACTACTTGGGATATTCTGAAAATGAACTGTGGCATTTCCATGGTGCCCCCCAAAGTACAATCCTAAACATTTTAAACTGCAATAGAAGAAGTCACCACTAGATGTCAGCACATCAACTTTATGATTCCCAGCCAAGATCCCTTGTACAACTTCCTGCTAGGAATTTCCCTGGAAACCATTCATGTAGTTCATAAGGAAACGCTGTGTCCTTTAATAAGTACACCCTGCATTTGTATTCTGCGGCAGAATAAAAACAGGATGTGATCTCTCTGCTGCAATGTCCAAGTTCATTCTGCCAAGTTATCTGAATTACTGGGAGGAGGAGAAAGGACTCAGTATAGTACATCTTAAGAGTCGACGAGCAGCTGCAGAACCTCTTAAAGAGGAAGACAATGTCAGCCACAATGCCATCCACAAACTGCCCCTATATAGTCAGTGCAAGCTGTATATTCCCCCATGTTACGCATTGCTGGCTAATCATGTCCAGCTTCTTTGTTCTGTGCAAAGAGCCGCCCCAGCAGACAAGATCCATGACATGTCACTTCTGGTACTCCTGTGGCTGCAGATCTGAGTATAATTTACTGTATATGCACTAACGTGTAAGGGCTTGTTCACAAATTTCGCAGTTTTGCTGTTGGGGGGGGGGGGGGGGGTTGAACAAAAAAACAAAACAAAAACAATTGCAGTACTAGTAAAGCGAAGCCAATTTCTGAAATCTCATGCACATTCTGCGTATTTGTTCCTTGCAGATGTTTCTCAAATCTGCAGATGTCACTTTCTGCATTTTTCACCTATTCAAGTGAAGGGGTAAATAAAACCTCACAACAATGCACACATTCTACGCAGCTTTTTTTTAGTATTGGCAGCAGATTTTTTCTGCTGAAAAAAAAATTAAATAAGCATGCACATACAATAATGGTAATACACAAGCAAGGGATAAGCAGCGATGGTGGGGGTTATACTGCACCCCCTAACAACAAGCACACACTACATTCTGGCAGTGTCACACTACAGTCACGTGTTAGGCAGCTGACCCTCATCTACCCACCAGAGGCCACAACAAACCGTCTGTGATCCGCCCGTCTACCAAACCAGAACCCCCCTTATCACACAAGTAGAAATAAAAGGGAATGTGTTATTACACAAATCAAGCTGAAAATGATTCACCGGGTCACAATCAGACGTCACGCAGTACTTCTAACCAAGGGTGGAGCACGCCTACGTCTAACTGCTGCAGCCATTATTCTAGACTACAGCGACACTGCCTGCTGACCATGGAGGGAGCGGCTGCCAATCCCACCCCCTCCAGGGCACAATGCCTTGTCCACAGATGTACAGGTTCCCCCCCCCATCAGCTGACCTGCAGCCCCCATAAGAGTAGGTTAAATCGCACACGGTTTACATCCAGTCGCCAGTGTCCGTCGCACAAAATCCTATATTGATGGGTATAAAAGTGACAAACACCCCTTTAATTTCCAATATGAGCAATTTTCATTTAGGCTTTTTCTTCCCCCACTTCCAAAAGACAACTTACTTTTCCATCAAACCACAAGGGTTTCTTCAAGAGAGAAAAGTTGAGTTTTGAGCAATTCATTTTACCATATGTTAAAAAAAAAAAAAAAAAAAAAAACACAACTGCACATTTGCCTTTTTCCTCTGGGTTTTGTCTTTACAACATTGAACTGGTAATAGGATCCTTTGGTTCAGAACAACAACAGTGATACAAAACTTTTTTTTTTTTTTTTTGAAACGCCACTACAAAACCTGGAGATGTGCTGTCATTTTTGGTCATCCTGATCTGTAACTTATTCTTCTGTGGATGGAGCTTGTTGAATTTGTTTTTCTCACCTCGCCCTGGGGTCTAACTTCCAGCGTCCCCCCATGGCTGGAGGGTAAAGAGCTCACTTAATGTAATAGGAGCCACTGGTGGAACAAGTCCATTTATGACATTTCTTCCACCTAAATATTCTCCACTCACCTGTGATATTATTAAATGGAAGGGACCGCAGCAACTCAGCCACGAAGTAGAGACACCCGTAACATTACAGAGCGAGGGGGCGAGTGCTGAACAGTCACTAACGCTCTGCTCACTCCATAACTCCAGACCTCCTCTGGTAATAACAGCGGCACAAACGCTGCGCCCCCGCCAGGAGCTTCATGGCAGAGCAGCTGCAAGCAGCCTTACATCACCAAGCACAATGCTGAGCGTAAGATGGAGTGGTGTAAAGCCGCCACCAAATCTCAGAGAAGAGAGTTCTTAAGGCTTCAGCACAAGACATATTGGACAACTGTAACTTCCTTCATCGTGGGAACAGTTTGGGGAAGGCCCTCCTCATGACTGTGCCCACAAGGTCCATTCAGACACGGTTGGGGGAGTTTAGTGGAAGAACATGACCGGCTGCACAGAGCCCAGACCTCAACCCCATCCAACACCTTTGGGAAGAACTACAACGGAGATTGTGACCCCGGCCTCTCCAAACATCAGCGTCTGACCTCACAAATGTTCTTCTGGATGAGGGAGCCGACACCATATTAATGTCTATGGCTGTAGGACGGGAGGCGAGAAAAGCTCCGGTAGTCCCTTAGGGGGCACATACTTATGGCCATGGAGGGTCTGCAGAGGGCTGCAGAGAATCTCAGAGGGGCCCTCCCCACGGCCCCCCGGTTATGGAATCTCAGAGGGGCGCTCCCCACAGCCACCCGGTTATGGAATCTCAGACGGGCGCTCCCCACAGCCCTCCGGTTATGGAATCTCAGAGGGGCGCTCCCCACAGCCACCCGGTTATGGAATCTCTAAGGGGCGCTCCCCACAGCCTCCGATTATGGAATCTCAGAGGGGCGCTCCCCACAGCCTCCGATTATGGAATCTCAGAGGGGCGCTCCCCACAGCCCTCCGGTTATGGAATCTCACACGGGCGCTCCCCACAGCCCCCGATTATGGAATCTCAGAGGGGCGCTCCCCACAGCCCCCCCGATTATGGAATCTCTAAGGGGCGCTCCCCACAGCCCCCCGATTATGGAATCTCAGAGGGGCGCTCCCCACAGCCCCCCGATTATGGAATCTCAGAGGGGCGCTCCCCACAGCCCCCGATTATGGAATCTCAGAGGGGCGCTCCCCACAGCCCCCCGGTTATGGAATCTCTAAGGGGCGCTCCCCACAGCCCCCGATTATGGAATCTCAGAGGGGCGCTCCCCACAGCCCCCCGGTTATGGAATCTCTAAGGGGCGCTCCCCACAGCCCCCGATTATGGAATCTCTAAGGGGCGCTCCCCACAGCCCCCCGGTTATGGAATCTCTAAGGGGCGCTCCCCACAGCCCCCCGATTATGGAATCTCTAAGGGGCGCTCCCCACAGCCCCCCGGTTATGGAATCTCTAAGGGGCGCTCCCCACAGCCCCCCGATTATGGAATCTCTAAGGGACGCTCCCCACAGCCCTCCGGTTATGGAATCTCAGAGGGGCGCTCCCCACAGCCCCCCGATTATGGAATCTCAGAGGGGCGCTCCCCACAGCCCCCGGTTATGGAATCTCTAAGGGGCGCTCCCCACAGCCCCCGATTATGGAATCTCTAAGGGGCGCTCCCCACAGCCCCCGATTATGGAATCTCTAAGGGGCGCTCCCCACAGCCCCCCGGTTATGGAATCTCTAAGGGGCGCTCCCCACAGCCCCTCGGTTATGGAATCTCTAAGGGGCGCTCCCCACAGCCCCACGGTTATGGAATCTCTAAGGGGCGCTCCCCACATCCCCCCGGTTATGGAATCTCAGAGGGGCACTCCCCACAGCCCCCCGGTTATGGAATCTCTAAGGGGCGCTCCCCACAGCCACCCGGTTATGGAATCCCAGAGGGGCGCTCCCCACAGCCCTCCGGTTATGGAATCTCAGAGGGGCGCTCCCCACAGCCCCCCGATTATGGAATCTCAGAGGGGCGCTCCCCACAGCCCCCCGATTATGGAATCTCAGAGGGGCGCTCCCCACAGCCCCCCGATTATGGAATCTCAGAGGGGCGCTCCCCACAGCCCCGGTTATGGAATCTCAGAGGGGCGCTCCCCACAGCCCCCCGGTTATGGAATCTCAGAGGGGCGCTCCCCACAGCCCCCCGGTTATGGAATCTCAGAGGGGCGCTCCCCACAGCCCCCCGGTTATGGAATCTCTAAGGGGCGCTCCCCACAGCCACCCGGTTATGGAATCTCTAAGGGGCGCTCCCCACAGCCCCCCGGTTATGGAATCTCAGAGGGGCGCTCCCCACAGCCCCCCGATTATGGAATCTCAGAGGGGCGCTCCCCACAGCCCCCCGGTTATGGAATCTCTAAGGGGGCACTCCACACAGCCCCCCAGTTATGGAATCTCTAAGGGGCGCTCCCCACAGCCCCCCGGTTATGGAATCTCTAAGGGGCGCTCCCCACAGCCCCCCGGTTATGGAATCTCTAAGGGGCGCTCCCCACAGCCACCCGGTTATGGAATCCCAGAGGGGCGCTCCCCACAGCCCTCCGGTTTTGGAATCTCAGAGGGGCGCTCCCCACAGCCCCCCGATTATGGAATCTCAGAGGGGCGCTCCCCACAGCCCCCCGATTATGGAATCTCAGAGGGGCGCTCCCCACAGCCCCCCGATTATGGAATCTCAGAGGGGCGCTCCCCACAGCCCCCGGTTATGGAATCTCAGAGGGGCGCTCCCCACAGCCCCCCGGTTATGGAATCTCAGAGGGGCGCTCCCCACAGCCCCCCGGTTATGGAATCTCAGAGGGGCGCTCCCCACAGCCCCCCGGTTATGGAATCTCTAAGGGGCGCTCCCCACAGCCCCCCGGTTATGGAATCTCAGAGGGGCGCTCCCCACAGCCCCCCGATTATGGAATCTCAGAGGGGCGCTCCCCACAGCCCCCCGGTTATGGAATCTCTAAGGGGGCACTCCACACAGCCCCCCAGTTATGGAATCTCTAAGGGGCGCTCCCCACAGCCCCCCGGTTATGGAATCTCTAAGGGGCGCTCCCCACAGCCCCCCGGTTATGGAATCTGAGAGGGGTGCTCCCCACGGCGCCCCGGTTATGGAATCTCTAAGGGGCGCTCCCCACAGCCCCCCGGTTATGGAATCTCTAAGGGGCGCTCCCCACAGCCCCCCGGTTATGGAATCTCTAAGGGGCGCTCCCCACAGCCCCCCGGTTATGGAATCTCAGAGGGGCGCTCCCCACAGCCCTCCGGTTATGGAATCTCAGAGGGGCGCTCCCCACAGCCCCCCGATTATGGAATCTCAGAGGGGCGCTCCCCACAGCCCCCGGTTATGGAATCTCTAAGGGGCGCTCCCCACAGCCCCTCGGTTATGGAATCTCTAAGGGGCGCTCCCCACAGCCCCCCGGTTATGGAATCTCTAAGGGACGCTCCCCACAGCCCCCCGGTTATGGAATCTCAGAGGGGCACTCCCCACAGCCCCCCGGTTATGGAATCTCTAAGGGGCGCTCCCCACAGCCCCCCGATTATGGAATCTCAGAGGGGCGCTTCCCACAGCCCCCCGGTTATGGAATCTCAGAGGGGCGCTCCCCACAGCCCCCCGGTTATGGAATCTCTAAGGGGCGCTCCCCACAGCCCCCCGGTTATGGAATCTCTAAGGGGCGCTCCCCACAGCCACCCGGTTATGGAATCTCTAAGGGGCGCTCCCCACAGCCCCCCGGTTATGGAATCTCAGAGGGGCGCTCCCCACAGCCCCCCGATTATGGAATCTCAGAGGGGCGCTCCCCACAGCCCCCCGGTTATGGAATCTGAGAGGGGTGCTCCCCACGGCCCCCCGGTTATGGAATCTCTAAGGGGCGCTCCCCACAGCCCCCCGGTTATGGAATCTCTAAGGGGCGCTCCCCACAGCCCCCCGGTTATGGAATCTCTAAGGGGCGCTCCCCACAGCCCCCCGGTTATGGAATCTCTAAGGGGTGCTCCCCACAGCCCCCCGATTATGGAATCTCAGAGGGGCGCTCCCCACAGCCCCCCGGTTATGGAATCTGAGAGGGGTGCTCCCCACGGCCCCCCGGTTATGGAATCTCTAAGGGGCGCTCCCCACAGCCCCCCGGTTATGGAATCTCTAAGGGGCGCTCCCCACAGCCCCCCGGTTATGGAATCTCTAAGGGGCGCTCCCCACAGCCCCCCGGTTATGGAATCTCTAAGGGGCGCTCCCCACAGCCCCCCGGTTATGGAATCTCTAAGGGGCGCTCCCCACAGCCCCCCGGTTATGGAATCTGAGAGGGGTGCTCCCCACAGCCCCCCAGTTATGGAATCTCTAAGGGACGCTCCCCACAGCCCCCCGGTTATGGAATCTCAGAGGGGCACTCCCCACAGCCCCCCGGTTATGGAATCTCTAAGGGGCGCTCCCCACAGCCCCCCGATTATGGAATCTCAGAGGGGCGCTTCCCACAGCCCCCCGGTTATGGAATCTCAGAGGGGCGCTCCCCACAGCCCCCCGGTTATGGAATCTCTAAGGGGCGCTCCCCACAGCCCCCCGGTTATGGAATCTCTAAGGGGCGCTCCCCACAGCCACCCGGTTATGGAATCTCTAAGGGGCGCTCCCCACAGCCCCCCGGTTATGGAATCTCAGAGGGGCGCTCCCCACAGCCCCCCGATTATGGAATCTCAGAGGGGCGCTCCCCACAGCCCCCCGGTTATGGAATCTGAGAGGGGTGCTCCCCACGGCCCCCCGGTTATGGAATCTCTAAGGGGCGCTCCCCACAGCCCCCCGGTTATGGAATCTCTAAGGGGCGCTCCCCACAGCCCCCCGGTTATGGAATCTCTAAGGGGCGCTCCCCACAGCCCCCCGGTTATGGAATCTCTAAGGGGTGCTCCCCACAGCCCCCCGATTATGGAATCTCAGAGGGGCGCTCCCCACAGCCCCCCGGTTATGGAATCTGAGAGGGGTGCTCCCCACGGCCCCCCGGTTATGGAATCTCTAAGGGGCGCTCCCCACAGCCCCCCGGTTATGGAATCTCTAAGGGGCGCTCCCCACAGCCCCCCGGTTATGGAATCTCTAAGGGGCGCTCCCCACAGCCCCCCGGTTATGGAATCTCTAAGGGGCGCTCCCCACAGCCCCCCGGTTATGGAATCTCTAAGGGGCGCTCCCCACAGCCCCCCGGTTATGGAATCTGAGAGGGGTGCTCCCCACAGCCCCCCGGTTATGGAATCTCAGAGGGGCGCTCCCCACAGCCCCCCGGTTATGGAATCTCTAAGGGGCGCTCCCCACAGCCCCCGGTTATGGAATCTCAGAGGGGTGCTCCCCACGGCCCCCTGGTTATGGAATCTCTAAGGGGGCGCTCCCCACAGCCCTCCGGTTATGGAATCTCTAAGGGGCGCTCCCCACAGCCCTCCGGTTATGGAATCTCTAAGGGGGCGCTCCCCACAGCCCTCCGGTTATGGAATCTCTAAGGGGCGCTCCCCACGGCCCCCTGGTTATGGAATCTGAGAGGGGTGCTCCACACAGCCCCCCAGTTATGGAATCTCAGAGGGGCGCTCCCCACAGCCCCCCAGTTATGGAATCTCTAAGGGGCACTCCCCACAGCCCCCCAGTTATGGAATCTGAGAGGGGCGCTCCCCACAGCCCCCCAGTTATGGAATCTCTAAGGGGCGCTCCCCACAGCCCCCCAGTTATGGAATCTCTAAGGGGTGTCCCCCAGATTATGGAATCTCTAAGGGGCGCTCCCCACAGCCCCCCAGTTATGGAACCTCAGAGGGGCGCTCCCCACAGCCCCCCAGTTATGGAATCTCAGAGGGGTGCTCCCCACGGCCCCCTGGTTATGGAATCTCTAAGGGGCGCTCCCCACAGCCCCCCAGTTATGGAATCTCTAAGGGGCGCTCCCCACAGCCCCGCCCCCCAGTTATGGAATCTCAGAGGGGCGCTCCCCACAGGCCCTAGTTATGTGATGTAATATTTGATGGCGAGTCAGTAACCATGGAAACCTCTACATGGGGGGCAGGTCCCATTGCCAGCCTGTGGCGACTCCATCGTGACCTTTCCAGTAAAGCAGCAGCCGAGCGCACAAATCCCCATTTACCCCAGGTCCGACCATCTGTGCAATATGGCAGGGGTTAAGAGGCAGGACACCCCCCAATCACCATGGACTCCCCCCAACAGAGACAAGTCATTACAGACACAGCAACGGACTAAACCACGACAACGGGGAAGTTGGAGAACTTTGCGCCAGACACTATGGGGTTAAGGGTGGAGCCACATAAGACAGGAGCGGGCGCCTGTGGCCCTCCGCACCCAGTACACCCGCCCTCCCCGCCCGTCACTCGGCCCCTCACACACTCACATGACGACGCCGGCGGAAGCCGAGACCGAAACCGACAACTTTTAAATCGTCAACGAACGGCCGGTTCTGTCACAACGACACAACTGGAAGTGGAAGCTGATTGGGCGAGGCTTATATGACGTCACCAGGCTGGGACGGTCCATTGCAGGGTAGGGCTGAACCATTCACTCCTATGTGAAGAATTTGTCTCCGGCGCTGGCCGCCGCCATTTCTATGAAGACCAGAGTTGTCAGAAAGTGTGAGATGCTTTATAAGTGCCTCGTCCTAGAGACGTTGTACTCTGTGTTATGAGGCAGCAGAGGGGAAGTCACCATTAGCTGCGTTATCGGCACTAATCCTGCCATTATTCCCTGTTATCAGCCAGGCATGGCACAAAAAATGGTGATTTTTATCACTGCTTCGTGTTATGTATGTTTGCAACATAAAAAAATCAAACAAAAAATTAAAAACAATTCATTGGTAGGCATGACCTAAAAAAAAGGATTTGAACAATGATCAAAATGTTGTACCGTATGTACTGTAAAAAAAGAGGCCAACAAAGCTCCATCAAAGAAAAAATGGGGATCCAAAAATATGCTGTATATGTTGTACTGAAAAAGTAACTTTAAAAAGTAAATTTTTGTGCAAAAGTAGAAAAACATAAAAAAAACCCATATAAGTATCGCAGTGACGTGATTGTATCATTTCATATAATAAAGACAACATGACAATTATACCAAAGAGTGCGTAAAAATAAATAAATATAGAATTGCTGTTTTTTGTGGGAGATGGGAGCGATAGTCAGTTTCCCCAAGGGGTCAGGCATGATGATTTGTTGTGTAGTGAGAACAAAGCGAAGGGACAGTTAAAAAAAAAGAACGTCTGCTCAAGGCCCAGGAGAAAATACCTGGAAGGTATAGTTGGTCGGCTCGAGTGAGAAAATTTAAGTCTAGGGTTTGGGTACATGTGTTAGGGCCCACAGGGATGAGCAAGTTCCTAACCCCCTGTCAGGGGCCCTGTAGAGTGGTGGAAAGGTGGGAGAGGTCAACTATAAAGTACAATGACCAGGGAAAAGGACGGCCTTTCCCATATATTATGGGGACTTACTAAAACCCTGGAAGGGGAGGAATGGCTTCAAACCCATTCAGAAGCAAACCTAGTGGGTATCAAAAGTGACAGGGGTAGGTCCTTGAAGTTTCTAGGTCACCCTCGTATCACCAAGCATGAGCTTCAGGTTTGGACCAATTTAAAGCCCTGTAGGCGCTGTGTGTTGGCAGATGGTGTCCAGATCCAGATTTGGCCCATGTGGGGGGGATATGTAGCAAAGCCAGGTAGGCTAGGGTTAAATCCTAGCTGTGCAGGTTCTGATTACATCACCTTCCTAGCCCTGCTAGGCTAGCTGTTTTCCATAGTCAGGTCCCATCTGACCATAGTATATTTTCTAAGTATTTCACAGGCTTACCTAAAGGCCCCTTCACACTCAGCGACGCTGCAGCGATACCGACAACGATGTCGATCGCTGCAGCGTCGCTGTTTGGTCGCTGGAGAGCTGTCACACAGACCGCTCTCCAGCGACCAACGATGCCGGTAACCAGGGTAAACATCGGGTTACTAAGCGCAGGGCCGCGCTTAGTAACCTGATGTTTACCCTGGTTACCATCGTAAAAGTAAAAAAAACAAACACTACATACTTACCTTCCGCTGTCTGTCCCCGGCGCTATGCTTTCCTGCACTGACTGTGAGCACAGCGGCCGGAAAGCAGAGCGGTGACGTCACCGCTGTGCTTTCCGGCTGGCCGGCGCTCACAGCCAGTGCAGAGAAGCACAGCGCCGGGGACAGACAGCGGAAGGTAAGTATGTAGTGTTTGTTTTTTTTACTTTTACGATGGTAACCAGGGTAAACATCAGGTTACTAAGCGCGGCCCTGCGCTTAGTAACCCGATATTTACCCTGGTTACCAGTGAAGACATCGCTGAATCAGCGTCACACACGCTGATTCAGCGATGTCTGCAGGGAGTCCAGCGACGAAATAAAGTTCTGGACTTTCTGCAGCGACCAACGATGTAACATAGTAACATAGTAACATAGTTAGTAAGGCCGAAAAAAGACATTTGTCCATCCAGTTCAGCCTATATTCCATCATAATAAATCCCCAGATCTACGTCCTTCTACAGAACCTAATAATTGTATGATACAATATTGTTCTGCTCCAGGAAGACATCCAGGCCTCTCTTGAACCCCTCGACTGAGTTCGCCATCACCACCTCCTCAGGCAAGCAATTCCAGATTCTCACTGCCCTAACAGTAAAGAATCCTCTTCTATGTTGGTGGAAAAACCTTCTCTCCTCCAGACGCAAAGAATGCCCCCTTGTGCCCGTCACCTTCCTTGGTATAAACAGATCCTCAGCGAGATATTTGTATTGTCCCCTTATATACTTATACATGGTTATTAGATCGCCCCTCAGTCGTCTTTTTTCTAGACTAAATAATCCTAATTTCGCTAATCTATCTGGGTATTGTAGTTCTTCCATCCGCTTTATTAATTTTGTTGCCCTCCTTTGTACTCTCTCTAGTTCCATTATATCCTTCCTGAGCACCGGTGCCCAAAACTGGACACAGTACTCCATGTGCGGTCTAACTAGGGATTTGTACAGAGGCAGTATAATGCTCTCATCATGTGTATCCAGACCTCTTTTAATGCACCCCATGATCTTGTTTGCCTTGGCAGCTGCTGCCTGGCACTGGCTGCTCCAGGTAAGTTTATCATTAACTAGGATCCCCAAGTCCTTCTCCCTGTCAGATTTACCCAGTGGTTTCCCGTTCAGTGTGTAATGGTGATATTGATTCCTTCTTCCCATGTGTATAACCTTACATTTATCATTGTTAAACCTCATCTGCCACCTTTCAGCCCAAGTTTCCAACTTATCCAGATCCATCTGTAGCAGAATACTATCTTCTCTTGTATTAACTGCTTTACATAGTTTTGTATCATCTGCAAATATCGATATTTTACTGTGTAAACCTTCTACCAGATCATTAATGAATATGTTGAAGAGAACAGGTCCCAATACTGACCCCTGCGGTACCCCACTGGTCACAGCGACCCAGTTAGAGACTATACCATTTATAACCACCCTCTGCTTTCTATCACTAAGCCAGTTACTAACCCATTTACACACAATTTCCCCCAGACCAAGCATTCTCATTTTGTGTACCAACCTCTTGTGCGGCACGGTATCAAACGCTTTGGAAAAATCGAGATATACCACGTCCAATGACTCACCGTGGTCCAGCCTATCCTGATCGCTGCTGCGTGTCAAACTCAACGATATCGCTAGCCAGGACGCTGCAACGTCACAGATCGCTAGCGATATCGTTCAGTGTGAAGGTACCTTAAGGGTACCGTTACACTATACGACTTACCAACGATCACGACCAGCGATACGACCTGGCCGTGATCGTTGGTAAGTCGTTGTGTGGTCGCTGGGGAGCTGTCACACAGACAGCTCTCTCCAGCGACCAACGATCAGGGGAAAGACTTCGGCATCATTGAAACAGGTCATTGAGGTTGAGTGCATTACTTATAGTTTTCTTTGAAACAATTTTACCTGCTGAGCCCAGGTGTTTCTGTAGCTCTCCACAGGTGGTCCCTGGCTCTTGGATAACTCATCTGATAATTATTTTCACTCATCTGTCTGAAATCTTGCGGGGAGCACCTGGTCATGGCCAGTTTTGGGGGTAATTATGTTCTTTCCGCTTTCTGATTATGGCCACAACAGTGCTCACTGGAATCTTCTGTAATTTAGAAATTCTGTCAGTGACATCAGTATGTTTTGCATCAATAAGGTTGCAACGTACTTGAGAAAACTCACTGGTTTTATCCTTCATGAGACGTTTCTTGTGTGGCACCGTGGAAATGAGACACCTTTTTATTGGTCTTCAGTTGAACCCACTGATATTACTTTTCACTAAGTGTCAGGATTGCTTTCTAATGACTGTAAAACATAAAAGACAATCCTATCAGTAAGGTAGATAGCATCAAAGATATACTGTATATCAGTAGGACCCAAAATCTAACTTTTCATGTATAATCATATAAAATATAAGGAACTCATAGATGTAAACAATACCACCTCTTCGATGTCTTGGAGTAGACCATGCTTATTGTAAGGAAACCAGGGGGAGAGGTATGCTAAATAAGCTGCCTTGCTGTGCCCTGTGCAGGTCTCCCATCCTTACGAGGACATTCCCCAAGTGTGGTCCTGTCCTAGAAAATGTCCCCAAGTTCCCTTTTGACACGTTTTGTCCACTGGTAAAAGCTGACTCATCAGGGGAAAAGTAGTATATAAAGATCATTAAAGTTCAAAGTTTAAGAACCACAATAAAATCTTTGGGGACTTAGCAATTTTGAAGGCTATCCCTATAATGAGGGTAGCAGCATCATACTGTGCTGATGCTCTTCTTCAACAGAGACAGGGAATCTGGTCAGAGTTTATTGGAAGATGGATGCAGCGAACTACATGGCAATCCTGGTGGAAAACCTGTTAGAGACTGCAAAAGATTTGAGAATAGTTTCAGCTTCTGTGGAGACACAGGGGTCGGTGGGCTCCTCAGTCTGGTAGCCGAAACCACGCACCAGGGATCGTCCCGCCGAACGATCGTTCTCCCTTTAACGTGGGTGTAACACTACTCAGACAACACAGGATGAGGGTAAAACAGAGTGGCAATGCTTTATTGAGCCACAAAACAGGCAGATAACACTGGCAAAAATTAAGAGATCACCACATCAAAACCCTGTCGTGGGCAGCCCAATCTCCAGACCTGAGCCCTATTGAAAACCTCTGGAATGTAATCAAGAGGATGATGGATAGTCAGAAGCCATCACACAAAGAATTACTGCTTACATTTTTGCGCCAGGAGCAGTGTGAAAGACTGGTGGAAAGCATGCCAAGACGCATGAAAGCTGTGATTAACAATCATGGTTATTCCACAAAATATTGATTTCTGTACTCCTCCTGAGCTAAAACATTAGTGCAGCGCCCCAGAGTCCTGGTCGTTGCAGTAATGTCGCTCTGCCACTAAGGGGAGTGATGTTATGTCTGATTGCACTAAAGGAGTTCACCTGACCAAGTATCACAGTCACACATTACACTTCACACTCCGGCCAACAGGGGGAGCAAAAGGCTCTATGTATTAGGCCACTCCTCACACTCTGGTAAAACTGGGGGGTTGGACAGGAAGTTAGGAAGTAACCCTAGGGTTACTAGGGATCCAAACCCTAACCCTATGGGATCTTAACCCTAACCCTAACCTAACCCTATGGGATCTTAACCCTAACCCTAACCCTAGCTATTTCTGTTTAATGTTGGTTTTTCTTGTTGATTTTGATGATTGGCAGCTGTCACACACTTCTCATCATGCGTTTAAAAAACGCAAACGCATGAAAAAAAGCATGTAAACGCGTCAAAATGCCGTGTTTTTAAAAAAACATGCAAAAATGCGGCGTTTTACCACGTTTACATGCGTTTTTTTCACCACATGCGTTTGCGTTTAAAACGCTGCGTTTTTAAAACGCAAATGTGAAACCAGCCTTACACAAGCAAAAGTATAGATAACAGCATATCCTTTTTTGGTTTGCTAAAAATAGTCATCTGGTTAATTAAGATACAATCCTGTTTATTCACACCTTCCAGTGGGACAAGGACCCTAAACATGCTTCCAGAGTAACTTCAGTTATGTTGGTCCTACAAAGTATTGACTCAGGAAGGGCTGAATGTAAACGCACGTCACTGTTTTCAGATTTATATTTTTAAAACAGTTAGAAAACTGAATATTCTATTTTGTAGCAGCGCACTGATCTCTCTTTCTAGAACCATTTGAAAAGTATCCATAATTGGAATTCTTGAGTGAAGCGGATAAAAATCTGGATTACTTGTTCTCTTGAGTCTTGATGTATTATGAATAAAGGATTATGTTTTTTTGTTTTTCTTTCACAATGCAAATCCGCTAACGTTAAGGTGGATAATTATCCCTGGAATTCCATGGAGTGTGGAGCAGTAGACGTACGTGTACGAATATTTTGATCAGTCTCTCTGATGTATTTCAAACTTGTTTTGTTGATTGTTGGAAACACATAAACTTATTGATGTCTTTAATGGCGTGAAATATATCCACACGTATTGTTGAGGCCTTTTCGATAAGTCTTTACATTAAGTGGGTGTTATAATGGTAACAGAAAAATGTATCACAGTAAAATATGGTGTTTTTGTTGTAAATTCACGTGTTTGGCTTTTTAGCTGCTCTATAGCCTGCCTGTTGTTCTGTAAAATATGTCAGAGAACTGATTTTTCTATGGCATATTATTGTGTTGGCTGTTAGTTCCTCTTGCAGTATCAGAGGTCTCAGTTTCCAATATGTCATTGTTGATATTTTTGAGAGTAAAGGTACCTTCACACTGAACGATATCGCTAGCGATCCGTGACGTTGCAGCGTCCTGGATAGCGATATCGTTCAGTTTGACAGGCAGCAGCGATCAGGATCCTGCTGTGACATCGTTGGTCGGCGCAGAAAGTCCAGAACTTTATTTTGTCGCTGGTCTCCCGCAGACATCGCTGAATCGGCGTGTGTGACGCTGATTCAGCGATGTCTTCACTGGTAACCAGGGTAAACATTGGGTTACTAAGCGCAGGGCCGCACTTAGTAACCCGATGTTTACCCTGGTTACCAGCGTAAACGTAAAAAAAAGCAAACACTACATACTTACCTTCCGCTGTCTGTCCTCCGGCGCTCTGCTTCTCTGCACTGTGAGCGCCGGCCAGCCGGAAAGCAGAGCACAGCGGTGACGTCACCGCTGTGCTTTCCGGCCGGCGCTCACAGTCAGTGCAGAGAAGCAGAGCGCCGGAGGACAGACGGCGGAAGGTAAGTATGTAATGTTTTTTTTTTTTTTACGTTTACGCTGGTAACCAGGGTAAACATCGGGTAACTAAGCGCGGCCCTGCGCTTAGTAACCCGCTGTTTACCTTGGTTACCAGGGGACCGGCATCGTTGGTCACTGGAGAGCTGTCTGTGTGACAGCTCTCCAGCGACCAAACAGCAACGCTGCAGCGATCGGGATCGTTGTCTGGATCGCTGCAGTGTCGCTAAATGTGACGATACCTTAACTGAAGCTTACATGTGTGGAATGTTTGCGGCTTTTCTTCTTGTTTTTAGGGTAAGTTCACACAGGGCGTTTTTGCTGTGTTTTTTTTCTGCAGCAAAACCTGATCATCTTGGCAGGAAGGAAGCAGCGCCAAAAACGCAGGTTTAGGTGCGTTTTTGGTGTGCTTTTGCTGCGTTTTTTTCATGCTTTTTTTTCTCTATGTGCATGCCGATAAAGTTGAGTGCACACAAAGAAAAAAAAATTCCTGTAGATAGAATGAATAGATAGATTGATGGAATAGATAGAATGAATAGATAGATAGATAGATAGATAGATAGATAGATAGATAGAAGAGATCGATTGAAAGAATAGATAGATAGACAAAAAAAGGAACAGCACAGTATAAATACTTATCATCGGGTGCAAGGCCCCTAGACCATCCGTCCAATGATTATCCAAACTTCATAGAATTCCAAAAAAGAGGCAGCACTCCATTGTTTCAGTGGAAAAATGTGCAGGATTTTAATCAACCCACATGTCTGGGCGATGTTTCGGCTACAAATGAGCCTTTCTCAAGTCATCCTGCACATTTTTCCACTGAAACAATGGAGTGCTGCCTCTTTTTTGGAATGATAGATAGATAGATAGATAGATAGAATAGATCGATAGATTACCTGCGGTAACATTTTTCCACTGTCCAGAGGCTACCTCCGGTCAGGCTGTGAGGGAGCCCACACTCGGTGATGTCACTGCTCGTTACTGGGCCTGCGCCCGCTCCGTCTCATTCATTCCCCAGTAGTTACAGCTGGGAGCGGTCGCATTAGCAGCGCTCCCAGTTGTAAGCTTTATCTCCCCCAGATTCTGCGTGGGACACTCGTTATATTGGACTACGATGGATCAGGGAGTATACTTTTGCTTTTTTATTTTATTTTTATTACAGAAGATAGAGGGCTTCGCTTGGAATGGCAGAACAATAAAAAGATGGTCAAAACTGTGTGGTGTTTTATTTCATTAAAATACTTTTTTCTGCATGTGTGTGTTTATTTAAAGCTTTAACTGCTATAGGATGAGTAATGGAGATGTGTCTTATTGACACCTCTCCATTCTTAAGCCGGCTTAATGTCACCTTACAATAGCAAGGTGACATTAATCCCTCATTACCCCACTTGCTACAGCTACAGGGCAAGTGAGAAGAGCCTGCAAAGCGCCAGAATTGGCGCATCTAATAGATCAATATATACATATATTGATCTATTAGATGCACCAATTCCATATATATATAGATCATTGGCCCCTTACCAGCCTGAGAATACCAAGATCAATGGCCCCTTACCAGCCTGAGGATACCAGCCCCCAGCTGTAAGCTTTAGCAAGGCTGGTTATCAAAACTGGGGGGGGGCCACGTTGTTTTGTACAAGGTATTTGAGTTAAATAAAAGGGGGGGGTCAAAATAAAGGCATCTAACCAACAAAATAAATCCAAAGAATATATATTAACCTAAAAAAATGCCTAGAATTATTTATTCACCAAAAAATGGACATGATTAAGGTTCAGTACAGAAAACTGGAATCAGATAAGAAAAAAATGTACACAAGAACCGATCATAAAAAATTCAAAGTTTTATTAACAAAGAAAAAAATCAAAAAGACAAACAAGGTAATAAAAAGTGGAAAACCAGAAAAATGGCAAAGGAGACCCACCATATATTGAACAGAGGCCCTACATGAAACTAAACACACTAATATACTACACAGTAATACAAAGATTATCTCTGGTGGGTGCCAATGCCTGTTATATATGTTTGCTTTTGATTATTTTATGTCCGTGGATTTAATAATTTTGTACCAAGTACCTTGATCTCTTTGCTTGACGTATAATCATGTGTAGTATAATAATGTTTTTAGTTTCATGCAGTGCCTCTGTACAATATACGGTGGGTCTCCTTTGCCATTTTTCTGGTTTCCAACATTTTTAATACCTTGTTTGTCTTTTTGATTTTTTTCTTTGTTAGTAAAACTTTGTACTTTTTATGATCGGTTCTTGTGTACAATTTTTTCTTATCTGATTCCAAGATATTTGAGTTGTAATCATGTTTTTATCTATCAAATTTGGATTTTTGTTCATCTTCATGATTGAATCCTTTGTGGGGGGAGAGGTTCTTGCAACTTGTCACTCAAAAGTTTAAAATCTGTTTTTTTTAAAGCAGATTTTTTTTAATGAGTCATGTAAGGTGGTAATGGATGACTCAATGTCTTGTAATATTATGTGTTCATATTGAATAATAAGTTGCATGAATATTAATGAACATTACAATAATATTCCATTATATTTTCAAAATCTTGTTTTAGTTAGCTGTAGACCTGTTTATTAACCCCTTAGTGACAGAGGCAATTTGGTACTTAATGACCAAGCCAATATTTACAATTCTGACCACTGTCAGTTTATGAAGTTATAGCTCTAGAATGCTTCAATGTATCCCACGGATTCTGAGAATGTTTTTATGTGACATATTGTACTTCATGATAGTGGTAAAATTTATTCGATATAACTTGCGTTTATGTATGAAAAAATGGAAGTTTGGCAAAAATTGTGAACATTTAGCAATTTTCAAACTTTTAATTTTTGTACCCTTAAATCAGAGAGCTGTGTCACACAAAATAGTTAATAAATAACATTTCCCACATGTCAACTTTACATCAGCACAATTTTGGAAACATTTTTTTTTTTTGTTAGGACGTTATAAGGGTTAAAAGTTGACCAGTGATTTCTCATTTTTCCAACAAAATTTACAAAACCATTTTTTTTGGGACAACCTCACATTTGAAGTGAGTTTGGGGTGTCAATATAACAGAAAATACCCAAAAGTGACAACAATCTAAAAACTGCACCCCTCAAGGTGCACAAAACCACATTCAAGACGTTTATTAACCCTTCAGGTGCTTCATGAGGGTATCAGGAGAAAATGGACCACAAAATGGAACCTCCCAATTCTATCTCCAACCCTAACCCCAACACACCCATAACCGTAATGCCAACCCTAACCCTAACCACAACCCTAGCCCCAACATACCCCTAACCCTAATCCCAACCATAACCCTAACCACAAACCTAACTTTAACACACCCTTAACCCTAATCCCAACCCTAACCATAATCCCAACCATAACCACAACCCTAACCTTAGCCCTACCCTAATCCTAGCCCAACCGTAACTTTAGCCCATCCCTAACTTTAGCCCAACCCTAACCCTAGCCCCAACCCTAACCCTAGCCCAACCCTAACCCTAGCCCAATCCTAACCCTAACTTTAGCCCAACGCTATCCCTAATGGAAAAATGGAAATTAATACATTTTTTTAATTTTTTTTTTTACCTAAGGGGGTGATAAAGCGGGGTTTGATTTACTATTTTTTTTTTTTTGGTGACTGTGATAGAGTCAAAGAAATTAAATGGGAAATCTGACCTTTTTTTTCGGTCAACGTTATTCTGTTAATAACAGCGATAACAACACCGGGGTCAGTAAAAACTGACCCAAATCATGTTCTCTGGGGTCTCAGATACCCCAAATCGATACAATAGTAAATAAAACTTGGCACTCAACTCTAGGGATTCCGTTGCAAGTGAAAAGATTTTTTAATGTAGTCACAAAATAGATACAGAAGTTTCGGTCATAAATGGACCTTCGTCAGTAAACCGACTGCTCAGTTTCAGTATTTATGGTATCGTTATGTAGTAATGAGCCTGCTTGAGGTGTATGGAACCAGTATAGGAGAATTATCTGTAGTTGGACACACTGGTATATGATGTAGCCGGTACAGAGAATTGGAAGTAGATCATAAATTGGGAGGGCGTCAAGTAGTGACAGCCATAACAACCACCCTTGGATGTACTCTACTTTTGGTACATAAAGAAGTAAACCAATATTGTTTTTGTAGTACTTGTAGGATATCAGTCAAAAACGAGGGTTAGTCGGTGGTGGTTAGTGGCAATGTGCCCAATTTGTACAGAGTTCTGGTATAGGGGTACGTCTATATAGCATCGGTGGTGGGTGGTGGCAGTTGTGCTCCTGTCCAACGCGGTATCCATGGTATCCGCTACCCGCGGTAGCCTAGACCCCGGAGAAATGCCAATTTTGGGGGGGCGCTATACACTTATTTCTCAGTCCCGTTAAAAAGTGGCGCTGATGTATAAGTACCCTTAACTGACGCCGTTAAAACGCATTTCGGCAGTCGTTAAGGTGTTAATCAAAAATCTTCTCAGTCTTATTTTCTACTTTGTGTAATGTAATGAGTTATGCCAAACACGTAATCTTTAGAATATAAATTTCATTATTAGTAGTGTTTCCTCCCCAATTCACGGCAGTACCAGTTTTTTGCATTAGTGGGGCTTGCAGGATGATGAAAACATCAGTAAAAGACTAAGGAGAGTTATTCAAGCAGACAAAGAATGTTTTTACCAAAAGATATGTACAGAGAGTAAAAGCGAACATCTGAGGGGCAAGACGAGGAAGACATACCCAAAGATCAAAAAGGTATGATGAAAGTTCTAACCGATAGTAGGCATGTTGAAAGACGCCAACGGGAACAAAGTGAGCCAAAACAGTTGAAGCAAAGATGGAAAGAGTACACGGAGCAGCTTTATAAGAATGTCGCAGTGATATGGGTAGAAACTGAGACTGGGAATAATAGAGAGCTGGACATCCTGAAAGACAAAGTTGCTGCTGCAATAAAGCTTCTGTCAAACAACAAAGTGCCTGGATGTGACAATATTCCCACAGAGCTGATAAAGTCTTCTGAAGCTGGGACTGATATCGCCACACGCCTGTGTTAACAGATGTGGACAACTGGTAAATGGCCCAGGGACTGTATAAGATCGGTGTTTGTTCATAGTCTGAAGAAGGGAGATGCTACAGACTGTGGAAACTATCGGACTATTGCACTCACACATCATGCCAGCAAAATACTAATGAAGATCATACAAAGAAGGTTTCAGCCTTACTTTGACAAAGCTGCCAGACAAGCAGGATTCAGAAAAGCCACAGCAACAAGAGATGTGATTGCTAACATTACATAGATAATGGGAAAAAACAAAGAATAGAAAGAAATACAGCTGGGTGTAAAAGTGTTTGCCCCCTTCCCGATTTCCTATTCTTTTGTATGTTTGTCACACTTAAAAGTTTCAGGTTGGCAGCTGTCACACACTAAAAGACGCTTTTTATCGCAAAAAATAGTTTTTGCGTCTCCACATTTTGAGAGCTATAATTTTTCCATATTTTGGTCCACAGAGGCATGTGAGGTTTTTTTTTTTGAGGGACGAGTTGACTTTTTTTGGTACTATTTTCGGGCACGTGACATTTTTTGATCGCTTTTATTCTAATTGGTGTGAGGCAGAATGAACAAAAAACAGCTATTCATGAATTTCTTTTTGGGGGGCGTTTATATCGTTCCAAGTTTGGTAAAATTGATAAAGCAGTTTTATTCTTCGGGTCAGTACGATTACAACGAAACCTCATTTTTATTTTTTTTATGTTTTGGCGCTTTTATACGATAAAAACTATTTTATATCAAAAATAATAATTTTTGCATCGCTTTATTCTGAGGACTATAACTTTTTTAATTTTTTCGCTGATGATGCTGTATGGCGGCTCGTTTTTTGCGGAACAAGATGATGTTTTCAGTGGTACCATGCTTATTTATATCCATCTTTTTGATCGCGTGTTATTTCACTTTTTGTTTGGCGGTATGATAATAAAGCGTTGTTTTTTGCCTCTTTTTTTTGTTATGGTGTTCACTGAAGGGGTTAACTAGTAGGACAGTTTTATAGGTCGGGTCGTTACAGACGCGGTGATACTAAATATGTGTACTTTTATTGTTTTTTTTTTTATTTAGATAAAGAAATGTATTTATTGGAACAATATTTTTTTTTTCTTTAATTAGGAACATTTTTTTCTTTACACATGTAAATATTTTTTTTAAACTTTTTAACTTTATCCCAGGGTGGGACATGGTTGTATAGTGTCAGATCGCTGATCTGACACTTTGCAAAGCACTGTGTCAGATCAGCGATCTGACCAGCAGTGCTGCAGGCTTGCCGGCACCTGCTCTCAGCAGGAGCTTGCAAGCCACCTCCCTACAGGACCTGGAAGGAGCCCTGCGGCCATCTTGGATCTGGGGCCTGCAGAGAGGAGACGCTCGGAACAACGCGATCACATCACTTTGTTACGAGGGTCTCAGGGAAGCATGCAGAGAGTCCCCACCCTGCACGATGCTTCCCTATGCCGCCGGAACGATGCGATCATGTTTGATCGCAGTGTTCTGATGGTCCGTGACCGCTCCTGGCATATAGTGCCGGTTGTCAGCTGTAATAATCAGCTGACACCCAGCGGCGATCGGCCGCGCTCCCCCCGTGAGCGTGGCCAATCGACTATGACGTACTATCCCGTCCCTGGGAATTAAGTCCCAGGTCACCTCGACGGGATAGTACGTCATATGGCAGAAAGGGGTTAAATACACACGTGGTCAAAATTGGTGGTACCCCTCGTTTAATGACTGAAAAACCCACAATGGTCACAGAAATAACGTGAATCTGACAAAAGAAACAATAAATAAAAGATCTATGAAAATTAACAAATGAAAATCAGACATTGCTTTTCAACCATGCTTCCACAGAATAAAAAAAAATAAAAATAAAACTCATGAAATAGGCCTGGACAGAAATGATGGTAGCCTTAACTTAATATTTTGTTGCACAACCTTTTGAGGCAATCACTGCAATCAAATGATTCCTGTAACTGTCAATGAGACTTCTGCACCTCTCGGCAGGTATCTTGGCCCACTCCACAAGACAAAACTGCTCCAGTTGTCTCGTGATTGAAGGTTGCCTTTTGCAGATGGCATTTTTCAGCTCTTTCCAAAGATGCTCAATAGTATTTAGGTCAGGGTTCATAGAAGGCCACTTCAGAATAGTCCAATTATTTCCTCTTAGCCATTCTTGGGTGTTTTTAGCTGTGTGTTTTGGGTCATTATCCTGTTGCAAGACACATGACCTGCGACTGAGACCAAGCTTTCTGACACTGAGCAGCTCATTTCTCTCTAGAATCCCTTGATAGTCTTGAGATTTCATTGTACCCTGCACCGTTTCTAGACACCCTGTGCCAGATGCAGCAAAGCAGCCCCAGAACATAATAGAGCCTCCTCCATGTTTCACAGTAGGGCCAGTGTTCTTTTCTTGATATGCTTCATTTTTCCGTCTGTGAGCATAGAGCTGATGTGCCTTGCCAAAAAGTTCAATTTTTGTCTCACCATAGGACATTTTCCCAGAAGCTTTGTGGCTTGTCAACATGTAGTTTGGCAAATTCCAGTCTGGCTTTTTTATGATTTTTTTCAACAATGGTGTCCTCTTTGGTCATCTCCCATGAAGTCCACTTTGTCTCATACAACGACGGATGGTGCGATCTGACACTGATGTTCTTTGAGCTTGAAGTTCACCTTTAATCTGTTTAAAAGTTTTTCTGGGTTCTTTTGTTACCATTCGTATTATCCGTCTCTTTGATTTGTCATCAATTTGCCTCCTGCGGCCACGTGCAGGAAGGTTGGCTACAGTCCCATGGATCAAAAATTTCTGAATAATATGTGCAACTGTAGTCACAGGAACATCAAGCTGCTTGGAGATGGTCTTATAACTTTGACCTTTAACATGTTTGTGGATCGCCCCCGCGGGCCGTGGGGAACTCGGTACCGGGTCCATCGGTTCTCAAGGGGGATGTCACGGTGGCTGACCCAGTCCGTGGCCCTCGGGAGGTCCGTTATAAAAGGGGAAAGGTCTTTAAAGGATATGTTCGTGACGCCACCTGTGGTATTCGGTCAGGGTGACCGACGCTGCTTAGGGGTCCGCTGGGGTGATGTTATGACAGCTAGGTGGTATACCTTCCCACAGGTGAAGTGTGTCCCCAGGGCTTCCCAGTGTGTAAGATGGTGGATTGTTATGGACCTGGTGGTTAGGAGCACCTGGAACGACCTGATGGTTAAACTCACACAGGACAAGCTCTGGGAAGTGGGAGCTCTGCTGACCGCAACCCCTAATCCTATCACACAACTAGAAATAGCCGTGGAGCGTACCTAACACGACCTAGACACCTCTTCACAGCCTAAGAGCTAACTAGCCCTAAAGATAGAAAATAAAGCCTACCTTGCCTCAGAGAAATTCCCCAAAGGAAAAGGCAGCCCCCCACATATATTGACTGTGAGTTAAGATGAAAGTCACAAACACAGAAATGAAACAGGTTTCAGCAAAGGGAGGCCAGACTTACTAAACAGACTGAGGATAGGAAAGGTATCTTTGCGGTCAGCACAAAAAACTACAAAAGACCACGCAGAGTGTGCAAAAAGACCTCCGCACCGACTCACGGTGCGGAGGTGCCACTCTGCATCCCAGAGCTTCCAGCTAGCAAGACAAAATCATGATAGCCAACTGGACAAGAAAACAATGAACAAATAATTAACTAGCAGGGAATTAGCTTCTGCTGGAGTAGACAGGTCACCAGAAAGATCCAAGAGCGAACTGAACCAGTACAGGGACCTTGACAGCTGGCATGGAGTAACGATCTGAGTGGAGTTAAATAGAACAGCCAGCCAAAGAATAAACTACATCACCTGTGGAAGGAACCTCAGAAGCAGCAGCTCCACTCACAGCCACCAGAGGGAGTCCATGGACAGAACTCGCTGAAGTACCATTCATGACCACAGGAGGGAGTTCGAAAACAGAATTCACAACAGTGGATGGTGAGAGGCGCAGTGAAGAACGAGGACACAAGGTTGCAGTCTCTTTACCTTTTACTGAAGGCTTCAGCATCCACAGTCCAGAGCACCAGATCACAGGGCAGGCAGAGTCCGGCCGGTTTGGAGGCAAATCCAGAGTCCCCTTATCCTGGTGGAAATCAGTAGCCTTCCTCTAGCGCCTTGGGGTTGTAGTACCTTACTGCTAAGCCTCTCATAAGGCCCTCACAGATGTTGTAGATGTTATCGATGTTATCTCTCTCTCTCTGTCCCCCAAATGGATAGAACAAACCCATATGACCGGTGGCATGAGGCTTTTTACAGGGACACTATCACGCCCTGGCCTCTCGTGGGTTCCACCTTGCCTCCTGGGTATAGAGCGGATCAGTAACTTGCAATTAGCTGTCCTGCCAGTCTCTGGAGCAAGGCATAAAGGACTGTTGCTCCCTTGGTATTCTGGCTACCGGGATCCTGCGCCTCAGAAGGAGGCAGCCTGTGCAGGGCAGAACTCCCTCTGGTTTCCACTCCTTTTGCTATGACTTCTTCTCACTCTCTACAATACAGTTCTCTTTCGTGTCCTTTCTTAGGAACTGCCGCACAAGGGGCAGGCGCAGCTCCGTGACCTTCTGTCTAGGCCTCTGACAGGCTCCCACCCCTGTCAGGGATCAACTACCTGAGCAAAGCTCAGATAGCAACTGCCTAGCTTCCTATCCAGGCTAACAGTTTTACCTAAGTGTGAAGAGTGCCCTAATAAATAGGACCATAGCTCCCCCTGGTGGACTGGAGCGTCAAATGTGTTTTATGCTTGTGGTACCTGGTAAAGAGGTCTCCTTTATTGCCTCCAAATGTAACATCACTCCCCCTAGAGGAAAATGATATTACTGCAACGACCAGGACCCTGGGACACTGCACTCCCCCCATTAAATCCAGTACTCTGGGACTGGGAAAAGAAAACAACAATACATTAGCAAAAAGACATGCAATTTTTAAAATGCTATAAAACAAGTTAATTTAACTGCAAAAGCTTTTACTTTATCAACTACAACAAGGGCCACAGCCTCGCACAAGCAATTAACCCCTTGGTGAATCACTCCCTTTCCTGCCCCCAGGATGTTCCTAGTTTCTCTCCCCTTGGGTTTGGTAGCTGAAACTCCAAACCTTTAATGGATCATAACTTCTCAATGGAAGGTCATAGGGAGGCGGTTTTAGTGCCATCGGATCTGGTCTGGCCCCTGTTATGATCGAAGACCAAACATAGCTTTGCTACCTTGGTTTTACTAATCATTCTACCTGTCTCCCCACCCCGGGGTGTTAGAACGGGTCAAGACCCCAGCATGTGTTGAGCCCGTTTCCAAGGTCTCAAAAATGTAGAAAATGTTATTGATATATGGCTAGGACGTACGATAACTCCATAACTCCTTATTAAATTACGACTTCGGTATGTCTGGGGGGCATCTTTAAAGCTGTGATGCAGCATGGGCTTCCAGCAGGCTTTAGTCCTGCCACAAAAGACCTTGGTAGCAGCTAGGCTGCTGGGGGTGTGAGCTTTTCCAGTTGCAGCTTTTGGAGCTAGACCATCAGCTGAGCCAGGTGGCCTGTCTCAGCCTCATACTATGAAGGAGGTCTATAATCTCGGACTAGATACGATACAGTCGATTGGCATGAAATTATATCCCCAGTATCCTTCAAATCTTCCTATGGGTGAGATTACAGATAAAGCTTCAAATATTGCAGAATGTAAAATTATTGCAAAATGCTTGCTGCAATCCGGCTACAAAAATAGTGTTCTGAAAAGTTTGATAACACATGTCCCATATGTGTGCATAGGGAGAGTCTTGTCAATCACCTCGAGCAAGTTGGGGAGAAGGTGATCGGGGGCAGCACCAGTCTAGTCAGTTTCCTCCCTATGGTCCCCAGACAGCTCTTCAAATGCCACAATGTTTCAGAGGAACACTTGCTTGTCTGCAATTGTGTATCCAGGCACTGATTTATTGTGTATGTGGTTCGGGGAGCATAAATAATTAATGACAAGTGCCCTTTGAGATGAGTCCATCTCTAGTGTTATTGTTCATGCATCAAAGTGTATTCAGTCTCCACTCGCCTAGCCTGATTGACAGCTGCATCTTGTACAGAGCCGTGCGAGATCTCAACAGTGAGGACGAAAACCAAGGAGCATGATTATCAGCAATTTTTACATTGAATTTCAAAGTAATACAGCATCCTTATCAGATCTAAGAGATATATTTAGTACTATATGCAGTTTGCATTGTGAAATCTGGTGACAGATTTGCTTTAACTCTTGCTGTGACACATAACGCATCATGTCGACAGCGCTACAGCCAATAACTATACGTCTACATCAGCAGAGCTGCTGCGCTCAGTTATTGCCAGCAGGACTGTGACGTGAGCGGTACAAACAATAACAGAAACTGGGGGTAGAGGTGAAGACTCATCACTGGACCAGGGGAGGGTGAGTAAAAATAGTTTGTATTTTTACTACTAACAGAGCATAAAAGAGAAACTTTTCTGAAAGGGAACAATCCCTTTAAAATTGTGCAGTAAAAATTTGAATTCTCTCCTTTTTGATGTGTTGATGTTGGATTTGTTGCATACTCCTGGCATATAATAGTCACAATAGAAGCGATGACCCGCAGCTTAATCGTTATGGAAAATTAAGAACATTAAATGCATATTATGAAGGAAGTAACATTCCAGCAAAAGGTCATATATCAATAATTTACTCAAGCTTGAATAATTCAATCTCAGCCTCTCCACAGGGACCTCAGCGAGAATTTTGTTAGTTCCACATCATGTGATGCTGAGCAACTGGAGACATTTTTTTTTAAAATGCAAGATTACATTACATTAATTTGTTTGGAAAAAAATACAATAAAACAGATAATACATAAAATGCAAGAAATTCATTAAAATCACTCTTAGTCTCTGGGAAATTAGAGATTGAATTTGATTGATTGCTATGATCAGGGCTGCCACTAGGAATTTCAGGGCTCCATACTGGCAAAATTCTCGGGGCCCCTTTGAGAATCTGCCCAGGCTCCACCCCAGCTCCACCTCCACCCCTCAAACTGTCCACAGTCCCACCGCTCTGTCTTGGAAAACTCCACATCTCACCAGTCACACATTAACCGTTCCCATCACCAGATCACAGACATACCCAGCAGCTTTTGTTTTGGCCAAAAGATTTTTTAAGCCGCCACCACGAAAAGGTAGACTCCTCTGGCTGGGCTTTATGCTACTCTAACCTATTAAACATTTGTTAAAATATGCAATACAATTTAGCCATATTTTTATTTATTTTCACAATTTTTAAAATGACCAATAATATCACATACAAATAGCACCGCACCTTGACAGACACCATATTACCACCACATAGTGACCAATAATACCACATACAAGGGATAAATACCACCACACCATGACCAGACCACATATTACCACCACAGTGACCAAATAATAGCACATACAAGGAACAAATACCGCCACACCATGGCAGGACAACATATTACCACCATATAGTGACTGATTACTATTACTATTAATAAAAAAAACCACAATACTAATATCACCATATGTGCCATTATACAGAGGAGATCTGTACTTAGTGTGCAGTGTCTGTGTACAGGTAATACAGTGATTACTGGTGACAATATACACAGGAGCTCTGTATACAATGTCAGTGTACAGGTAATACAGTGATCGCCAGTAACATTATACACACTAGCACTGTATATATTGTACAGGTTATACAGTGATCAATGACATTATACACAGGAGCTCTGTATATATGTCAGTGTAAACGTAATACGGTGATCACTGCTGACATTGTAAATAGGACCGCTGTATATAGTATACAGTGTATAGCGTCAGTATACAGGTAACAAACTGACTCACTAGTGACGTCTCTATGTGAAGTACTTCATCTTCACTTTTAATCTTCATCCAGCACAGACCGCCATAACTTCTTCCAGTCAGGGCTTGTCCCTGCAGGAAAAAAAAAAGTTATCTAGAGCACCGCTTGCAGAACACATTACTTAATTTTTTCTCAACTTCTAAACTACATCAGATGAAGAAAAAAAGGCGACATAGTGTCACTCTGCACAGTAACAGGACCGCCTCCCTCACTTAAAACAGTATCCTCAAAAAATAAAATAAATACATCACTGCAGTAATAATATCCCTTAATTAGCCCCTATTGTAATAATATCCTCCATCCCGGCCTCCGTGTGTCTCATTCCTGGCTTCAGCCATATGTTCTCCCATCCTGCCCTCATGAGTATCCATTCTGCCCCTCTGTGATGTCCCATCCTGCCCCATATGATCTCCCCATCTGTCCTATGAAACTGCCACATCTGTCCCATGATCCTGCCCCATCTGTGCCATGACCCTGCCCCATCTGTCTCCATCGTATCCATCCTGCCCCATGATCCTGCACCATGTGTCTCCACACTGCCCGAGTCTCCATTCTCCCCATGATCCTTCACCATGATCCCGTGCCATGTGTCTCCATTCTGCCCCATGATCGTGCCCATCTGTCTCCATCCTGCCCCATCTGTCTCCATCCTGCCCCATATTCCTGCCCTATCTGTCTCCATCCTGCACCATGTCTCCATCCTGCCCCATGTCTCCATCCTGCCTCATGTCTCCATCCTGCCTCATGTCTCCATTCTGCCCCATGATCTTGCACCATGATCCTACACCATGTGTCTCCATCCTGCCCCATGTCTCCATTCTGCCCCATGATCTTGCCCCATGATCCTGCCCCATCTGTCTCCATCCTGCACCATGTCTCCATTCTGCCCCTTGTGTTTCCATCCTGCCCCCTGTGTTTCCATCCTGCATCCTGTGTCTCCATTCAGTGGAGAAAAAGTTTTGGTATTATCATTCATATTCTCTGAAAAAAAGCCAAGAAAGCAAAAATTCTGCCGGGGTATGTAAACTTTTGAGCACAACTGTATATTTCTCTATAAAAATTACAGTCTGGTCCAAAACAGAAATGGTATATTCATGGAGGAATCGTAGAAAATAGTTATCTTCAGTTGTTGACCAGACATCATAAAACTCTGAATTACGACTGGCCACTTTTGGCCAAAATATCTCACCTCTCGGCAAATAGCATTCAATGTGGCGTAGCTGGAGGGTTTTCTTCTCCTTCAAATAATAGCAGCTTATATTAATCCCCTCCATACTCTATGTCATTATTTACAAGCTGATGCTGTTTTGATTGAAACCAGCCTGCTTTCTAGTTGATCCATGAATGTCTCATGATACAACTGTCGCTCGTCCTGTCAACCCGACTGTTTTAGGCAATTAACTACATGAATAAGTCGGGAATGATTTTACCATTTAGGCATCTCATTATAATTTTAAAGCAAATGCAGATAAGTCAGTTTTGGATAACTTTGAGAACAGAATAAAAAAGCTGTAACTTTGTTCACGTGCCTACTGTCAGTGGTATACCAATCGTAGCCCAGACACATGCTATGCCATGCCTAGTGTTGGAGGCCATCACCAATCCAACTCTTTTCCCAGGTCTGATTCTTTATAGCATCATAAATATGATGGATGTGGTTCTTTTCCCAAATAAGCAATGCTTCCAATCCAAAGACAATACCTAATAAAGAAAAATACAGAGCTCTCCATAGTGCAAATAACTCTAAAAAATGAATGGTGACGGCAAAACCATCAAAGGCATAAGGTAGTGTGCTTACCTTGTAAAAGTGTGCTATTACTAGGCACAACACGGTTTCAAGGTAAGCCAGCTACAGCATGACCCAGAATAATGGTTAATCATAGCTATCGCCAGTGGTAGAATAAGTTGTTAAAAGTAAAAAAACAAAATAGGTGCGGCAACCAATGGAGCTGCTGATCAGTGAAGAAATTAAGACAATCAAAAATGGAAGGAACATGTTTAATCAAGATAAAAAAGACTACACCTGATCCAGTGCTGAAAAGCAAAGCATAGACTGTCTGATCCTGATTAATCCAGCTACTTCCATTTCTGCTTATTTTCATAAATCGGCAGCACAATTGGACCTTTTTTTTTACATTATACAATCCAAAAAGGTGGTGATCATAAATATAGCCATATTCCTGAATTTAGAAGAGGAAATATTTTGGGTCAGTTTACAATGGATCATCGATAACCAAGGCCCCCAACAATAGAAACATGGAAACAAATAGGTTTCAAAATCCCCTGACCTCTTAGTGCACTTTATTGCAGCTTGATATTTCAAATTAAAAGGGGTTCTGTTAAAGCTTCAAATCCAATGTCTATATAAAAAGTGATAAATATTTGATATAGATATTTTAATTGTTTCCCTAAGAATTCTCGGAGGGTGATCATGTATGAGTTTGACCGGGGCTACTAAATTGTATTTATTGAGCCAGAGAATGGTAATGTCTCACCACCAGTAGTCTAAGTCCATGCCAAAATATATTTCAGTATTTCTTTAAATTGTTTCCTATGTCCACTATAACATTAAACTATGCCAAAAATTGTTGTTATTATAATTAGGGAAGGAATTTTGAAGTCTATGATGAGCCATGCCAGGTTCGATAAATATGGGGACCCTTACTAGTGGAGCCAAGCTCACAGTATAAGAAGCATGGGCTAGACAATGAGCTACAGGATATAGTGCCTTGAACAAGTATTCCTACCCTGTGAAATTTTAAAAATTTTTTCATGTTACACCCACAAACTTAAATGTATTTTATTGGGATTTTATGTGCTATGCCAACACAAAGTATCAAGTATTTGTGAAATGGATAGGAAATGATACATGATGTGAAGGATGGCACCAGAGAGATCATGCAGAATCCCATCGCTGCCACCACATGTGATGAACGCACACCACGCCACCCCGCCTGACATCACTGTTACGTCTGAGGGATCACGTAGTATGGTCAACTCACTTGCAACAACGTGATGTTCCGCCCCCCTGGGGACACGTAAGATCTGCTTGGCACAGTTTTACACAACACCCCCTTTCCACACGGGCCTAAGGAGGCTCTGATAGAGAGAGAAAGTGGCTCATGCGGCTGCTGACTTGACACCACACTCGCTCACAATCCTGGCAGGCTGAGAGGTCTCTTTCACTATACCAGTTCCTCGTTAGATATAAGCCCGATCCTTTATAAGGATAATATCTGACCAGAAACCAGCCCCGGTATCATAGAAAGTTAAGCCGAAAACATGGATGTGTGTATTTGTGTATTGAGATAAAAGGGCAGCTCAAGGTTAAATTATATATTTAATCGCCTTAAGGACACACTAGTCAAAACACTATATACGCATTAATTATACATATACAATAGTCGGATATGCAAACACAAATAGTGGTAGGACAAAGTATGCAGAAGATAAGAGTCAGTTACCAGATGAAAGGCCTGGCTTGTGTGGGAGGGGCTGTCACATGGGAGGCTGGTGGTCCCTTCTGCTCCTCCACTTCTCCTCACACAATATGTCATTGTGAAAACCACTGGAAAAAAGCAATAGATCATGCTTTACATGAGCGTTTAACCTCTTGTGGTCACTCCTGTCTCACCCCCTGTGCTGAACCTAAATCTTCTCCCCTTGCATCTAGCAGGTAAAACCCCTAAAACCTAAGATGGGTCATAACTCCTTAGTTGACTGTCTTAGGGAGGTGGTTTTGGTGCCATCAGTTCTGGCTGGGTCCTTGCTACGCGTTGAGACCAAACGCGGCTTTGCTACCTGGCTCCTACTAGCCATTCTATGTATCTCCCCACTCTGGGGTGCTAGAAAGGATTGAGACCATGGAAAGCATTTGGCTCGTTCCAGATTGTGGCTAGGATGTACGATAGCTCCATATTTTCCTTAAATCTCCTTATGAAATTCCCCTCTGACTGGAGGAACAGTACACAGGATGACCCCCCTGAGCTCTGTTGCTGTACAATCTGTGGTGTGGAGTTTAGCAGTGGTGTGCACAAGCTAAGTGCTGAGTTTTTGCTACCTTGTCCCTTTGTAGTTTGTGCATTCACCTTTTGGTATTGTGTTCCCCTCACTCTCATATTGTGTCACCTTGTTTATTTGCTTTGTGATGCTGTTTACATTGTTCTGCAGCACCCCAGGGTCCTGGTCGTTGCAGTAATGTCGTTCTCCACTAGGGGGGAGTGATGTTACATTTGGAGGCAATGAAAGACAACTGAATCCAGGTATCACAAACATACAACACATTTTGCACTCCAGGCCACCAGGGGGAGCTATGCTCCTATTTATTAGGGCATTCCTCACACTTAGGTAAAAACTGGTTGTCTGGATAGGAAGTTAGACAGTTGCTGACTGAGCTTCGCTCAGGTAGTTGGTCCCTGACAGGGGTGGGATCATGTCAGAGGCTGAGACAGAAGGACACGGAGCTGCGCCTGCCCTGAGTGTAGCAGCCTCCCAGAAAGAGACACGGAAAACTGTATTGTAGAGAGGGTGAAGAAGTCGTAGCAAAGGAGTGGATGTCAGAGGATTTCTGCCCTGCACAGGCTGCCTCCTTTTGAGGCGCAAGATCCCAGTAGCCGGAACACCGAGGGAGCAACAGTCCTTTATGCCTTGCTCCAGAGACCAACAGGACAGCTAATTTCACGTTACCTGCCCGCCCTATACCCAGGAGGCAAGGTGGCACCCATGCGAGACCGGGGCATGATAGAGTCTTTGTAAAAAGCTTCAAGCCACCGGTGATACGGGTTTGTCCTATCCTATCTGGGGGACAGAGATAGAGAGAGAGACATTACATCTGTAACATCTTCAACAGTTGTGAGGACCTTATGAGAAGCTTAGCAGTAAGGTACTACAACACATGGTGCTAGAGGAAGGCTACTAATTTCTACCTGGACAAAGGGAACTCTGGATTTGCCTCCAAACCGGCCGGACTCTGCCTGCCCTGTGATCTGGTGCCCTGGACTGTGGATGCTGAAACCTTCAATAAAGGTAAAGAGACTGCAACTTTGTGTCCTCATTCGTCACTGTGCCTCTCACCATCCACACACTGGGAAGCCCTGGCGACATACTTCACCTGTGGGAAGGTATACCATCTAGCTGCCATCACATCACCCCAGCAGACCCCTTAAAGCAGCGTCGGTCACCCTGACCGAATACCACAGGTAGCGTCATGAACATTTCCCCTTTAAAGACTTTTCCCCTTTTACAACGGAACATCCCGAGGGCCACGGACCGGGTCAGTCACCATGACATCCCCTTGAGAACAGAAGGACCCGGTACCAAGTACCCCTAGCCCTTGGGGGTGCTCCAGTTCACCTCCTGGGGTGGGAGTTGGGGGTTTAGCTCAGGGTTTAACAGGAGATAGGGACAGGTCAGTGATTTGGGCCTCCCTACCTTCAAGGGTACCCCAAAGTTAAGGGAAGACAGGGCTCCCCCTAGCCTGAGGGGCAGTTCAGGGGCCCAGATTCCTTATTTCCTGTTTTCCCATTTTTGCCCCATGACAAAAGGGCTCTCAGTGCCTCCTTCTTGAGAATCTCGTAGATGGAGTCTGCATTGTCTTCTGTCAAGTCACCATCGCTCAGTAACATTGCCTGGTATGCTGTCCAGAAATAGGTGATCCCACCCGCTGCCACCACAAAATTTGAGGTTGTGTATTGTAATAATCACCTTGTTAGGTTAACGATGCAACTATTTTTTATTCCTTACATCCATGGTTTTTCAAAATCTCTCTGTCACAAATCTTTTGTTGTATGTCCCGGGACCAGGGGCTCCTTCAATGTCCCTAACGCTTGGGGTGCCCTAGCTCGCCCTGCTCCCTGGATTACTTCTGATGATGAAGAAGCTGGGGCCACGTACCTTGCCTTATGTCCTGATTCTACCCTCAGTCTATACCCTTCCTCCACCCAGGAAAGAGGGGAGGAGTAGTTTACCGTAGTACACCAACCAGACTAACAAGGTAGTATGAACAGTTGTAACGAAAAATACCAAACATACAAATATACTCACACATATAACAAAGGAATGCACTAAGGAGTGGAAGGTGGGTTAAACCAAAGTAGGTGAAGAAAGAGAATTATTTACACACTCAAAACCTAGCAACAGTCACAGATAAATCCACCAAATGCCTTCTCCAACAATAACTAACAACAACCTCCAGTTAGGCAGCATAATCTATCTCTGACAATTAGGGCTAGCCAGGACCCAGTTTATATAGAAGATGGGAGTGGCTTACAGGGCACAGCAGAGAGCCTTAACACTCCAGGATCTCTCAAATGAGCAGATTAACCCCTGCACTGCTAAAAAGAAATGTACACTTTAATATGAAGGTGAAGTGCTTCTAATCAGTGCAGGAGTAGGAGAAATCAGACGCTGCAGTTGTCTGGCTCCTCTCCATCGCAGTAAACCTGTGACACACAGGGTGGATGGCCAAAATACATTGCCCCCAGTCCAGAACATCTCCTACCCGGGGCCAGTATTTCCACTGCCCCACTGCCCCTGTACCAGTCAATAATCACGGTCTCCCAACTTTTGGTTGGCCAACAGATTTCATATCTTCTGCCAGTATAGTGTGTAGTCACAGTCGACACGCCTCTAGACAACAGGTAACACAACAAAAAGCCCAAGTATCCAACAGCAACAGTCCTTAAGAAAGTTCCTGAAATCCAAATGACCAATCCCTCAACAGTAGCGCGTGTGTCCACCCCAGCAGGCAATCGATTGCCAAACTCCATAGGCCATCCATGTCCTCCAGGACCTCATCCTAGATCCTCTACCTTCGATGTTACTGTCCCAAACTCCCTGACTAAACACGTGTCTTCTTCCTCCCTCCCTGGACTCAGCCCCGAGAATGGGCAGGAGTGTTCACACCCTCCCCCTTAAACATTTGCGTTTAGCTCTTGAATTAAGAAAATTCCAGAAGCCCATCACCTGGGATTGCGTGTGAGAACCACTGTGGGAATGACTCCCCTGGGTCTAGTATTCCCATTCACACAATGGGCCTAGTGACTGGGAGAACAGTGACTTGAGGTCCTTCAGATACTGATTAGATTAATAGAATGATTGCTTTATATTTACCCTAAGCAATCTCCTGTCTGGCCTTATCTATACATAAGATTCAAACAGCAGGTATACCTCTGCTTGCTGTCACTGAATGGAAACATTGATTCCTGAGGCTAAACTGATGATCAAGCCAATCTCTAATAAAACACAGCAAGCAAATCTCTAATTAAACACAACAATATCAACATAACTGGTGCTCGGTGCTGGAAAAAGTCTGTATCCCTCAGAGCCATGGACTCCACTCTATGTGCATTGGTCCACTAGTCTTTAGCGAGGGGCCAGCCCTTCACAGCCTCAGGGGTTTGTTTGAAAACATTACAGATCAAACAACATCATGAAAACCAAGTAACAAACCAGATAGGTCAGGGATAAATTTATGGAGAAATGTAAAGCAGGGTTGGGTTATAAAACAAAATAGCCCAAGCTCTGAACACCTCACGGAGCACTGTTCAATCCATCATCCAAAAATGGAAGGAGTATGGCACAGCTGCAAAGCTACAAAAACATGGCATTCCACCAAAACAGACACCCCAAGCAAGGAGAGCACTAATTAGAGAATCAGCTAAGAGGCCCATTGTCACTCTGCAGGAGCTGCAGAGATCCACAGCTCAGGTGGGAGAATCTGTCCACAAATTATCTGTCCACAGATTAGGCATATGCTCCACAAATCTGGCCTTTATGGAAGAGTGGCAAGACGAAAGGCATTTTTTAAAACAAGTCACAATAAGTCCAGTGAGGCCCTTCAAGGGGAGGCCGACATGACAAGGAGACGTAGGATAATAAGGAGCGTTTTGTGCGGAGGGTAAATAGGGGGTTAATGTGAATGCAGGGGTGATAAGATCACTGATGGGGAGGGGACAGAGGGATTTGAAAAAGGCGGGCTTATAAAGGGGGGTAGCCATATCGGTGAGTCAACCAGTCAGGTACTCACCAGACAGAAACAGCTCCCACCCACCCTCCCTGTCTTTTTTAGTTACATTTTAGATCATGCTGGTGTGGAGGTTGAGATGGCTAGAGTCGATTTGGTTGGGTATGTACACTTTGCTAGCAAATTTCGTTATCATGTCATGGCAGCGTGGCATGGGGGGAAGGTCCTCGAAGTTGGTGGAAATGGAAATGGTGGATTGGTAGGGGGGGATCTCACGAGGTCCTGGACTCCCCTAAGGAATTTCGGTTGGACGAGGTCTGTTCAATCCTATGGAAGGGTTAATCAAGGGACCCGTCAATTGTTTAGTGGTTCGGACAGGTTGGTTATCATCTGCCCCCAAGCTGGTGCTTAGCGGCTGGGGGTAAGACTTGACCTGGGGCCACGGTGGGCTGTTGGATACTTACGATTAGGCGTTTTGGGCTTCGAGGACCACACCCCCCTTTTTGAACTTTATTGTTAAATCGTTTTGTTAAATGTTAATAAAAGGCTGCTGTGGCCATTTAATCCAATTTCAGTGTAAAGTTTTTTATTCAGCAATGGTCACCGCAACAGGTACTTGGAAAAGAGTTTGGAGAAAGGGGGTTGGTTGGCGAGAAGGTTAAGTTAACATCTAAGCTACTGTGACTCACGGATACCCTAATGTGATGTTTGCAATATGCAAAAAGCTATGCAGGAGACACAGCAAGCATGTGGAAGAAGGTGCTCTGCTCAGATGACACCAAAGTAGAACTTTTTGGGCAAAATGCAAAACATTATGTGTGTTGTTAACTGCACATTACCCTGAAAGCACATTATCCACCATCAGACATGGTGGTGGCAGCATCATGCTGTCCAGATGCTTTTCTTCAGCAAGTGCAGGAAAGTGGTAAGAGATGATGGGAAGATGGATGGAGCTAAATACAGGGCAATTGCTGGAGGAAAACCTGAGACTGAGGCATAGGTTCACCTTCCAGCATGCCAATGATTCTAAACATATTGCCAGAGAAAAAAATGGATGGTTTAGATCAAAGCATATTCCTGTGTGTGAATGGCCCAGTCACAGTCCAGACATAAATCCCATTGATAATCTGTGGCAAGACTTGGAAATTGCTGTTCACAGACGTCTCCATCCAATCTCACTGAGCTAGAGATAGTTTACAAAAGACGAATGGGCAAAAATTTCAGCCTCTAGATGTGCAAAGCTGGTAGAGACATACCCCAAAAGACTTGCAGCAGTAATGGTCCTACAAAGTATCAGACTACGGCTCAGTACAAATGAACATCACAATTTTTAGATTTAGATTTTAACCCCTTAGTGACAGAGCCAATTTGGTACTTAATGACCAAGCCAATTTTTACAATTCTGACTACTGTCACTTTATGAAGTTATAGCTCTGGAACGCTTCAATGTATCCCACTGATTTTGAGAATGTATTTTCATGACATATTGTACTTCATGATAGTGGTCAAATTTCTTTGATATGACTTGCGTTTATTTATGAAAAAAAATAGAAATTTGGGACAAAATTTGAAGATTTTGCAATTTTCAAACTTTTAATTTTTGTACCCTTAAATCAGAGAGGGATGTCGCACAAAATAGTTAATAAAAAACATTTTCCACATGTCAACATTACATCAGCACAATTTTGGAAACATAATTTTTTTTGTTAGGATGTTAAAAGGGTTAAAAGTTGACCAGCAATTTCTCATTTTTCCGACAAAATTTACAAAGCAATTTTTTATAGGGACCACCTCACATTTGAAGAGAGTTTGGGAGGGTCAATATAACAGAAAATACCCAAACGTGACACAATTCTAAAAACTGCACCCCTCAAGGTGTGCAAAACCACATTCAAGAAGCTTATTAACCCTTCAAGTGCTTCACGAGAACTAAAGCAATGTGGAAGGAAAAAAATAACATTTTACTTTTTTCACAAAAAATTTACTTTGGAACCATTTTTTTTTTTACTTTCACGAAGGTATCAGGAGAAAATGAACCACAAAATTTGTTGCAAATGCAATTTCTCCTGTGTACGCCGATAGCCCACATTTGGGGGAAGGAATCAATGGTGGGCACCATGTCACGTTTGGAGACCCCCTGATGTACATAAAACAGTGGAAATGCCCCAATTCTAACTCCAACCCTAACCCCAGCACACCCCTAACCCTAATCCCATCCCTAAGCAAAACCCTAAACACAACCCTAAACCCAACACACCCCTAACCCTAATCCTAACCCTAGCTCCAACTCTAACCCTAGCCCCAACTTTAACCTTAACCCAACCTGTTGTGAATTCTGTTGTCGGGCTCCCTCCTGTGGTCATGAATGGTACTTCGGCTGGTTCTGTCCATGGAATTCCTCTGGTGGCTGTGGGTGTTTCTGAGTTTCCTTCCACAGGTGACGAGGTTAATTCGTTAGCTGGCTGCTCTATTTAACTCCACTTAGATCTTTGCTCCATGCCACCTGTCAATGTTCCAGTATTGGTCTAGTTCACTCCTGGATCGTTCTTGTGACCTGTCTTCCCAGCAGAAGCTAAGTTCCTGCTTGTTTTCCTTTGGTTTGCTATTTTTCTGTCCAGCTTGCTATTTTGATTGTTGTCTTGCTTGCTGGAAGCTCTGGGACGCAGAGGGAGCGCCTCCGCACCGTGAGTCGGTGCGGATGGTCTTTTTGCGCCCTCTGCGTGGTCTTTTTCTAGGTTTTTGTGCTGACCGCAAAGCAACCTTTCCTATCCTCAGTCTGTTCAGTAAGTTGGGCCTCACTTTGCTAAATCTATTTCATCTCTGTGTTTGTATTTTCATCTTTACTCACAGTCATTATATGTGGGGGGCTGCCTTTTCCTTTGGGGAATTTCTCTGAGGCAAGGTAGGCTTTATTTTTCTATCTTCAGGGCTAGCTAGTTCCTTAGGCTGTGCCGAGTTGCATAGGGAGCGTTAGGAGCAATCCACGGCTATTTCTACTGTGTGTGATAGGATTAGGGATTGCGGTCAGCAGAGTTCCCACGTCCCAGAGCTCGTCCTTTATTATCAGTAACTATCAGGTCATTCCGTGTGCTCTTAACCATCAGGTCCATTATTGTCCTGACCACCAGGTCATAACAGTACAGCTGGGCCAAAGTACTAATGCATCTCAATAGAGGGATAAGAGAAGTTCTGAGACCATTTTTTTTCTTTGCACTGTGTTTTGTCTCTCTTTTCCCCTTGACTGCGCATTCCAAGATGGGACCTCCGAGATACCAGGCCTCTCCTACCCCTTAATCCTTATACCCCAGAACTATTAATACCCCTAAATTAAAACACGACAATTATTTCTTTTGGATAATTTGGCCACAGCGGCCATTTTATTAATAACAACCATAACAACCATTTATACATTTGTATAAAAACTTGAGGGGAG